>NW_028123639.1:0-513498 GCF_965194805.1 Balaenoptera borealis
AAGACTATGCATTTAAGGAGAGGGTGTATGAGGAAGGGGGTGTATGCGGGACAAAGGTGTCCGGGGTACAGGTGAGCCAGGACCTGACCAGCTGCCTTTTGGGTCCTCTGGTCCCATCTCTTGGTCTGTGCCTCATCTGCATCCTCACTGTCCCCGCTGGCACCGCTGGGGTGTTGTTGTCTGAGTGAGATTCCCCTGGTGCCCCTGCTCTCCTCCCCTCCTCCTGCTGGTCGGGGAGGGAACTGCTTGCTGTGTGGTCTCTACTCCTGAGGCATGAAGGACCCTGTAGCATGGACCTGCAGAGTGTGGGGTGTGGTCCCAAGAGCATGGGGCCCACATAGGACACGACATCGGGGCGTGACAAGTGCTAGGGCTGCCTCATCACTGACAGGGAATGTTGCCCAGATCCTGCTCGAGACGGCGTGGTGGGTGGCCTGGGACCCTAGAGGCCCCATTTCTATACTGAAGCTTGGAGAGTGCCTCCCCATGGGCTCCAGATTCACACCATATCTCAGCCATATCCCTCTGTCCTGTCTTTGAACTCAGGAAAACGAGCTCTCTTGTCCACAACATAGGCCTGGTCCTGTTGATATTAGGATTCTTTAAGTTAGGCGTCCTGGGATAGCAGCTCCTTTTAGGCCTGAGAAGGAACAACTCCGGAGTGTACAACAATTTCAGATGAAACTAATATTCAATGACTATCCCTAACTACTCGGTTGTTGACTTCTATTAGTCATTATTCTCCTGGTTTTAGCTCTGATGTGGGGATTACAGAGGAGTCAACATTTAAATCTTCATAATCTGTGTATTTGTAGCTTCAGTATCATTACTGACCCATAGTTTTTTTATGGTTTGGGAAGAGTTATTGATTTCATGTATCATGTAAAGCATTCACAATGATGATAGGGCAATTAAGATTACAATAATAGCTAGTAAATTGTTCACATTTTCTCTACCTGTGCATCTATTGTATGCATATGAGTTTAGATGTCAATATTAGTGAAATGATATAGAGGACTAGAGAACTTATTTTAAAAATCACTATTAATGTGTGATGATGAAAATGTAAAAGTTCTTCCATAATCGGTGATGTTGTATCTTGAGAGCCTAGATGAAATTGATATGCCTTAGTGATATACAGGATTTTAGCCTATCATTTAACTTTGACAAAGCTACATCACTTTTTACTTTTATCTCATTTATTGAGGAAGACATAATTGTTATGGTGTTGGCTTGAAACTGGTTGAAAAGGACTTGAGTCCTTCCTTATTTTACATTTACGTAGGTAGGATCTTGAAACATAGGATATGGTGGCGGACATCCGTGTAACCATTCTAGGTTAGGAGTAGCAATTTCCACTGCTAAGACTTCTTGTTTAGACACAAATGCTTTTCAAAGTATGAAGATTATTAGCATTACTGCTGCTACTGAGATGAATGAGCCTAAAGACAAAATATTTCATGTTGTGTGTGCCTCAGGGTACTCAGACTAACATAGTGACATCCCTGAGAGGCCACGAAAATGCTGCAGGAAGACATATTTACTACTACAAATATACTTGTGAAGTGAATTTTTGCTCATGCTGAGCTAACAGTATAACCTGAGAATAGTGGGAATCAGTGTAGGAAGCCTCCTATAATAGTGAAGACTGCTCCCATGGACATTAGGTCATGGAAGTGTGCTACTACATAGTATGTATCCTGGAGGACAATGTCTGGGGATGAGTTGGCTAAGATGATTCTTGTCTAACCACCTACTGTAAGAAGAAAAACTAAAGCCTAAAACTCATAATATAGTGGAAGGTCATATAGTATTACCTCCGTGAACAGTTGCTAACCAGGGACTTCCCTGGTGACGCAGTGGTTAAGAATTTGCCTGCCAATGCAGGGGACACGGGTTCGAGCCCTTGTCTGGGAAGATTCCACATGCCGCGGAGCAAAAAGCCCGTGTGCCACAACTACTGAGCCTGCCCTCTAGAGCCCGCAAGCCACAACTACGGAAGCCCACGCACCTAGAGGCCGTGCTCTGCAACAAGGGAAGCCACTGCAATGAAAGGACCGCACACCGCAACGAAGAGTAGCTGCCGCTCACCGCAACCAGAGAAAGCCCATGCGCAGCAACCAAGACCCAACTCAGCCAAAAAAAAAAAAAAAATGAAAAGAAAAAGAAACATTAAATAAAGAGTTGCTAATCAGCTAGATACTTTTACTCCTGTAGGGATAGAAGTAATTACGGTAGCTGATGCAAAGTATCCTCCTGAGTCCACAGCTATCCCTATGGTAAACATATGATGGGCCCACAAGAGAACTCCTAAAAAACCAGTGGGCATGACTCATACTATTCCCAGATAGCTGAAAGGCAATTTTTGTCCTAAATAGTATGTAATGATATGTGAGTTTATAACAAACCCTGTTAGGCCATGAATACAGACTTCAGGGTGAGCGAAGTATCAAAATAGGTGTTGGTATAGGATTCGGTCTCCTCCTGCAGGGTCAAAGAAAGTAGTGTTTAGATTTCTATCTCTTAACAGCATGGCAATTCTGGCTGCTTGGACTGAGATTGGTAATTATAGTAATATGGCTATAGTTGGGGAAGATTAAACAAATAATGGTGTTTGGTATTGGGATATGACTGCTGGTTTTGTATTAAAGACTATAGTAATAAAAGTAATAATACCAGGAATTGAGGAGACACCTGCTGAATGTAAGGAGAAAACAGTTAGGTCGACAGAGGCTCCTGCATGGGCCAGATTGCAGGCTAGAGCTGAATACACGGTTCCACTGGTACCAGAACCAGCTTCTACTATTGGTGATATGAGTAGGAGTAAGAATGATGGGGGAAGTAGTCAAAAGTTTATATGATTTATTGGGGGAAATGCTACTTCAGGTGTCTGAGTTATTAGTGGCCCAAGTCAGTTTTCAAAGCCTGCAATCATAACGGGTACAGCTATAAAGAAAATTATTACAAGTGCAGGGACTGTTATGACTACCTTACAGATTTGGGCATCTCCAAGTAGCGGTCCAGGTCAGCATAGCTCAGCCTGGATTAATATAATTAAGGTGCTGCCTGCTACTCCAGCTCAAGCACCAAATAGGAAATATAAAATGCCAATATCTTTGTGATTGGTTGAAAAGAATCAGCAGTGTATGAACAGAGGTAAAATGACTGAGTTAGCATCAGACTGTAAATCTAAAGACAGAGATTGAGCCCTCTTTCTGGCAAACCCTGTGGTGAATCAACAAATTGAATTGTAACTTCAGAGAAGCAGCTTCAATTCTGCCAGTGATTTTCCTGCCTTTTTTTTCTTTTTTTCTTTCTCAAATGAAGAAGAAGTAGACTGAAGCCAGTTGACTAGAGGATTTGCCTGTTAACTAAAGTTTCCTGGGGTTAAAACTCATCAATCTCGTAAAGATTTGGCTTAAATACTGTGTTTGCTTTACATTCAATTGATGTAGAATAAAGTCTTGCAATCCTTATTTTTAGGAATTAAGTAAATTTCACTTGTTTAGGGTTTTGAAAGCTCTTGGTCTGAACTAACCTAAATTCCTAGTCCAGCACCGATAGAATGGGTGTTGTGTGTAGTAATCGTGTGGGTATTGTGATTGGTAATGATAGGAAGGTTATTTCTTTGTATGTTCAAATTGTTTTGTGTTTGTGTTGTTTAATGAAGGGAATAGAGTTAGTGATGTGGAGTATGTTAGCTGCAAGTAGAAATGTATGCTGAGGACTGCTATGATGGCTATTAGTGTTGGTAGAATGATGTTGTCATTTTTGTTATCTCTTGGATAATTATTCATTTGGGTAGAAACCCTGATAGTGATGGGCGATGTCCTAATGATACTATAATGGTGAGGGAAATGATTGTGATGGGAGGTGTTTTATCTCATGTGTGTGATAATGATACTCTTGTAGTACATGATCTGGGCATAAATAAGAAGAAGATAGTCTTGTTATGATATAAATTAGTATGTTTAGGATTGTTATAATCTGAATATACATTATAATAGCTGTTATTCATCCTATATGGGCAATTGATGAGGAGGGTGAAATATTTTCCAGGTGAGTATGGCGAAGTCTGCCTCAGCCTCCAGCTATGATTTATAATATCACTATGATTAATAGTATATTTAGGTTGATGGATGGTGACATGTGGTATAAAACTGATAGGGGTGCAATTTTTTCATGTTGATAGCATCAGGTCTGCTGTTCATGGGATGCCTTGTGTGACTTCAGGCACTCAGAAGTGAAATGGGGAAAGTCCTACTTTTGTGACAAGGGCGATTGTCATGAGGGTGGATGCTGCTGGATTAAAGATTTTTGTTATTCATTGTGCTCTTTGACCAGAGTATATTAGATTAATGATAATAGCCATTATAAGTAGTATTGATGCGGTGGACTGTTTTAGGAAATATTTGTTGGATGCTTCTGTAGCTTATGGGTTCATGTTTTTTATTAGAATGGGGATACCATTAACCAGTGTGAGCTTGTTATACAATTATATTTCCTGAGAAAATGGTCAGTGGAATGTTGGTAAAAACAATGAGAGTTTATTAGCACAGGGAGGATATACAAAAATATTTTGGGGGTATGGGCCTGAAGCTTACTTAGAGAACTTTACTATATAGCATGTGGTGTAATGTGGTACGTAGCATGGAGAATGTAAAATTATTAGGAAGAATTCAATTCCAGGAATAAGAGCATTGAAACCTCTGTGATTTACTCTATCAAAGTAACTCTTTTGTCAGACATATTTCTTAAATTTGTGGTGGGTTGCCTGGTATGATGACACGTAGTGAAAACTCTCATATACATAGGGTTAATGTTAGTCGTAAAAAAACTTTTTATAAGAGACGTATGCGTTGATCATATCAAAATTGTAGGTGGGAGGCTCAAATTCATAGAAAGGAGATTGTTAGATGTGTTTTCATGATGACTTGGGCTGTATATAATTCTGGCACCTAGGGATTGTCGAATGCTCCTAAAAATAGATTGCTGTGGAAATGTTTATTATAGGGAAATTGACACATTCTCTAGGAGGAACGGGGTGAATGGGCCTGCTACATTTTCTACATTGAAGACATATACGGGTTTTGATTCTACTTCTGTTAAATCAAGTGGGGCTTCATTGGATTTCTGCTACTGCGGAGATAATCAAATTCTGGGTAGGGGTCAGGAGAAAATTAGTCATAGGTGTTCTTGTGTAATAATTACTGTTGAAAGTGTAAATGATCCATTTATCTGTAAGACTGAGAATGGAATAACTGCTACATTACTTCATATGAGATGATTGTCTGTGCTCTTGTTCCTAGAGCTCCAGTGAGTGAGTATTTTGAATGTGAAGTTCATCCAGATCTGAGGATGGAATAAATGGCTAGGTGTGATATGGCTAATAGAAATAATATGCCTACATTTATATTAATTAGTGGATAAGATATGGGAAGAGGAATTCATGTTGTGAGAGCCAGGGTTAAGGCTAGCACTGGGGCAATAATATATAAATTGATGATGTTGATGGACATAGTGGTTCTTTAATAAGTAATTTGAATGCCTCAGCAATGGGTTGTGATCATCCATGGGGGCTGATGATTTTTGGCCCTTTCTGGATTTGTATATAGCCTAGGATTTTCCATTTAGTTAATATGAGGAATGCTCTGGTGAATTAAGTTGGGTAATTTGTGAAAGAATGTTGATTATAAACATATTCTTAGGAAGAGGACTTGAACCAGTGCAGAAAAAGTTTCAGTTTTACATAATTACCGGGCTCTGCCACCGTAACGAACCCTGTTCTACAGCAGGGTATGTATAAATTAATTGAAGGTAGATTATATCATCATTTAGTTTGAAGACATTTTGTAAAGTAAGCCGTATTGCTCTTGTCCTTTCATACTGGAAGAAATCTGCAATAGACAGAAACCAACCAGGATGACTCCAGTCTGAGCTCAGATCACGTGAGACTTTAATCGTTGAACAAACAGACAATTAATAGCAGTTATACCATTGAAATGTCGTGATCCAGCATCAAGGTCATAAACCATATTGCCCATATGAACTCCAGAATACAATTACACTGTTATCCCTAGTAAAACTTGTTCCATTGATCAGTGTTTTAGAAGAACAGGTGATAAAGCATTTTGACTAGCTGGCCTAAATTTTAATCACTCAGAAGTGGTTTTATTCTCCAAAAAATAAATGGCGCACGGGCTCAAGACACACCGGCTTCAGTAGTTGTGGCGTGCAGACTCAGTAGTTGTGGCCCACTGGCTTAGTTGTTCCGTGGCACGTGAGATCTTCCCGGGCCGGGGATCGAAGCGGGTCCCCTGCATTGGCAGGCGAATTCTTAATCACTGCATCACCAGGGAAGTCCCCTTTTAATAAGTCCCCTTTTAAAGGGAGAATCGCAGTCTCCCTTTTACTATACCTTAAGCCCAAAGAATCCATGGAAAATGGTTACAGAAAATAAGACAATAAAATATTGTAAGGACTATAACAGAAGCATATAGTACACAGTTCATAGAGACACATCCCAAGCAGTTACAAAGTATATTAAAAGGGAGGCTGCAATTTTAAAAGAATAAGAAAAATTATACCCACAAACTCCCAATCTTTCCTGAAACGTTGCAATCTGAAACCCTATTGTAGGAAGCAGAAGATTTCAGGAGACATTCTACAAATGAAGGACTCCAAACCCTGTGGTTGGATAAGGAATTCTGGAAGGAAGGTATCCTCACCCAAGGAGAGCAGGTTCCTATACTTCTCTAACATCATATCCCTGTACAATTCCCATTGATCTTGGTCCAGGCATTCTCACTCCTCTTGAGAGAAATCTATGGCCACATCCTGGAATGTCAGCAGTCCCTGAAATTCAAAGTACACATGCCATGTGGCCACGGGAAGAGTTCATAATGCGACCCAAGAAGAAAACAGCAAGTTAAGAGAACTGCTTTTAATTTAGAAGAGTGTCTTCAATTATCCACTAATATATATATATATAGATAGATAGATAGATATTTTTTTTTTACAAAGTAACTTTCTCTACCTTATTTCTAACTACAAGAAAAGAGTATGGCATGTGATCCACAAAACCAGTATAGAGACTATACTTGTCTGGAAAAGAAATGATAAAATGATGGTTTCAACACAGGCATATGCATTTTTGAGTGTTTTATTTATATCAAATTGGATAAAGTGTGTGTATTTCTCATACAGAAAAGACATGTCGAGGTAGAAATGTACCTTTCAACTATTCATGGGTACACAAGTACACTGGGGAGATTGTAAAAGTGCAGATTGTGATTCAGTAGGTCCGGTGGGCCTGAGTTCTATTTTTTTAACAAGCTCATTTTTAACTAGTGATGCCACAGTCTCTGATTCATTAACCACAACTGTGAATATCAGAGACATAATTAGAAAGGTAAAAATTCATATTTAATTTTGAACTTAAAGTGTTTTATGGATTTTACACCTTTAATAGAATAGTGAGCACAGCAGCAACAATCATTTGTGAATATTTACTGTAGACTGTGTCTTTTTCTAACTTTTTCGTGTAGGATTCCTGGAAAAAGACCTGGGCTGCGGCCACAGTGGGCGTGGCCCCCAGGCCGGGCCGCCCCTCCAGGACCCCCCCGACGGGGCCCTGCGCTCCTGGCGGCTCCCTCCCCCGCCGCCCCGCTCCCTCCCGGAAGGCCTCGGGGCAGAGCGGTCCCACCCACTGCGCGCTGAACAGAGCCCGCGTTTCCTCAGAGCTGGAACTCCCGGCTCGGGCGGGGTCTCTTCCCTCCGCCGTCACGGAACTGCCCCGGAGCCCGAGGGGAGGGCCACCTCACTGAGGCTGCCGGCTCTGGAGGTGCCCCGGCGGCCGAAGCCGTGACAGTCGCGGGGACGGCGGGCCGGGTAAGTGGGCGCCGACCCTCCGCCTGGTCCGGTGCCCGGGCGGCAGCACAAGACCAGCTTCTGAGGGGCAGGGTTTCGCTGCCACCCGCCGCTGCTGTGCAGAAAGAGCGGCCTCCAGCGTCTGGTCCCCGGGAACTTCGGTCCCTCCTCTCGCCCCTGCCCTCGGCCTGGCTCGCGAGGCCTGGTGGGCGTGGGGAGCGGGTCGGCCTGAGCGTCCTGAGGGGAAACGGGGCAAGGGAGGCGCAGGGTCCGGCTGCAGCGTCAGCGCCCCTCCTCCCGACTGCGGGGAAAGCGGCTGAAAACTCCTCCCGAGGCGCGCAGGCCCCTTATTCAGCCGAGTCCCTCTGCGCTCCTTCCTCCCTGAGCTAAAGTACCGGGGGGAGGGGACAGGGCAGGGGACTGGCGCAGGTAATGGGGAACATCAAAAGGTGATTGTTAACTAAGGAAAACCAGCTCTCCCAAGGTGAGGAATGCGGCGCTTTTCTTTGTATGGGCTCACTGAATTCCTTCCTTTGATATGCACCTCAGCTCTCTGGGGCCTGCATTCTGTATTTGCATATCCTGAGTGCCTCAGGGCCCGCCGGCTCACATTGGAGGGCTGCAAGTGCTGAAGACTGTGGCATCCTTTGTTTACTGATAGGGCAAGAAATATTCCATTTCCCACAGGCTTGAGGGGCAGACAGTGAAAAAAGTCAGAGAATCTCACTCGGCATGTACTTTGGTTTACATATAGACAATATTTATACTTAACTGTGCTAATAGAGGTTCTCAAGTCCAATCAACTTGTACTACTGCCCTCTATGTATCAATTCCATCAATATCATAAGATAAATGCCTATAGAATTGACTTAATCCATTTAAATAGGATAATGATTTTTAAAGGAAACATAATAGAAATATAACAACAAAACCTTTACCACTAAAGGCTGGGTCTGGAACAACCTAAATAAATGTTCCATTGTTAAAATATTGAAAGATGTATTCAATAGAAATATCAACAAAAATGGCAAATAATAAGGGTAGCAGAATGTTGAAATGTTCTATCTTTATCATTAAAGTGGCAGAAAATCATTTATTAGTAGGCACTGGGGGCAGAAGATGCCTGATTTTATACCTTTGTCATATTTGTGCAGTTGTTTCAACAAGTAACTTAAAGACAAAATGGAAAAACAAGGAGGTTTGTGCCTGAGATCATGTTGATGTGAAACCAGGGATGGCCACCTTGTGCCAGGTGAGTTAAGTTTACCTGGCAGGTAGACCGCAGAGCTCCTGGGAAGCAAGGGTTGGAATTTTTCTGCTGGGTGCCCCTTAGGTTCTGTGACTTGACTGACTGACTGTGAGTCATGTTTCGGGAAAGACCTGATCACAGGAAAAGGGTGGGAATAGAGTGCTTTGGGGAGCAGCTAACAACATTCATCACAGCTCACGGCCTGAATGAATTTTAAAGAAACAGGAAAACAAATGCTTCTTATGGAATCAGAGAATGTGAGGGCTGGACAATCCCAGAAAATGAGGAACACCCATCCCATTTTCCAGATGACAAAACAGAGGTCCAGCAAGGTGAAATCCCTCACCCAAGTTGCACCCGTCTCTCCTCCCCACTACGTGGTTCATGAAAGCAGGACTCTTCCTGTCTTGATCACTGCTGAACCCCAAAAAGGGCCAGGCATCTAGGAGCTGCTCCAAAAATTTGGGTTGACTGTAGGAACAATGCTATTTCTTTCTTTCTCACTCTTATTCAGGATTGTGCCAAGAACTCCCCAGGTTGCAATGTAATTCGATAAATGTAAATATTAATTGAGTTTTGTTGTGATGAGGACTTAGGCTTTGAAGGTAACAGACTTGGTTCAGATCTTGGTTCTGCCACTCCATAGCTGTTTGGCTTTGGGAAAATTACTAAACCTCTCTGAGATTATTTCCTCCTTTGTAAAGTGGGGATAAATCTATCTGAGCCAGCAGAGCACCTGCATGAGAGATGTGCACTAAATATTGGTCTTTCTCACTCTCCTACGCCATCTCTCTGTTCTTCCCAGAGAAGCTGTACAGAAGGATATAGTACTTTTTTTTTTTAAATAGTTAACTAATTAATTAATTAATTTGTTTTTGGCTGCGTTGGGTCTTCGTTGCTATGCGCAGGCTTTCTCTAGTTGCGGCAAGCGGGGGCTACTCTTTGTTGCGGTGCGCGGGCTTCTCATTGCGGTGGCTTCTCTTGCTGCGCTTGTTGTGGAGCACCGGTTCTAGGCGCGCGGGCTTCAGTAGTTGTGGTCTGCAGGCTCAGTAGTTGTGGCCCATGGGCTTAGCTGCTCCGCGGCATGTGGGATCTTCCCTGACCAGGGCTCGAACCCATGTCCCCTGCCTTGGCAGGCAGATTCTTAACCACTGCCCCACCAGGGAAGTCCGATATAGTACTTTTTAAAGAGGGGTTTGAATTTATTTCAGATTGTGTACATTTTTCTTGTAGGAAAGATTATTCCACTATAGAAACATAAACACGCAAAACCACTCCAAATGCAGTATTCTATGGTTTAGATATTATCAGTCACATTTCACAAGTAATTGGGCAAATGCCAAAGCACTAGTTACAGGGGCGTAAGAAGACTCAAATCTGGGGTGACCCCACCCCAATTTCAAGAGCAGGGTGTGCTTTTCAAATCCATGTTTCATCTGGTCTTTGTTTCTCATCCATCCTCTGTGTCTGCCTTTCTCAAGAAGGCTCAGATCCTCGGCTTTCACACCCTCCCGGCTGGCTGTGCCCCAGCTCCCTGCCTGGAACCTCTGCGTGCCTGGGTGTGCCTGCTCCCCCTGTGCATCAGCAGCTTTGCCAGGGAGCTGCTGTATCGTGCACTGCTTGCTGTACCCAGAGTACCTGGACCCTTCTGGTACATGAAGTGTACCCTTCTCACCATGTGTGCAGCCCATCCCCTTACCTTATATCCTGCCTCTAAGCCAGGCTTGGGGTGACTACAGTGTGCATTCAGCTGTGTGAGGTGCTGGGATCAAAGTGAAGTTCCCAACTTTTGAAGTGGCAGGCTTGAGGGGCACACAGTGATTTAAAGTCGGGTCACCTGACTTAAAGGGGGGACTGATTGATTTAAAGCCAAGGCAGCTGACTTAAAGCCTGCGTCCCTCAGCTGCAGGATGAGACCAACTTTGGCGGTGCACGGGTTCGCTCCAAGCCAGCACTGCTGCTCAGGAAGAGATTCCAGTAGCGCCTTTGTGCAGGGGGACTTGGTCCGTTGTCTTGCCCCTGCCCTCAGAGGGGGGCCACCTGCTCTTCTGGAGAATCAGGGAGGGGGAAGTGCAGAGTCCCGTCTGGAGTTGCGGCACCGCTTGTCTGATGGCAGGGAAAGGGGGACAGGGCTGTGTGGTGTCCTGGGGCTGGACTCACCAGGTCGACTCAGCCTCTCAGCCTCCTAACCTCCCCCACACACACTCCGCAAGAGTTTCCAATAATATGTAATTGCGCCTTAGGTTCTCGGTCTTCAAACTCATCCCCAGGCTCCCAGGTCCCTTGATTCAGCCAATTCCTCTGTGCTCTTTCTTCTATTAGATACAGTCCCAGAGAGAGGGGCTGGGGGATGGGACTGGTGGGATGCCGGCAGCACTGGCCTCAGCTGACTAAAGAGATCCGGGGCCTGCGCTATCACACATGTGCGAGGACCCTTAAGGAGGAATCGAGGGGGCCAGTTAGAGGCAGTCCTTGCTGCCTCAAGTGAGTATGGATCACCGTCGGGTGGGGAGCACGCTGACCCCTGAGAAGTACTGTTAGGAGGATGTGTTCCTCCCTCGGCTTCAAGGACGTGGGTGGGCTTCAGGGCTCCAGTTCCCCTCCAGGCCTCCAGGTCCGACTGCACCGCAGCGGCCTTGCAGACCCGCTTTCCTGTCCCAGAACTTGCCAGGCTCCAGGAAGAATCCAGACAGCAGAGATGGTGCCTGAGGGCTCCAGCTTGAAAAGTGCTGTCCCTGGGGACCCAACAGTGGAGGGAGGAAGGGTGAAGGGTGTGGGGGGGTGGGGTCGGGAGGGGTGGCTGCCCTGGGAGACGTTGAGAGAGAAATATCGCCCCCCACACCCCCTGCCCCTGCAACTGACCCATTGATGCCATAGGATCTCAGGGCCTTTTAGTCAGAGATGCCTCTGCTTCTTTACTCCTGTGTTCAAAACTATGCAAAACCAACTCTTCATCCTCTTGCTGCCTTGCCAGGGCTTTTAAAGCACTGTTCTTTTGAAGCACTCGTTCCCTAAACTGCAGTTTGGAGCTGTCCCAGCTATTTAAAAGTGTTCTCCTTAAACTGAGACTAAATCCTACTCTTTTGGAAAAACGGCCTTCACTTCACTGGAGATCGTCTTTTCTGCCCATTCCTTCCTTCTACTGCTCTCTTAAGAACCCCTGTGCTCAAAGAGCTTGGTGATTTATTTTTTGCTTGATGTCAAAAAGAAACCTTCCCCATGCACCCCAAAAAGCTTTCCTGGAACATAGGTGTTTCACAACCATGACAGTGTTTTGCAGTTAGTATACACTGTGTAGAGTGCCTAGCAATCCCTCCAAGAGCCAGAGGTGAGCAGACCTTTACTTATTTGATTGGATGCCCTTCAAGTTTAGGAAGGTCCCATTCTTATGACCCAGCAGGTAAGACAGAGCCCTGGATGGCTGTGGCTGTGATTAGATAACTTCTGATGATTTTATTTCCCTTACTGAGCTGCTGCTTCTAGGTTAAATTCATTTTATTACCTGTCCATTTTTAAAGAAAGGCTGACAAAGTCACTGGAATAGGTCAGGAGTCTGAACTCAGGGTTGGTCAAAGGTACTCACAGGGAGGAAGGTGGATAAAAATAGGTGGGTAAAATAGGAGGGTTGGCAAGTACAGCCAGGACACCCGTGTTCATCATGCATACTAATAAAGGCCAGAATCTCCTCATTTATCTCTGGTGGGAAGTTCTGATGGTTTCACAGGATCAGACTCAAATCATATTCAAACTAGGGGATTTCCCTGAGCATAAAAGGAAGTATCCGTCCCTAGCAGGAGTCGCTGCAGAGGAATAAAGACGTAGATGTAGAGAACGGACCTGAGGACACAGGGAGGGGGAAGGGTAAGCTGGGATGAAGTGAGAGAGTGGCATGGACATATATACACTACCAAAGGTGAAATGGATAGCTATTGGGAAGCAGCTGCATATAGCACAGGGAGATCAGCTCAGTGCTTTGTGACCACCTAGAGGGGTGGGATAGGGAAGGTGGGAGGGAGACACAAGAGGGAGAGGATATGGGGATATATGTATACGAATAGTTGATTCACTTTGTTATACAGCAGAAGATAACACAACAAGGTAAAGCAGTTATACTCCAATAAAGATGTTAACAACAACAACAACAAAAAACCCCCAAATCTACGTCAATCAAGCCAACGGAGACAATGTATGTGTTTACAGTTCAAGAAATCCACAAGGGAATCCTTTATTCTGTAGGCAATGAATGGTCCATTCGAAAAGGAAAAAACTTTCTAAAATGTTGTCTTTCCATTTATTGTTCAGAACATCATTTTTATACCTCTGCATTTCTTACTATTCAAAGCCAAGTCACGTGAGTTACAGGGAAGCAGCTGATGGATTTAAAGTTGGGTCACTTGATTTAAAAACCAGTGGCAGTTGATTGATTTAAATCCTGGTCATATGACATGAGGAGGGGGTGCTAAAAACTGCTTTTTCATCTCTGGCTCAGAATATCATATTTACCTTGGTTTTTCTTATGATTTAGAAAACTTGAGCTGTCTCTCCTTGGAATCATCAGGAGAAAAATACAGTATTTCAGGTTCATTCTTGAAACCAACTTCTCACGGTTAAGGTGTATTGGCTAAAAGATCTTCCTTCTTCAAGAGATTCCAAACCTCTGTAAGACACTTCATTGTAATTGGAGAAAAAAGAAGAATGAATTCAGGCCAGCAGCTGCAGGAGGCCAGGGCAGCCCCCAGGACTAGGGAAGGAGGAGGAGGAAGGGCTGAGAGTTGCCATTAGAGCAGACAACCTCCAGGGGGCGCTGAAGCACCGGCAGAGCCCACCTGCCACTCCCAGTTTGGCACTCCAGGGTCAGATTTGGGTTTGGAGATGGGCTTGCTGTAACCCCAAGGAGGTGAGCAGAGAGGAGGAGTTGATTACCGGTCTCCTCTGACTCTCTGACCCAAATTGCCTGGCTTCACAGGGGGGACAGGGTTTTGCTTTCAGCAAACTGATGGGGCACTTCCAGGCTGGTCGGGTTGCCCAGTGGCCCGACAGCCTGACAGGCTGACTGCGGTGTGACCGCCCTTTGTTTCTCCAGAATCTGTGCATCAGGAGGTGCATGGGTGCGGGAGCCCATCCACCGCCCCTCCCCCCAAGGGGGATGGCACCTTCCCTGGCTGTACCCTATGATCACCAGGTACTTGAAATGAATGCAAGTTTTTTGACGTCAAGGAAAAGCTCACATAACCGTTTCTTCCTCATAATGTGTGGGATTTACTATAATGGAAGGACATTAGAAAGAACAGGTAGAAAACTCACCTGTTGGTCTCCATGTAGGAGTTTATTTTGAATGAATCCCTCCTACGTGAGTAGATAGCAGAGGTTTATTTTTGTTCCCGTGTGTGTAGTTGTGGCAGAGGATGTAGGTATGGTGATTTGAAGCCCTCAAAGAAATATTCTCAGAACTCTCAAGATTTCTCTTGATCGGAACCGAAAGAGACCTGGAAAAGGAGGAAAAGAAAAGGAGGAGGGAGAACGAATGACTGTTTCTCAGTAAATTCGCCTTCCTGGTGGATTGTTCTGTCTTCTCATTTCTTTTAACTTCTATGTATGTCTAATGGAATAATGTAGAAAGGCTGATTTTTATGCTTTAAAAGATTTTACATCACAAAGAAACTAGAAGTGGCTAACAGAGCTTATTCAAATCAATTTTGCATAGAGACTTTGATATTAAATTTGGATACTAAAATGGGTTTATCCCAATTTTCTCTTTCTTTTTGAGTGAATATTTGTAACATATTTTTGTAGATAATAATTTATCCTAGATATACAAAATTGTGAGAATGGGTACCATTTTTTACCACTTAAATGATTTCTTTTAAATGAATAGATTGTACACTTTAAATGCCAATGTTGTGTCTTACGTGTTGTTTTTTAATTCCTTGATTTCCAAAACTTGTGTTTATTTAATTGATTTCTATCTAATAATCTGTGTCTCCCCTTTATTGTTTCTTACTTTATATTTTATTGATCTATAGTTAATTTACATTATTATATTAGTTTCAGAGGTACAGCATAGTGATTCATAAATGTTTAGGTTCTTCTCCATTTGTAGTTATTATAAAAGAGTGGCTATATTCCCCATGCTATACAGTACATCACTGTAGATTATTGATTTTATACATAGTGGATTGTACCTCAAAATCTCCTACCACTATTTTGCCCCTCCACCCTATCTCTCCCTGCTGGTAACCACTAGTCTGTTCTTTAATCTGTGAGTCTGTTTTTTTTGTTGTTGTTGTATTCAATTTTTTTAGATGCCACGTGTAAGTGATAACACACCATGCTTGTTTTCTCATAACATACCATGCTTTTTTTCTCATAACATGCCATGCTTGTTTTCTCTGTGGCTTATTTTACTAAGCATAATACCCTCCAAATCCATCCATGTTCTTGCAAATGGCAAAATGTCATTTTTTGCTGAAGTCATCATAAAAAATCTTTTTTATCCGCTAAGCTATTGATGAACATTTAGTTTGACTCTATATCTTGGCTATGGCAAATAACACTGTTATGAACATTGGTGTGCAGTTATTTTTTTTGAAATAGTGTTTTTGTTTCCTTCTGATATACCCAACAGTGGAATTGCTGGATATTATGGTAGTTCTATTTTTAGGTTTTTGTGGAACCTCCATTCTGCTTTCCACAGTAGCTGCACTACTTCACATTCACATCAAGAGTGTACAAGAGTTTCCCTTTCTCCACATCCTCACTAACCTTTGTTATTTGTGATCTTTTGGATGACAGCCATTCTGACAAGACTGAGGTGATATATCTCATAGTTTTGATTTGCATTTTACTGCCGATTAGCTATGTTTAGCATCTTTGTGAGTTCTGACTGTCTATATGTAGTTTTTCCTTGGAAAAAATGTCTATTTAGGTCTTCTCATTTTTTTAAAAAAGATTTTGGGTGTTTTTTTTTTTGATATTGAGTTGTATGTGCTGTTTCTGTAGTTTAGGTATGAACCCTTGCTTGGTCATCTTTTTTGATGTTAACCTCTTAATCATGTGCAAATATTGTCTCTCCCTCAGCAGGTTGTCTTTTCATTTTGCCTTTGGTTTCCTTTGCTGTGCAAAATCTTTTAAGTTTAGTGAAGTCCCATTTGTTTATTTTTGCTTTTGTTTCATTTGCCTTAGTAGACTGAACCTAAAACTGTTGCTATCATTTATGTTGAAGAATGTTCTATATTTTCCTCTAGGGGTTTTATGGTTTCTGGTCCTACGTTTAGATCTTTATTCAGTTTTGCATTTATTTTATATATGGTGTGCTAAAATAATCTAATTTTATTCTTTCCCATGTAGCTGACCAGTTTTCCCAGTACCACTTATTGAAGAGACAGTTTTTTCTCCATATTGCCTGCTTTGTCATAAATCAATTAAATATAAGTGTGTGGGCTTATTTCTGGGATCTCTATTCTATTCCAGTGATCTTTGGGTCTGTTTTTGCTCTGGTACCTTTCTCTTTGATTACTGTCGCTTTGCAGTATAGTCTGAAGTCAAGGTGCGTGATGCCTCCAGCTGTGTTCTTTCTCAAGATTGTTTGGCTATTTGGGGTCTTTGTGTTTCTATACAAATTTTAAAATGACTTTTTCAAGTTCTGTGAAAATGCTTTGGTATTCTGATAGGGATTGCATTAAATCTGTAGATTGTCTTTGGTAGTATGGTTATTTTAACAGTATTAATTCTTCCAGTCGATGCACATGCTATATTTTTCCATCTTTTTGTGTTGTCTTCAACTTCTTTCACCAATGGCTGATAGATTTCTGAGCACATGTCTTTTACCTGCTTAGGTGTGTTTATTCCTAGGTATCTTATTCTTTTTGATGTCATTGCATATGGTATAGTTTTCTTAATTTTTCTCTCTGACAACTTTGAGTTTTGTTTTTTCTTCTTTTTCTAATTCCTTCAGGTGTAATGTTAGGTTGTTTATTTGATATTTTTCTTGATTCCTAAGAATAAGCTTGTATCACTATAACTTCCCCCTGTGAACTGTGTTGGCTGTGTCCCATAGATTTTGGATCATTGTATGTTCATTTTCATTTGTCTTGGGTATTTTTAGAATCCCTCTTTAATTTCTTCAGTGTTCCTTTCTTCCCCTTTTATTCCCTTCATCTGTGATGTGAGGACTATCTTTAATATTATGTTTGGATTTCTTTCAGTTTTGTTTGTGTGTGTGTGTGTGTGTGTGTGATTATTTAAGTTGCTGAGCTCTTAATTTCACATGGACACTAACAACCCTGCATTGTTACTCTGCTCCCCCACAGTTACTGAATTTGACCTTATATTTTACATCTACCTGTTTTGTGTGTCCCTTAACTTCTTATTGTGAATATAGATGATTTTATTACTGTTTTTTTTTCATCCTTCCTATTAGCTGTGTCCATGGTTGATTTACTACCTTTGTTGAATATTTGCCTTAACCAATGAGGTTTTTCCTTTAGTAAGTTTCCTTTCCTAATTTTTATGTTTCAATCGTGACCTTTTCTTTTTCACTTAGAAAAACCCCTTTGAGGTTTCTCATAAAGCTGGTTTGGCGATGCTGAGCTCTTTTAGTTTTGCTTCTCTGTAAAACTTTAGATCTCACCATCAAATCTGAAGGAGAGCCTTGCTGGGTAGAGTATTTTTGCTTATAGGCTTTTCCCTTTCATGACTTTAAATATACCATGCCACTCCCTTCTGGCATGCAGAGGTTATCCTGAAAAGTCAGCAGATAACTTTATGCAATTTCCCATGTTTGTAACTTGTTGCTTTTCCTTTGCTCCTTTTAATAGTGTCTTTTTATCTTTATTTTTTTTTTCCATTTTAATTACAATGAGTCTTGGTGTGGTCCTCTTTGGGTTGATCTTGTTTTGGCCTTACTGTGTTTACTGGACTTGGATGTCTGTTTTCTTTCCCAGGTTAGGGAAGTTTTCAACTCTTATGTCTTCAGGTATGTTCTACACTGCTTTGTCTTTCCTTTTTGCTTCTGGGACCAGTATAATGCAAATATTAGTACACTTGATGTTGTTTCACAAGTCTGTTCAACTTTCCTCATTTCATTTTAATCTATTGTTTTACCGTTCATCTTCAGTGATTGCCAGTACTCTGTCCTTCAGTTTTCTGATTCATTCCTCTGTAACATTTAGTCTACAGTAGTTTCCTTTAATGTATTTTTCATTTCAGTTATTGTATTCCTCATCTCTGTTTTGTTGTTCTTTAATGGTCTAACTCTTTTTAAAAAAATTCTAACTTCTTGCTCTGGTCGTCCATTCTTCTCCTGAGTTCTTTGATCATCTTTACAGTCATTACCTTGAACCCTTTGTTGAGGAGATTGGCTATCTCCACTTCACTTAGATCTTCTTCTGAATTCTTATCTTGGTCCTTCATTTGGATCGTGTTTCTGTGTCACCTCATTTTTCTTAACTTCCTGTTTTTATTGCTATGTGTGTAGTAGGTTCGTTACATTTCCTGACCTTGGGGAAGTGGCCTTTTGTAGGAGCTGTCCTATGGGTCCCAGCAGCCCCCTCTCCCCTGGTCACTAGAGCTGTATATTCTAGGTGTACCCCCTATGTGGGCTGCTTGGGCTCTTCTGCTGTGGCGGGCTGACTACTGTGGGTAGTCTGGTAGGCTTGGCTGCCCCCAGACTGCTTGTTTGCCAGGCTCTGCCTTGTATGGAGGCTGTCTGTGCTGCTTGGTGAGACTAAATCATAAGGCAGCTGGCTGCACAACTCTGGGGGACACCAAATCTGGTGCTGGTTCACTTATGGGTAGAATTGCAGTCCAGGTGATATCAGGCCTAGTGCCCAGTCACTGGTTCTGGGGCTATGCTGGCTACTGGGAGGAAGAGACAGGTTCTGCGTTCTGGCTGCAGGGCCCAGGAGCCACAGAGTTGGTGTTGGATCACTGTTCCTGACACAGCTCTCTGCAGGGCCGGGGGTATCCCTAATCTTGTGTTGGCATTCTGATGGGCGGGGTCAGGACCCAGCTGAGTCCATGGCTGCTTCTGGCCTGCAATTAAGTGGCCTGGTTACACAGGCTGCTGGGCTGTGGTATTCCTGGAGCTGGTGTGTGCCTGTTGGTGTATGAGGCTGATCCCACTGCTAAAGCAGGTTTGCTGTTGGGTAGGTCCAAGCTCCATCCAGTCCCTGTGCAGTTACCACCTGCCCATGGTGAGGCTGACTCCAAGGCCAGAGCAGGCTCACTTGTCAGAGGGGCCAGGGACTCTGGGGCTGGTGCCTGTCCACTGAGGTGTGGAGGCTGGTCCTGGGGCTTTTGGTGGCTGGACCCATGTCCAGGGGCAGCTGTGCACTGAGAGGATCTGAAGGCAGCCTGTTTGCTGGTGGATGGGGCTATGCCCCTGCTCAGTTAGTTGCTTGGCCTGCAGCATCCTAGTACTTGTGTCTGTAGTCTGGTGGAAATGGGTGGGGCTCGGTCCTGAGGCTGATAAGCTACAGGGAGGATTCTGAAATTATGCTTGCTGGTACCAGCATCCACGAGGTAGAAGGAGCTCCCCCGAATGGCTGCTGCCAGTGTCTCTGTCCCTGAGGCTGTGCTGTAGTTGCCTCATGCCTCTCTGGGAGACTCTCCAAGATCAGGAGGTAGGTGTGACCCGGGATCCTTTCAAATGACTGCTTCTGTTCTGATTCTCAGATCACGTGGGATTTTGTGAGCATCTTTTAAGAGTGGAATCTCTATTTCCCACAACCCTCTGGCTCTCTGGAAAATAAGCACTACTGGTCTTCAAAGCCCAACTTTCTAGGAACTCTTCTTTCCACAACAGGATCCCTGGGCTTGGGAGCCTGATGTTGGCTTCATACCCCTTGCTACCTGGGAGCACCTCTGAAATTGTAATTATTCTCCCATTTGTGGGCCACCCACTTGGTGGTATGGGTCTTGACTCTATTGAGATTTTGCCTTTCCTTTCTGTCTTGTCGAGGTGCCTTCCTTATATCTTTAGCTGTAAAACATCTTTTATGGTAGGTCCCGGCCTTTTTCATCAATTGCTGTTCTGTAAACAGTTGTGACTTTGGTGTGCCCATGAGAGGCATCAAGCTCTGGGTCTTTGAATGCTACCATGTTGGACAATCTCTCTACTTCATTCTTAAATCATATTATTTAAGTTTTCTTAGTATCTTATTTGATTAGCGACAGTTTGAAATTTATTATCACTCATGTTTACTTCACCTGTTTAAAAAAATTGAATAGTGCATTCATTCAGTTTGAAATGAAGGTAGTGACCTGTGAATTTCCATACCTCAAAAATCAAGGATAGGACAAAAGCCTTTTCTACTTGTGTTACCCTCAAACTCTGCACCCCACCCCAGCCTGGGGATTAACCTCTTTCACCCATGCTCACCTTCTGTTTTCGGACCGTTGACCATCATTGCATCTGTATGTGTGTTGACAAAGTGAACTCTAGTCTTTGCAGTTTTTGTGTTTTGTTTTTTGGTTTAGGGAACAGTCCTACTATGAATGTACATTTACTGCTCCACTGAAGTTCATATATAAACCTGTCAAGCACATTACCAGAATTGGAATTGCTTGTATATACACTTTGATAAATTTTAGAGACAATGGTAGAACAGAAGTGAATTGTATTTCAAATGCCACAATATTCTCACACCATGAAAACCCTTCCCTTTTTAATATATTTATGTGTAGTGTATCTTTATGCCCATACTATATTTCCCAGAGATGGGTAAGTGTTATGTTTCTTGCTGGCACATTTACCGTATTGTTCAAAGTCAGGCGTTTAGTGGTTTTAGCATGATCCTATTTCCATGAACTCGCAAATACAAGATCTTCTCTCACACTGTCTTTTACTCCCTGCTGTTTTATATTGCCCTCCTAATTCTCAGTCCTGGTCTTTCTTTATGTTCTTCATCAACCTGGATAGGTTATACTCTTTTCTCCCTTATTCAAGACCAATAGAATAGAATAGAATACAACACCCAGAAATAAACCCTGATATATGGCCAAATGATTTTTGACAATTTGCCAAGACTTTTCAAAGTAGAAAGGATAGTATTTTCAACACATGGTGCTGAGAAGTCTTGTGGGCAACATGCAAAAGAAGGAAGATGGACCCTTACCTAACATCATATGCAAAAATTAATGAAAACGTATCAAGAAACTAAATAGAAGACCTAATAATATAAAAAGTCTTAGGAGAAGATACAGGACAAGAGCTTCATGATATTGGATTTGGCAGTGTTTTCCTCCATATGAAACGAAGGAACAACAAAGGTACAGCTAACAAAAAAATAAACAATTTGCAGTACATAAGTTAAAAAAAAATGTGTATCAAAGAAATGTAAACAGAATAAAATGGCAACCCACAAGATGGGAGAAAATATTTCAGAGCCATCTATCTGACAAGAGATTTCTATTCAGCATATACAGAGAACTCCTACAGCTAAACAAAGGGCAAACACCCTGATTCAAAAATGGATAAAAGACTTGAATAGATGGTTCTTCAAAAAGATGTACAAATGACTAAGCACTTGAATAGATGCTCCATATCACTAAATGCATGTTTATATATTTGTGTGCATGCATATACACACAAGCACACACACACATACACAAGCAGAAAACAACTATTGGTGAGGATGTGAGGGAGTTGGAACCATTGTGCTATGTCAGAGGGAATGCAGAATGATACAGCTGCTTTGCAAAAGAGTATGGCAATTTTTCAGATATTGAAAAATAGAATTACTACATGATCCAGGAATTTTACTATGAGGTATACCCAAAGGTATTGAAATCAGGGTCTTAAAGAAATATTTGTACTCCAGTGTTTAGAGCAGTGATAATCACAGTAGCTAAAATATGAAAGCAACCTAAGTGTTCATCCACTAGTTCCTGGACAAGCAAAGTGTGGTATACCCATATAATACAATATTATTCAGTGTTAAAAAGGAAAAGATCTAGGAATATGCTACAACATGGATGAATCTTGAGGAAATTTAGCTACCAAAAATGCCATTTTTGTGACTTTTAGTGAGTCATAACAATACAACTACTTATTTCAATTATATGGGGGTACTTAGTGTAGTCAAAACCATAGAAATTGGGAGGGTAATGACGCTTTTCAGGTGGTTATGGAACAAAAAGGAAAGTTATATTTAAAGGATATGGAGTTACAGTTTTAAAACGTAGAAAAGAATTAGAAAGATAAATGGTGATGTTGATCGCCCAATAATATGAATGCATTTAATATCACTGAACGGTGCACTTTATAATAACTAACATGTTATATTTTATGTTATTTGATTTTACCAACATACAAAATTGGGAAAGAATGTAATATCAGGAAAGGGAGTGGACCTGGGATAGAGCAGAGAGTAATCAGAAGGGTGAGACACTGCATATGTTGAAGAAGAAGAGCTGAGAGTCTTCATTGGCCAGAAGAGACTTTATAAAAGAGAAAAGAAATTACTCTGAGGGTGTATTAGATAGATATCTGTGGGTGTGCTGCTATCTCCCATGGGTTATCTTAAAGAGTCTTTAATAAAGTCCATAAGGCTTGCTGAGGCTTTTTTAAAAACTGGATTCCCTAGGAGATAATTAGAGGGTGGTACTTAAGTCTATGTCTAGGTTGACAGATTTTGCAGGGAAGACGAACCTGAGAACAGTGGAGGTCTTAAGAGTGTAAGTACATGGAAATTAGAAAAAAAAAATAATAATAATAAAGGGGATTAGGAAAACTTTGGACTTTGAAGGTCATGTATTATTACTGAGTCAGACCTGAGGTTTCTAAGGAGTTATATACACAGTTGCTATTTGGATTACTTGTTGATAAAGATAAGTGGAAAAACTAGAGTCGTTCCCAAGTGTAGGTAAGATATAATGAGAGGATGGAGGTGGAAAGTAGGGAGACCCAGAGAAAAGTGGGAAGGTCATATTGGGCCAAGATGGTGGTAATATCCAACAGAACAGACGGTAGGACAGACGATGGATTCATCTTTTTTATTTCGCCTCCCCCCCTCATCCTTAATAATTCTTTGGGAATATTTCACTGCTCTGTGATGCAGGTACAGAATTCGAGTGAGGAGGCTACACCTTCAGTGTCGAGCTGTCTGAGTCCTCAGTGTGCTTCAAATGATGGAGAACTATTGCTTCTTTATGAGAAGGGTTAGTACCTCGTAGCTAAGCTTAAGCTGGAGCTTATGCAATATTGATTCCATTTTATATATACTGTTGGCATGGAGGTTCCTCCTCCTCTTTTCTTGAACATTATGAAACGAATCTATATTTCTCAGTATTTGGGTATATCAGATAAATACGTTAAGTAAAGGAATCTTATATATTGCTCCCTGCATAGTTTGCTCTTTCTTGTTTCTCTTTTACCTTTATTAAATTAGCACAGGGAGAGACCTTGAAATGTTCTAATCAGGAGAGATTAGAACATCATATTTCTAGGGAGGTTGGTTGGACAGAGCAGGGGTCCCAGTGAGAATCCAAGCTTCTGTTTCTACTTGGAAGTGTACCTGTGTAGAATAGAGGGCTCCAGGAAATATCCTAGAATATCCCAATGTCCCTGTGGGAGATCATTAAGAGAGGCAGGATCTGGTACCAGATCAGTGTACTATGACATGTTTGTCAGTCATCTGATGTGAGATTCTCAGAGCCAATCCCCTATGGTAGGGCTGAGTGCAGAGTGATGAAGAACCTGTGAAAGCCTTTGATTGCATGTTCAAGATGAAGCTCTGATTTCGGGGAGAATTTTCTTACCTGACTGAATGTCACCCTTCTGTGGGGATGAGATTCTGTGCTTTTCCTCTGTTGATGACCACTGACTGCAAATCATTAGAGGATCATGTCTAGAAAGCATTCTTTATTTAATTTCTTAAAGAAGAAAGCATAGAAAACATTTTTATCCACTTTCAAATTGAGGATCAAGGGGAATGACAGCAGTGAAAATGTCAGAGTAGGGAGCTCTGGCTTGTGTCCATCCCCAGAAACACTGACATACGTGGTAAAACCTGTCAAAATGACCTTATCAACACATGTAAGTTTTCTTTTCTTTTCACGCTGTAGATTTATCTTTCATTGAAACTTTACTTACTACAGGATGTGGAGAATAAACAGGGAAGTAGAAACTGTATTTCCTGATGAGAGAATCACTAAGTCACATTAGCTGTTCTGAACTCTGCCTTACTCACCGTGACTCTAATTAAAACAAACAAACAAACAAAACACTTTTTTTTTGGTAAGTCAGTTCTGACATTTCCTCGTTAAAGACAAGGTAACAGATACAGACTTAGATCTACCAGAATTGAGCAAACTTTTGATTGTACCTGTGTTGAACATATGAGCATGACCTGCTACAAATCTTCATTATACTTATTGCCACAACGGACAAATTCCCTTTTTCCACTCCTGATATGTTGCATGTAAGGAATGCATAGGTCACTAACCCCAGCTGGTCACAGGTAAACTCTGCCACATGGATTACTGCATGTTTTCCTGCTGGAAGACCACACATTCTCGAGGATCATGCCTGCAGAGTATCTGGGCTCTTCTTTTTTTCTGGATAAAGGTTAGATAATCACCTAATTTTATGAGAAATATATAAATTGTATTTGCATATTCTTCAGGTTTTTATTTATCCATTCTCTTTCAAGTCCTAAGTGCAAATATTAAAGTGATTTCCAAGAGGGTGGTAAATAAGACAGCTCCAAAATTAGCAATAAATCATAATACAATTGTGAATGCATTAAAGTGTGATTAATATGTAGATACTTATGTAAATGCAAGTTTAGTAATGCTTTGTGGAGAGCTTCAGAATCTAGGTATTAAAAAAAAAAAAAAAGAAGAAGAAGGAGTTCTTGAAACTCTCCCGGAATTATAGAGAAGTCTTTGTGTCTATAAATATCATTCTGAAATAATGCATATTCTCAGAAATAAACTAGGCATAACATTGTAGGAAAAAACTTCATGAAATGAAAGAGCATGTGAGATGGCCATACAAGAAAAAGAATATTCTCAGAGAATAATGAACAGTGTGGAGTTCAGCAGAAGGGTCATACACATTCAGAGAGCAAAACTTTGGAGAGCCTAATTGTGAGTTCCTCATATTTCATCTTTGGAGACACGGTAGTCATTTGAAATATGATGTTATAAGATGACGTTAACATACTTAAATACTTTCGTTTAGAAATGACCACTTAGAACCAGAGTAAATGAAAGAGAACACAAAATTATGTTTATGTTGAGTTTTAAAGACCTCAGGTGAGTGCTGATTATTTAAAAATACATGATGTCTTTCACTGCAAAATAAAGGAGCTGTTACAGTGGAGGATTACTGGACTGAATGTCAATGTTATGACATAGTATGAGTGTGTTTCGTGTTTGGTAATTGCAATCATTGTTGCTTTTCTTGTGGTCATCCATTTACAGTGCTTGGTGTCAGTTGATTTATCTCTTGTAAAAATAAAATACAGTCTGTGTGTGTGTGAAAAAAACATACATGATGTCTTGACTAAAGTTGTATGGAATTTGAGATCTGGAAAAAAGCATTTCTTTTCTGTAATGCTAGGATGATAATTGGACATTTTTGCAAGAAAGAGGTTTCAGGATGCAAATCTCGTGTCTCTAAGGTGGGAAGTCAGTTCATGGCGGAACATTCTATTAAGCTTGTGTGAGTGGAGAAATATTTCTTTGGAAGGAAGAGGTCACGAATCCCTTTTTAATAGTTAATGGTTTATAGTATACCGAATGAGCAAAATGGCTATTTCTGAACTTTAGAAAAAAATAATATAGTTTTTCTGCATTTATGACATGAAGCTGATGTAAAATATCAAAAATTCTTTATTTTGAAAAGCAATGTAATCAATTTGACATAATTCATATATATTGAACCTGTGGTACACACACACAGTAAAACTTACATTCAGAAAATTGTTTGCACTTAAGAAATATTTTCAAGTGTAGTTGATTTACAATGTTGTGGGGTTTTAAAATACATGTTTATTGGAGTATACTTACCTTATAACACTGTATTAGTTTCTGCTTTACAACAAAGTGACTCAGCTATATGTATACATATATTCCCCATATCCCCCCCTCTGGAGCCTCCCTCCCACACTCCCTATCCCACCCCTCTGGGGGACATAAAGCACCGAGCTGATCTCCCTGTGCTATGCGGCAGCTTACCACTAGCTATTTTACATTTGGTAGTGTATATATGTCAGTGCTACTCTCTCACTACGTCCCTGTCTCCCCTTCCCCCCCTGTGTCCTTAAGTCCGTTCTCTACCTCTGTGTCTTTATTCCTGCCCTGTCACTAGGTTCGTCAGTACCATTTTTCTAGATTCCATATATATGTGTTAGCGTACGGTATTGGTTTTTCTCTTTCTGACTTACTTCACTCTGTATGACAGACTCTAGGTCCAACCACCTCACTGCAAATAACTCAATTTTGTTCCTTTTTATGGCTGAGTAATACTCCATTGTATAGATGTGCCACATCTTCTTCATATATTCATCTGTCGATGGACATTTAGGTTGCTTCTATGTCCTGGCTATTGTAAATAGTGCTACAGTGAACATTGTGGTACATGTATCTTTTTGAATTATGGTTTTCTCCGGGTATATGCCCAGTAGTGGGATTGCTGGGTCATATGGTAGTTCTATTTTTAGCTTTTAAGGAATCTCCATACTGTTCTCCATAGTGGCTGTGTCAGTTTACATTCCCACCAACAGTTCAGGAGGGTTCCCTTTTCTCCACACCCTCTGCAGCCTTTATACATTGTTGTATTAATTTCTGCTGTGCAGCAAAGTGATTCAGTTTTATATCTATCTATCTATCTATATCTATATATCTATATCTATGTATCTATATATCTATATATATTCTTTTCCATTATGGTTTATCACAGGATATTGAATATAGTTTCCTGTGCTATACAGTAGGTCGTGGTGGGTTGTCCATCGTATGTAGAATAGTTTGCTTCTGCTATTCCAAAACTCCCAATCTTTCCTTCACTCTCTCCTTGGCAACCACAAGTCTCTTTTCTATATCTGTGTGTTTGTTTCTGTTTCACTGACATGTTCATTTGTGTCCTGTTTTCGATTCCACATATAAGTGATATTATATGGTATTTGTCTTTCTCTCTCTGACTTACTTCACTTAGTATCATTATCTCTAGGTCCATCCATGTTGCTGCAAATGGCATTATTTCATGCTTTTTTATGTCTGAGTAATATCTATTGTATACGTATACCACACCTTCTTTATACATTCATTTTTCAATGAACATTTAGGTTGTTTCCATGTCTTGCCTATTATAAATAGTGCTGCTATGAACATAGGGTTTCATGTATCTTTTTGAATTATAGTTTTGTCTAGATATATGTCCACAAGTGGGATTGCTAGATCATATGACAACTCTCTTTATAGTTTTTTTGAGGAACCTCCATACTGTTTTCCATAGTGGCTGCACCAACTTACATGGCCACCGACAGTGTAGAAGGGTTCCCTTTTCTCCATACCCACTCCAGCATTTGTTAATTGTAGATTTTTTTTTAAATGATGGCCATTCTGATCAGTGTGAAGTGATACCTCATTGTAATTTGGATTTGCGTTTATCTAATAATTAGTGATGATGAGCATCTTTTCATGTGCCTATTGGCACTCTGTATGTCTTCTTTGGAGAAATGTTTATTTAGGTCTTCTACCCATTTTTCCATTGAGTTATTTGTTATTTTGTTATTGGGTTGTATGAGCTGTTTGTATAGTTTGGAAATGAAGCCCTTGTCGGTCTCATCATTTGCTAATATTTTCTCCCAGTCCATAGGTTGTATTTTCATTGTGATTATGGTTTCCTTTGCTGTGCAAAAGCTTATAAGTTTGATTAGTTCCTGTTTCTTTTTTGCTTTTACAGTAAATCCCCTACATATGAACAAGTTCTGTTCCAAGAGTGCGTTTGTAAGTTCAATTTGTTTGTAAGTCCAACAAAGTTCGCCTAGGTACCCAACTTACACAGTCGGCTATATGGTATTGTACCGTAATAGGTTTATAATACTTTTCACGCAAACAATACATAAAAAACAAGCACAAAAACAAAGAAAGCATTTTTAATCTTACAGTACAGTAACTTGAAAAGTACAGTAATACAGTAGAACAGCTGGGATACTCGGGCTGGCATCGAGGGAACAGGCGAGCAGAGTTACTGATTGGAGGAGGGAGGGGAGGTGGGAGATGGTAGGGGTGAAGGATTATCAGCAGCAGGAGACAGAGAGCAAGCTGCAATTTCACTCATACCTGACGTTGATGGCAAAGGTTCTGGTTCCTTGCTGGATTTAATTCTATCTACCCTCTTGAAAGAATGATCCATTGATGTCTGGGTAGTAGCTCTTTTTTTCTCATCATAGATGACAAGGTAGCACTGGATTGCAATCTGAATGGCCGCTGCCACCTTTGGGTCCCATTCTAGGTTCGGGTCCTGTGCCTCAAAAACTAACAGTGCTTCCTCAAATAACGAAGATTCCCTTGCCATTTTCTGTGTCGTGAATCTCTTCAGTTCTTCAGTTACTTTTTCTTCCTCCTGTCCCTCTTCATCCTTTCTCTGGGCCTCCAGTTCCATCAGTAAGCTCCTCATGTTGCACAGCAAGGAGTTCAGCGAAATCGTCCTCTTGCAGATCTAGCTCCAGCTTCTCGCTGAGGGTCACTACGTTGCTGAAGACCTCTTCGGACTTCTGATCTACCTTCTCAAATCCACAAAAATCATGAACAAACTGTGGGCAAAGGTTCTTCCAAACCCCATTCATCGTGACCGCCATACCCTCACACCATGCAAAGTCAATGTTTTTTTTATGGTCTTGTAGATGTTATAGTCCTCCCAAAGTTGTCCCTAGGTTGTTCCTGATTTGTCACTTACCTTTACTGCCTGACAAAAAGTGTGACATAAATAATATTTCTTGAACGTCGCTATAACGCCCTGGTCCATAGGTTGGATGAGCAACGTAGTATTTGGTGACAGATGCAGTACTTTGACGTTGGGATGAAAGTCATCCATGAATGGGGGGTGGCCTAGAGCATAGTCGAGCAGCAAAAGAATGTTTTGCTGGAACGTCCTCCTCCAAGCAATATTTCTCTACATCTGGGATAAAGTGGTGGCAAAACCAGTCCTGGAACATGGCCTGTGTAATCCGGGATTTGGGGTTACGCTTCCACACAACAGGAAGAGAGCCCTTGGCTATGTTTTTAAGGGTTCTTGGGTTCCATGAATGATAAACTAAGAGAGGTTTCAGCTTCAATTCACTGGAAGCATTGCCACCAAACAACAGTTAGCCTATCCTTTGCTGCTTTACAGCCCGGCATCAACTTTTCCTCCTTACTGACGTAACTTCGGTCTGGCATCCTCTTCCAGTACAGTTGTGTCTCATCCACATTAAAAACCTGGTTGGGTAAATACACACCATCATCAATAATATCTCAAAGTGTTTCTGGAAGTTCCTGGACAGCTACCCTATCTGCACTTGCTGTCTCTCCACTTACTTTTACATTGTGAAGGCTGGCTCTAGCCTTGAACCAATGAAACCAGCCATGGCTGGCATTAAAAGATGTGCCCTCTGATTCTTTGCCGTGTTTCTTCTTCAAGTCTTCATAAAGGCTTTTAGCTTTCTCTTGAATCAGCGTTAAGTTGAGCAGGACTCAGTGCTGATGTTGATCCTGCATCCGCACACTGAGAAGTTTCTCCATCTCCTCCATCACTTTTCCATGCTTCTTGGATATTTTGTCAACATCGTCGGCACAGCAGACTTCACATGTTCCATGATCTTGTCCTTGTTCTTTAGATTCGTGCCAATGATTGAATGATTCATGTTATAAGAATGAGCGATGTCTAACATCTTTTTGCCTCGCTCCACTCTCTCAATTACTTTCACTTTTGTTTCCGTCATTATCGCTTGGCGCTTCTTAACAGTACCAGCTACATCACCTCTGCTTTTACGCTTGCTTCCAGACATCTGGGGCTTGAAATAAAGGTACTGTACTACTGTACTCTATACAGTACTGTAAAGTACACAAAAGCACAACCACATATAGAGGAAGCACGCACGTGACAATGTATGCCAGACACGTGAACTAACTTACATGATTGGACATGCGAATGGACGTTTGCATCTTTGAAAGTTTGCAACTTGAAGGTTCATATGTAGGTGACTTACTGTATTTGTACTGCCTAGGGAGAACTACCTAGGAAAATTTTGGTATGACTTATGTCAGAGAATGTTTTGCTTATGTTCTCTTCTAGGAGTTATAAGGTGTCCTATCTTATATTTAAGCATATAAGCCGTTTTGAGTTTATTTTTGTGTATGGTGTGAGGGTATGTTCTGACTTCACTGATTTGCATACGGCTCTCCAACTTTCAAAACACCACTTGCTGAAGAGACTGTCTTCTCCCCATTGTATATTCTTGCCTCCTTTGTCAAAGGTTAATTGACCATAGGTGTGTGGGTTTATTTCTTAGCTCTCTATTCTATTCCATTGATCCATGTATCTCTTTCTGTGCCAATACCATGCGGCTTTGATTACTGTAACTTTGTAGTATTTTCTGAAGTTTAGGAGGGTTATGCCTCCTGCTTTGTTCTTTTTCCTGGGGATTGTGTTCACATTTCTGACTTTTTATGGTTCCAGATACATTTTAGGATTATTTGTTCTAGTTCTGGGGAAAATGTCATGGGTAATTTGATAGGGATCACATTCAATCTGTAGATTGCTTTGGGTAGTATAGCCATTTTAACAGTATGAATTCCTCCCATCCAAGAGCGTGGGATGTCTTTCCATTTCTTTGAATCATCTTCAGCTTCCTTTACTAATGTTTTGTAGTTCTCAGTATATAAGTCTTTCACCTCCTTGGTGAGGTTTATTCCTAAGCATTTTATTTTTTTGATGCCATTAAAAAAAGGATTGCTTGTTTACATTTCCTTTCTGATATTTCATTGTTAGTGTAAAGAAATGCAACCAGGGACTTCCCTGGTGGCTCGGTGGTTGAGAATCCGCCTGCCAATACAGGGGACACGGGTTTGAGCCCTGATGCAGGAAGATCTCACATGCCGTAGAGCAACTAAACCTGTGTGCCACAACTACTTAGCCTGCACTCTAGAGCCAGTGAGCCACAAATACTGAGCCCATGTGCCACAACTACTTAAGCCTGCATGCCTAGAGCCCGTGCTCCACAACAAGAGAAGCCACTGCAACGAGAAGCCTGCACACCACAAGAAAGTCTAGTCCCCACTGGCCACAACTAGAGAAAGCCCGTGCACAGCAATGAAGACCCAATGCAGCCAAAATAAATTTAAAAAAAAAAAGAAAGAAAAACCAGGAAATGCAACCAATTTATATATGTTAATCTTGTATCCTGCTACTTTGCTGAATTTGTTTATCAGTTCTAGTAGTGTTTGTGTGGAATTTTTAGGGTTTCCTTTATATATATTATCATGTCATCTGCATATAATGACAACTTTACCTCTTCCCTTCCAATTTGGTTAGATTATATTTCTTTTTCTTGTCTGATTGTTGTGGCTAGGACTGCCAGTACTATGTTGAAGAGAAGACGTGAGAGTGGGCATCCTTGTCTTGTTCCAGATTTTAGCGGGAAGGCTTTCAGCTTATGAACGTTGAGTATTATATTGGCTGTGGGTTTGTCATAAATAGCTTTTATTATGTTGAGATATGTTTCCTCTGTACCCACGTTGGTAAGTGTTTTTACCATGAATGGATGTTGAAGCTTTTCAAATGCTTTTTCGCCATCTATTGAGATGATCGTTTGTTTCTTGTTTTTCCTTTGTCGATGGGGTGTATCATGTTATGTTGATTGATTTGCATATGTTGAAACAGCTTTGTGACACTGGGGTGAATCAAATTTGGTCATGGTGTATGATCCTCTTATGTGTTGTTGGATTCGGTTTTCTAATATTCAGTTGAGAATTTTTGCATCTATATTTATCAACGATATTGGCCTGCAGTTTTCTTTTTTGGTAGTGTCTTTCTCTGTGTGTTTTTTAAAAGTCTTTATTGAATTTGTTCCAATATTGCTTCTGTTTTATGTTTTGGTTTCTTGTTTGTGAGGCATGTGGGATCTTAGCTCCAAAACCAGGGATCGAACCCGCACCCCCTGCACTGGAAGGCGAAATCTTAACTGCTGGACCACCAGAAAAGTCCCCATCTGTTTTATTTGGTTTTTTTTTAAGTAAATTTCTTTCTTTCTTTATTTTTGGATGCATTGGGCATTCGTTGCTGTGCTCGGGCTCTCTCTAGTTGCGGTGAGCAGGGGCTACTCTTCGTTGTGGTGTGCAGGCTGTTCATTGTGGTGGCTTCTTTTGTTGCAGATCATGGGCTCTAGGTGCGTGGGCTTCAGCAGTTGTGGCTATCAGGCTCAGTAGTTGTGGCTCGTGGGCTGTAGAGCGCAGGCTCAGTAGTTGTGGCACACAGGCTTAGTTGCTCCATGGCACGTGGGATCTTTCCAGACCAGGTCTCGAACCTATGTCCCCTGCAGTGGCAGACAGATTCTTAACCACTGTGCCACCAGGGAAGTCCCCCCTCCCCATCTGTTTTTGATATCAGCGTGATAGTGGCTTCATAGAATGTCTTTGGAAGTATTCCTTACTCTTCAATCTTTTCGAAGAGTTTGAGAAGAATCAGTGTAAGTTCTGCTTTTTATATTTGGTAGAATTTGCCTGTGAAACCATCTGATCCTGGACTTCTGTTGCTAGGGAGTTTTTTTAAATTACAGATTCTATGTTTTTTTTAATTCTATTTATTTATTTTGGCTGTGTTGGGTCTTCGTTTCTGTGCGAGGGCTTTCTCTAGTTGCAGCGAGTGGGGGCCACTCTTCATCACGGTGCGTGGGCCTCTCACTATCGTGACCTCTCTTGTTGTGGAGCACGGGCTCCAGACGCTCAGGCTCAGTAGTTGTGGCTCACGGGCCCAGTTGCTCTGCAGCATGTGGGATCTTCCTAAACCAGGGCTCGAACCCGTGTCCCCTGCATTGGCAGGCAGATTCTCAACCACCGCGCCACCAGGGAAGCCCTCTATTTTGCTTTTAGTGATCAGTATGTTCAAGTTATCTATTTCTTCTTGATTCAGTTTTGTTCGGCTGTAAAAAAAACAAAATATATTTTTAAGTTATGTTAGCAGCTAAATACTTACCATGTATTAGACCACAAAAGAGAGAAGAAAAAATATTAAAGTATTTTTTTCAAATACAACAAGTATTGAAATGTTTTAAAGAAATTGGTATAATAATACTAATTACAATAATGACAAATTGTTCTGAACTTAAAGACTACTTAAATCTAAGATGCATATTCTATGCTTATTGTTTTATTGTTTTTAAATACATGGAATGTTTTCTCCTTTCTAATGTAATTCTTTTATTTTACCTGTATATTGTGAAAAAAATTTAATTGCACATAATATAAAAAATTACACTTTAATAGGAGATATTAATCCATTTACATTTACTATAGTACTGAAAATACTTAGGTTTAGCGTTCCATGTCATTGAGTGCTCTTTTTTTTAATTTATTTTTAAAAAAGATTTAATTTGGGGGGGGGGCAGAAATTATTCATTTATTTATGTATTTAATTTTAACATCTTTATTGGACTATAATTGCTTTACAATGGTGTGTTAGTCTCTGCTTTAGAACAAAGTGAATCAGATATACATATCCATATATCCCCATATCTCCTCCCTGTTGCGTCTCCCTCCCTCCCTCCCTATCCCACCCCTCTAAGTGGTCATAAAGCACTGAGCTGATCTCCCTCTTCTATGCAGCTGTTTCCTACTAGCTAGCTATTTTACATTTGGTAGTATATATAAGTCCATGCCACTCTCTCACTTCGTCCCAGCTTACCCTTCCCCCTCCCCATGGCCTCAAGTCCATTCTCTATGTCTGCGTCTTCATTCCTGTCCTGTCCCTAGGTTCTTCCCAACCGTTTCTTTTCCTTTTCTTTTTAGATTCCACATATATGTGTTAGCATACAGTATTTGTTTTTCTCTTTCTGACTTACTTCACTCTGTAGGACAGACTCTAGGTCCATCCATCTCACTACAAATAACTCAATTTCATTTCTTTTTATGGCTGAGTAATATTCCATTTTATATTGAAGATGTGCAACATCTTTTTTACCCATTCATCAGTTGATGGACACTTAGGTTGCTTCCATGTCCTGGCTATTGCAAATAGAGCTGCAGTGAACATTGTGGAACATGACTCTTTTTGAATTATGGTTTTCTCCAGGTATATGCCCAGTAGTGGGATTGCTGTGTCATATGGTAGTTCTATTTTTAGTTTTTTAAAGAACCTCGATACCGTTCTCGATAGTGGCTGTATCAATTTACACTCCCACCAACGGTGCAAGAGGGTTCCCTTTTTTCCACACCTCTGCAGCATTTATTGTTTGTAGATTTTTTTGATGATGGCCATTCTTACCTGTGTGTGGTGATACCTCATTGTAATTTCGAGTTGCATTTCTCTAATGATCAGTGATGTTGAGCATTCTTTCATGTGTTTGTTGGCAATCTGTATATCTTCTTTGGAGAAATGTCTATTTAGGTCTTCTGCCCATTTATGGATTGGGTTGTTTGTTTTTGTTTTTTTTGATATTGAGCTGCATGGGCTGCTTGTAACGTTTGGAGATTAATCCTTTGTCAGCTGCTTCGTTGGCAAATATTTTCTCCCATTCTGAGGGTGGCCTTTTCGTCTTGTTTACGTTTTCCTTTGCTGTGCAAAAGCTTTTAAGTCTCCTTAGGTCTCATTTGTTTATGTTTCTTTTTAATTTCCGTTTTCTAGGAGGTGGGTCATAAAGGATCTTGCTGTGATTGATGTCATAGAGTGTTCTGCCTATGTTTTCCTCTAAGAGTTTGATAGTGTCTGGCCTTACATTTAGGTCTTTGATCCATTTTGAGTTTATTTTTGTGTATGGTGTTAGGGAGTCTTCTAATTTCATTCTTGTACCGGTAGCTGTCCAGTTTTCCCAGCACCACTTATTGAAGAGGCTGTGATTTCTCCATTGTATATTCTTGCCTCCCTTATCAAAAATAAGGTGACCATATGTGTATGGGTTTATGTCTGGGCTTTCTCTCCTGTTCCACTGCTCTATATTTCTGTCTTTGTGCCAGTACCATACTGTCTTGACTACTGTAGCTTTGTAGTATTGTCTGAAGTCAGGGAGCCTGATTCCTCCAGCTCTGTTTTTCTTCTCAAGATTGCTTTGGCTGTTCGGGGTCTTTTGTGTTTCCATACAAATTGTGAAATTGTGATTGCAATTACCAAACATGAAACACACTCATACTATGTCATAATATTGACATTCAATCCAGTAATCCTCCACTGTAACAGCTCCTTTACTTTGCAGTGAAAATTGATTTGTATATTCTTTGCCTCTGAGTCCTTGTGGGATTTTTTTTTTTTAATTCAGACAGAAAGTCACAAAAATTATACTCATCCTCATCAGTTCACTCAGTCCCATGTAATTAATTTTTTTTTCATCTTGATCTTTTGTTAGCACTTTTATGAGTTCATCAGTTTTTCATTAGAGTTCTGAAAATGCTTATTCATTCAGTTCAGCAGTACAGTCAGTTACCAGAAACCTGTACTTGTCAGAGTCTTTTCCATGAATTTCTTGAAGATGTAACCCTTTTATAGGAACATATTTGCAAAATCATCAGAGTACACCCAGAACTGTCTGTAAATGACAAAAGACTTAAAAATGACCACGATTAAAGATTTGATGAAAGTTCATAATAATGCAGTTGACAAGAAAATTAGTTATTTCTGAGATATACATTTTAAAGTAATAACTAGGATTATTACTTATAACATCATACCAGAACATATAAGATTTTTAGAAATTTCATGTAATGTCTGAAACATTTATATTAACATATATCCATACATATTCCCATACAAATACAAATATAAGATTTTTAGAAATTTCATGTAATGTCTGAAACATTTATATTAACATATTTCCATACAAATAACCCAATGAAAGTTTAGTATTAGTTGTTTTGTTTGTTTTTTTATACTGCAGGTTCTTATTAGGCATCAATTTTATACACATCAGTGTATACATGTCCATCCCAATCGCCCAATTCAGCACACCACCATCCCCACCCCACCGCACTTTTCCCCCCTTGGTGTCCATATGTTCATTCTCTACATCTGTGTCTCAACTTCTGCCCTGCAAACTGGCTCATCTGTACCATTTTTCTAGGTTCCACATACATGCATTAATATACGATATTTGTTTTTCTCTTTCTGACTTACTTCACTCTGTATGACAGTCTCTAGATCCATCCACGTCTCAACAAATGACTCAATTTCGTTCCTTTTTATGGCTGAGTAATATTCCATTGTATATATGTACCACAACTTCTTTATCCATTCGTCTGTTGATGGGCATTTAGGTTGCTTCCATGACCTGGCTATTGTAAATAGTGCTGCAATGAACATTCGGGTGCATGTGTCTTTTTGAATTACAGTTTTCTCTGGGTATATGCCCAGTAGTGGGATTGCTGGGTCATATGGTAATTCTATTTTTAGTTTTTTAAGGAACCTCCATATTGTTCTCCATAGTGGCTGTGTCCATTTACATTCCCACCAACAGTGCAAGAGGTTTCCCTTTTCTCCACACCCTCTCCAGCATTTGTTGTTTGTAGATTTTCTGATGATGCCCATTCTAACAGGAGTGAGGTGATACCTCATTGTAGTTTTGATTTGCATTTCTCTAATAATTAGTGATGTTGAGCATCTTTTCATATGCTTCGTGGCCGTCTGTATGTCTTCTTTGGAGAAATGTCTATTTAGGTCTTCTGCCCATTTTTGGATTGGGGTGTTTGTTTCTTTAATATTGAGCTGAATGAGCTGTTTATATATTTTGGAGATTAATCCTTTGTCCGTTGGTTCATTTGCAAATATTTTCGCCCATTCTGAGGGTTGTCTTTTCGTCTTGTTTATGGTTTCCTTTGCTGTGCAAAAGCTTTGAAGTTTCATTAGGTCCCACTTGTTTATTTTTGTTTTTTATTTCCATTACTCTAGGAGGTGGATCAAAAAAGATCTTGCTGTGATTTATGTCAAAGAGTGTTCTTCCTATGTTTTCCTCTAAGAGTTTTATAGTGTCCAGTCTTATATTTAGGTCTCTAATCCATTTTGAGTTTATTTTTGTGTATGGTGTTAGGGAGTATTCTAATTTCATTCTTTTACATGTAGCTGTCCAGTTTTCCCAACACCACTTATTGAAGAGGCTGTGATTTCTCCATTGTATATTCTTGCCTCCTTTATCAAAAATAAGGTGACCATATGTGTATGGGTTTATGTCTGGGCTTTCTCTCCTGTTCCATTGCTCTATATTTCTGTTTTTGTGCCAGTACCATACTGTCTTGACTACTGTAGCTTTGTAGTATTGTCTGAAGTCAGGGAGCCTGATTCCTCCAGCTCTGTTTTTCTTCTCAAGATTGCTTTGGCTGTTCGGGGTCTTTTGTGTTTCCATACAAATTGTGAAATTTTTTTGTTCTAGTTCTCTGAAAAATTCCATTGGTGGTTTCATAGGGATTGCATTGAATCTGTAGATTGCGTTGGGTAGTAGAGTCATTTTCACAATGTTGATTCTTCCAATCCAAGAACATGGTATATCTCTGTATCTGTTTGTGTCATCTTTGATTTCTTTCATCAGTGTCTTATAGTTTGTTGAGTAAACGTCTTTTGTCTCCTTAGGTAGGTTTATTCCTAGGTATTTTATTCTTTGTGTTGCAGTGGTAAATGGGAGTGTTTCCCTAATTTCTCTTTCAGAATTTTCATCTTTAGTGTATAGGAATGAAAGAGATATCTGTACATTAATTTTGTATCCTGCAACCTTACCAGTTCATTGATTAGCTCTAGTAGGTTTCTGGTAGCATCTTTAGGATTCTCTATGTATAGTATCATGTCATCTGCAAACAGTGAGAGCTTAACTTCTTCTTTTCCGATTTGGATTCCTTTTATTTCTTTTTCTTCTCTGATTGCTGTAGCTAAAAATTCCAAAAGTGTGTGGAATAATAGTGGTGAGAGTGGGCAACCTTGTCTTGTTCCTGATCTTGGTGGAAATGGTTTCACTTTTTCACCATTGAGAACGATGCTGGCTGTGGGTTTGTCATATATGGCCTTTATTATGTTGAGGAAAGTTCCCTCTATGCCTACTTTCTGGAGGGTTTTTATGATAAATGGGTGTTTAATATTGTCGAAAGCATTTTCTGCATCTATTGAGATGACCATATGGTTTTTATCCTTCAGTTTTTTAATATGGTGTATCTCATTGATTTGCATGTATTAAAGAATCCTTGCATCCCTGGGATAAACCCCACTTGATCATGGTGTATGATCCTTTTAAGGCGCTGTTGGATTCTGTTTGCTAGTATTGTGCAGTGGATTTTTGCAGCTATGTTCATCAGTGATATTGACCTGTAGTTTTCTTTCTTTGTGACATCTTTGTCTGGTTTTGGTGTCAGGGAGATGGTGGTCTCATAGAATAAGTTTGGGAGAGTTCCTCCCTCTGCTATATTTTGGAAGAGTTTGAGAAGGATAGGTGTTAACTCTTCTCTAAATGTTTGATAGAATTTGCCTGTGAAGCCATCTGGTCCTGGGCTTTTGTTTGTTGGAAGATTTTTAATCACAGTCTCAAGTTCAGTGCTTGGGATTGGTTTGTTTGTAGTTTCTATTTCTTCCTGGTTCAGTCTTGGAAGGTTGTGCTTTTCTAAGCATTTGTCCATTTCTTCCAGGTTGTCCATTTTATTGGCATATAGTTGCTTGCAGTAATCTCTCATGATCCTTTGTATGTCTGCAGTGTCAGTTGTCACTTCTCCTTTTTCATTTGTAATTCTATTGATTTGAGTCGTCTCCCTTTTTTTCTTGATGAGTCTGGCTAATGCTTTATCAATTTTGTTTATCTTCTCAAAGAACCAGCTTTTAGTTTTTTTTGATCTTTGCTGTTGTTTCCTTCATTTCTTTTTCATTTATTTCTGGTCTGATCTTTATGATGTCTTTCCTCTGCTGACTTTGTTTTTTTTTTTTTTTTTTTTTTTTTCTTTCTTTCTCTAATTGCTTTAGGTGTAAGGTTAACTTGTTTATTTGAGATATTTCTTGTTTCTTGAGGTAGGATTGTATTGCTATAAACTTCTCTCTTAGAACTGCTCTTGCTGCATCCCATAGGTTTTGGGTCTTCATGTTTTCATTGTCATTTGTTTCTAGGTATTTTTTTATTTCCTCTTTGATTTCTTCAGTGATGTCTTGGTTATTAAGTAGTGTATTGTTGAGCGCCCATGTGTTTCTATTTTTTACAGATTTTTTTCCTGTAATTGATATCTAGTCTGATAGCATTGTGGTCGGAAAAGATACTTGATACGATTTCAATTTTCTTATATTTACCAAGGTTTGATTTGTGACCCAAGATATGATCTATCCTGGAGAATGTTCCAGGAGCACTTGAGAAAAAGTGTATTCTGTTGTTTCTGGATGGAATGTCCTATAAATATCAATTAAGTCCATCTTGTTTAATGTATCATTTAAAGCTTGTGTTTCCTTATTTATTTTCATTGTGGATGATCTGTTCGTTGGTGAAAGAGGGGTGCTAAAGTCCCCTACTATGATTGTGTTACTGTCGATTTCCCCTTTTATGGCTGTTAGCATTTGCCTTATGTATTGAGGTGCTCCTATGTTGGGTGCCTAAATATATACAATTGTTATATCTTCTTCTTGGATCGATCCCTTGATCATTATGTAGTGTCCATCTTTGTCCCCTGTAATAGTCTTTATTTTAAAATCTTTTTTGTCTGATATGAGAATTGCTACTCTAGCTTTCTTTTGATTTCCATTGGCATGGAATATCTTATTCCATCCCCTCACTTTCCATCTGTATGTGTCCCTATGTCTGAAGTGGGTCTCTTGTAGACCACATACATACCGGTCGTGTTTTCGGATCCATTCAGCCAGTCTATGTCTTTTGGTTGGAGCATTTAATCCATTTACCTTTAAGGTAATTATTGATATGTATGTTCTTATTACCATTTTCTTAATTGTTTTGGGTTTCTTATTGTAGGTCTTTTCCTTCTCTTGTGTTTCCTGCCTAGAGAAGTTCCTTTAGCATTTGTTGTAAAGCGGGTTTGGTGGTCCTGAATTCTCTTAGCTTTTGCTTCTCTGTAAAGGTTTTAATTTCTCTGTCGAATCTGAACGAGATCCTTGGTGGGTCGAGTAATCTTGGTTGTAGCTTTTCCCCTTTCATTACTTTAAATATGTCCTGCCAGTCCCTTCTGGCCTGCAGAGTTTCTGCTGAAAGTTCAGCTGTTAACCTTATGGGGATTCCCTTGTATGTTATTTGTTGTTTTTCCCTTGCTGCTTTTAATATTTTTTCTTTGTATTTAATTTTTGATAGTTTGATTAATATATGTTTTGGCATGTTTCTCCTTGGGTTTATCTTGTATGGGACTCCCTGCGCTTCCTGGACTTGATTAACGATTTCCTTTCCCATATTAGGGAAGTTTTCAACTATAATCTCTTCAAATATTTTCTCAGTGTCTTTCTTTTTCTCTTCTACTTCTGGGACCCCTATATTCGAATGTTGGTGCGTTTAATGTTTTCCCAGAGATGTCTCAGATTGTCCTCAATTCTTTTCATTCTTTTTTCTTTATTTTGCTTTGCAGTAGTTATTTCCACTATTTTATCTTCCAGGTCATTTATCCATTCTTCTGCCTCAGTTATTCTGCTATTGTTTCCTTCTAGAGAATTTTTAATTCCATTTATTGTGTTGTTCATCATTGTTTGTTTGCTCTTTAGTTCTTCTAGGTCCTTGTTAAACGTTTCTTGTCTATTCTCCATTCCAGTTCCAAGATTTGGGATCATCTTTACTATCATTACTCTGAATTCTTTTTCAGGTAGACTGCCTATTTCCTCCACATTTGTTTGGTCTGGTGGGTTTTAACCTTGCTCCTTCATCTGCTGTGTGTTTCTGTGTCTTCTCATTTGGCTTTGGGGACTGTGTTTGGGCTCTCCTTTTCAGAGGCTGCAGATTCGTAGTTCCCGTTGTATTTGGTGTCTGCCCCCAGTGGCTAAGGTTGGTTCAGTGGGCTGTGTAGGCTTTCTGATGGAGGGGACTGGTGCCTGTGTTCTGGTGGGTGTGTCTGGATCTTGTCTTTCTGGTGGACAGATCCGCATCTGGTGGTGTGTTTTGGGGTGTCTGTGACCTTATTGTGATTTTCGGCAGCCTCTCTGCTAATGGGTGGGCCTGCATTCCTGTCTTGCTAGTTGTTTGGCATGGGATGTCCAGCACTGGATCTTGCTGGTCTCTGAGTGGAGCTGGGTCTTAGCGTTGAGACGGGTATCTCTGGGAGAGCTTTCGCCATTTGATATTACAAGGTGCCAGAGGTCTCTGGTAGACCAATGTCCTGAACTCGGCTCTCCCACCTCAGAGGCACAGGCTTGACACCCGGCTGGAGCACCAAGACCCTGTCAGCCACACAGCTGGGGGTGAGAGCAAGAGGTAGCTTTGGTACATCTCAAAGACCACCAATGAGGTTCACTGACCATTTTCTCTCCAGAAGTGAAGGAAACAAAATTCAGACTTTGGCTAGTCAGCCACTTTGGTAGCCAGCCTCCAAGATGGACCTAATTATCCCCTAATTATCTCCCAGTCTCCATGTACCAGTGTGGCTCCTCGCACTTGAAAAGGGTTGACTGTTTAACTAATAAGAAATTGCAGAAGTGACAAAGTGCAGCTTCCAAAGTTATAAAAGACATTGCAGCTTCTGCTTTGGTTTCTGCTAGATCACTCATCCTGGGGTAAGCCAGCTGCCATGTCATGAGGACACTCAAGCAGCCCTAAGGAGAGATCCATGTGGCAAGGAACTGAGGCCTCTTACCTACAGCCACGTGAGTGAGTCATCTCAGAAGTCAAAAGATTTATTTTTTTAAATTTTTGGTTGTGTTGGGTCTTCGTTGCTGCACAGGGTTTCTCCAGTTGTTACTAGAGAAGCAGGGGTTACTCATCGTTGTGGTGCACGGGCTTCTCCTTGCGGTGGTTTCTCTTGTTGTGGAGTATGGGCTCTAGGTGCATGGGCTTCAGTAGTTGTGTCATGCAGGCTCAATAGTTGTCGCTTGCAGGCTCTAGAGCACAGGCTCAGTACTTGTGGCACACGGGCTTAGTTGCTCTGTGGCATGTGGGATCTTCCCAGACCAGGGATGGAACCCCTGTTCCCTGCATTGGCAGGCAAATTCTTACCCACTGTGCCACCAGGGAAGTCCAGTGTGCTCTTTTTTAAACCTAGTCTGTTTTCATTATTTTCTATCTTAACGATTCTGTATTAAAGAAAAAAAATAATACTCCTTTCTACCCCTCCTCTTTGAGGATTATATATGAAGAAGTGTGTCTTATTTATTAACCTCAAATTTTCACCTTAGTTTTAAGAAGTAATCACAATGTCAAGTATTTCATACTTTTCACTTCCACCTTGAAAAGCATGGATATTAAAGTGCTAATACAATTACCTTCCCTGGTCTATCTTTTTTAGTTTTTGTTATGTATAAAAAACAACGAAAAACATGCATGGTTTGTAAGGAAATGACAAATTTCAGAAAATTCAGCATCTGAATACACTCTAAACATAGCTTCTAGATAAAGACACAGAAAATTGCCAGATACTCAGAGGCCCCCTGGTCCCATTCTAGTGACTCCCCTTAAGGTTTAATATTGTTCTGGTATCTAACAAAAAGATAACTTTACCTGTATTTTGTATTTTATATAAATGCTATGGCACAGTAAAATCACTTTTGGATTGGGCTTTTTTTATTTTATGTTGTTTGTGAATATGCCTATATGGTTGCCTGTTGTTGTGATCATGCATTGCCACTGTTGCATAGGATTCCATAATGTAAATATTTAACTATTAATTAATTTATTCCAATGTGTATTACAATATGAGTGATTTTCAGTTTGTGTCTATTGAGAACAGCACTGGTATATAAATTCTAGAACTTGAGCTTTGGTGGTGTGTGTATAAATTATTGTTCAGTATACATGTAGTAGTAACATTTTCGAGTCATAGCTTTCTTGTGTTTATCTTTTTAGATATTTCTAAATATTTTCAAAACATTTGTATGATTTTTCATCTTCAGCAGCAGTGAATGAGATTCAAGGATTATACACATTCTTGTCAAACTTGATAATACCTGTCATTTTCATTTGAACTTTCTGGTTGGTGAGTGATAATTCCAGGTATCACGCTTTTGCGTTTAATTGACTACTAAGAAGCCAAGCATCTTTTGATATGTTTACTTAACATTCTGTACTCTCTTTTTTGAAATATCTTTTGGTATATTTCCCCCATTTTGCTATTCTATTATCTTCTTATTGAAGACTTCCTTTTTTTAACATCTGAAGACTTCTTATTTAGGAGTTTTTAATACATGCTTGAGATGAGTTCTTCTCTCTTTCTGTCTCTCCTTCTCTTTCTTTAGATGAGTGCCAGTTTTTAATGTTAATAACATCTAATTTGTTATTTTCCTCTTTATTTATTTAGTCTTATTTCTATTTATTTATGTAGTCTTCTTACCTGTAGCAGAACACATTATTTATTCTAAACCACAAATATGTTTTCATTTCTTCAATAAATGTAATTATTAAGCTTTAAATTTAAGTTAACTTTCTAAACTAAATATGTTGTATCATAGTGAGTATTAATTTTTCTATGACAGCTGAAAGGTTACATTTATTCAGAAAATGTTGTATCAGCTTTCTTTTCATTTGCTCCTACTTCTCATTGATTCACAGTGGTAAACATCACTTCATCCATGGATCTGACTTTTCTCTGATTTCTCATGGTCATTCTCACTAATTCGTCTTGCCTCCTGAAATCTTTAGCAATCCCATTATTCCACAGAAGCAAAAACCTTCCTTGGGCCTTTTTCCTCAGAAGATTGATTATTCCCACATTTTAAATGGGAGATTGCAATAAGTTAGGAGAAAATGCCACAAGGGTCTCTCTCTTTTTTTTTTTTTCACATCCTGTATCAGCCTCTGCTTGCACTCTCTGTTCAAAGATATTTGTGCAACACATTGATGGAAGATGCCACTTGTTTCTCTCCTTGGGGAAAAGACAGATTAATTACCTAACAAATAAAATAAAGAGAGTGTCTTGCTCTTTTCAAATGTTGGACAGGATTGTTTGCATCCTAATTTAAATGTTTCAGGTGACTGAAGCTTAAGATTCCTAAGCTTTAATCCATACTTGCACCATGCACAGCACCCAACAGGAGAGCTTTACATAACCCCATGAGACACTTGTGTGCAAGTGGAACAGATAAAAATATAAAACTATTGCTGTCTTTTTGTGTCATAAAAATGATTTTTTGTCTCATTTAAAATATTTTTTTCTAAAATCCAAAAACGTGTCAGGCTAAAATATTGTTATTTCAAATATGGTAAAATCGAAGACCCTTCAAATTTCTTTCCAGTTTTGTTGATGATGGGATGCCGTCAGAGATATGACTTCATTAAACACAATAGGTAAGATTCCTTCGTAGGCCTGATTGGGGAATATGAAAATAAACCCCCCAAAATCTGGACATTTTCTAGTTCTCAAATATTGGTTAAGATGGTAGAAAGGGCCCTTCATTGTCCTATATGTTAATGCAGATCAATTGTGAGAGGTGGGGATAAAACAAGCAGCCTAAATATCCTCTATGTTTGTTGTACTACTAGTAGAAAGAGGAAGGGTCGACATGACACCATGGTTGATATAGCAAATAAGCTGCTTGAAACTACACAGAAATGTACCTGCTTGTATTTTCTGTGCAGTTACCCTCTCTTTTGGTGTGCCCTGATACCTCCCTCAACTTATGTACCAACTCCAGCAGCATTAAGCAGAAATCCAAAGAAAACTATTCTTTGGAATTATGAGGAAGGGAAGAGTCAAACATTTTATAACATGCTCTATACAAGGATACACGTCACCATCCTTATCTATGTCATGCCATGCATGGAGGGTCAGTAGGTTCAGGGGATTCTGGAAGCACCAAGTTCTGTGGGGTTAATCACAGTTGCATTCATGGGCAGTAAAAGAGAAGGGCCTTATCTTGGTCACTTTCTCAATGCTAGTAGCTACAAAAAGAAGAGGATAGCAGACATCTTAGGGAGAAGAACCAACATTAAATGAAATGTCCTAATTACTCTAGGCAACCTCTCATGGTGGCCTCCCATAGCTCCTCAAATCCCTACATACTTGCACAAGGGATAGTGTAATATTACTGGAGTATCTGACTGCAGATTAACATTATTTTTGTTGAAAAAAATAAAAATAGGTTCAAGTGATAGGGTTTGAAAAGGGTTCACAGTGTGAGGGAAACTATTGTAACAATGTGGACAGAACCCTTTGGATGGATTCATCATGGTTTTTTTGTTTGTTTGTTTGTTTTTGCTGCTTCAGAATCTGTAGTAGCGATTGGTGTGTTCCATGATACATCCCCGCTTCTTATAAGTTTTAGATGGAATACCCCATTAGGAAGAAGTGCACGTAAGGAAGATTAGTGAGTCAAACTCCTCTGCCCTCTGTCAGCAGTGGGTGCAAAGGGATTTAGACCAAGTGCTTTCATCCTTTGATTTGCAAAGTTTTCACTATATGAATGATGTTTTGTTTGTTTGCAGGTCAGGAGCCTTGGTCTCAATATCCCTGTTTAAAAAGTGTTATCACGTGTCTGCCAGAAAGAATTGCTGATGATACTGGGAAAAATTGAGAGTTATCCTTAACAATTAAGGGTTTTGTAGCAACATGGATGGACCTAGAGATTGTTATACTGAGTGAAGCAAGTCAGACACAGAAAGACAGATATCATATGATACTGCTTATATGAGGAATCTAAAAAAGAAAAAAAAAGGTACAAATGAACTTACTTACACAACAGAAATAGAATCATGGATATAGAAAACAAACTTATGGTTACCAAGGGATAAGTGGGGAAGGGATAAATTGGGAGATTGGGACTGACTTATACACACTACTATATATAAAATAGATAAGTATTGATAAAGACCTGCTTTATAGCACAGGGAACTCTACTCAGTGGTCTGTACTGGCGTATACGGAAAAAGAATCTTATAAAAAAAAAACAAGGGTTTTGGGATTATATAATAAATATAAATGTGCAAACCTTTAACATGAAAGGAAAAATCAGTTAACTCTGTGGTCCCTGTTATGGTGTAAATATTTTGTACCTCTAATTTTAAAATTTTGAAACCCAGCTCCCATGTTGATGGTATTAGGAGGTGGGGGTTTTGGGAGGTGATTAGGTTATGAGGCCAGAGACCTCAAACATGGGATTAGTGACCTAATAAATGTAGCACACAGAAGACCTTATGCCCATTCTATGATTTCATTGCCGAGCAAGAAGACCCACATTATGAACCAGAAATTGGTCCCTCGCCAGACACTAAGTCAGCTGGCAACTTGTTCTTTTTTTAAAAAATAATTAATTAGATAATTAATTAATTAATTTTTTGGCTGTGTTGGGTCTTTGGTGCGGTGCGCGGGCTTCTGATTGAGTGGCTTCTCTTGTTGCGGAGCACGGGCTCTAGGAGTGTGGGTTTCAGTAGTTGTGGCTCACGGGCTCAGTAGTTGTGGCCTGTGGACTCTAGAGCACAGGCTCAGTATTTGTGGTGCACGGGCTTAGTTGTTCCATGGCATGTGGGATCTCCCTGGACCAGGGCTCGAACCCTTGTCCCCTTTATTGGTAGGCAGATTCTTAACCACTGCACCTCCAGGGAAGCCCCTGGTTACTTGTTCTTGAACTTTTCAGCCTCAGCAATTATGAGAAAACAAAAATATTCTGTTGTTTGTAAAATACCAAGTCTCTCGTATTTTGTTTTAGCAGTCAAAGAGCTGGCTGAGGAGAAATGTCTGTGAGCTTGAAGACATATCAGGAGAAACCTTTAAATCTCAAAAGAAAAGAGAAAATGGGCAGGAAAGAAATCAACAGAACAGAGTAATCAATAATTGTGGAACAATGAAAAATGCTGTGACCTATACATAATGGGTATAGCAGGAGGAGAATAAAGATAATAAAGAACAGAAAATATTTTTTAAAAATGACTGGGAATCTCCCCAAATGAATGTCTGACACTAAATCCACAACATCCAAACTTAGAAGAACATATGAATAGTAAAGAAAACTGACCAATATCTCTCAGGAACATCAATGCAAAAATCCTCAACAAAATATTACCAAATCGAATCCAACAATATTTTGAGAGAATTTTATATCATGAATGAGAGGAAATAATCCCAGGTATGAAAGGCTGGTTCAACATTCTAGAATCAAATAATTATATCCATCATATCAACACCTTAAAGACAATCATTAGCATATCAATAGATTCAGAAGACCTTTGAAAAAATCTAACACCCATTCTTCATAAAAACTCTCAGTTAAAGAAATAGACTGGAGCTTTCTCAAGTTGATAACAAAGATTTACAGGAAACTTTTATCTTACGTCATGATCAATGGTCAAAACCATGAAGCTTTTCCACTAAGTTTAGGTAAAAGCAAGGATGTCCCCTTTCATGACTCCTTTTCCATATTTTACTCCAAGTCTTTGCTAATGCAATAAGGCACGAAAATAAATAAAACAAATACAGATTGGGTAGAAAAAAAAGAAAGCAACCTAAATAAAATGTGGACCAATATACTTTATGGACACCTCACCAAAGAAAATAGACACTATGCATATAAGTATACAGAAGAATAATCCAGATTACATGCTGCCATGAAAAAGCAAATTAAAAATACAATTACATACCACTATGTAACACTTAGAATGGCTAAAATGTGAACAATGACAAGAACAAATTCTGTAGGAGATGTGGAAAAATAGGAAATGTCATTTGTCATTGGTGGAAATGAAAAATAATACAGCTACTTTGGTAGTCTGATTGACCCTTGCTAGAATATTGAGCATTCCATTACTGTACAATCCGTCAAGTGTTCTCATGGATATTTAATGAAAGTAGTTTAAAACATACTTCCAGAGGAAAACCTGCATATGGATATTTATAGCACCTAATTCAATATTGCCAAAATGTGAATGAAACTAAGGTGTCCTCCAATAGGTGAATGAAATGATATAGTATTAATATATTCTGGGAATGGGATAATATTGAGCACTAAAAAAGTAAGCTATCAAGCCATATAAAGAGATGGGAATTCTTTTTTTTTTTTTTTTCTTTTGAAATATAGGTGATTTTCTTTATTTTGAAATTTAAATTTTATTGGAGTATAGTTGATTTTCAATGTTGTGTTCATTTCAGCTGCACAGCAAGTGATTCAGTTACACATATGCATATATTCATTCTTTTTCAGATTCTTTTCTGTTAACGGTATTCCCAGAATACTGAGTAGAGCTCCCTGTGCTATACAGTAGGTCCTTGTTGCTTATCTGTTATATATAATAGTATTCGTATGTTTACCCCAAGCTCCTGATTTATCCCTACCCCCCACCTCTCCCCTTTGGTAACCATAAGTTTGTTTTCCAAGTCTGTGAGTCTGCCTCTGTTTTGTAAGTTAGTTCATTTGTATCAATTTTTAGCTTCCACCTAGAAGTGATATCATCCAATATTTGTCTTACTCTGTCTGACTTACTTCACTTAGTACAATCATCTCTAGGTCCATCCATGTTACTGCAACTGGCATTATTTTCTTCTATTTTATGGCTGAGTCATATTCCATTATATATATGTATCACATATTCTTTACCTATATTCATATGTTGATGGACATTTTGGTTGCTTCCATGTCTTCGCTATTGTAAAGAGTGTTGCAGTGAACATTGGGGAAGATGTGTCTTTTCGATTTATGCTTTCCTCCAGACATGCACACAGGAGTGAACTTGCTGGATCATCTGGTAGCTGTATTTTATTTTATTTTACTTCATTTCATTTCAATTTCAATTTTTTTGGAATAGAGTTGATTTACAATGTTGTGTTACTTTCTGCTGCACAGCACAGTGAAGCAGTTATACATATATCCAATCCTTTTTGGATTCCTTTCCCATACAGGTCATTACAGAGTATTGAGTAGAGTTCCCTGTGCTATACAGTAAGCCCTTATTTGTTATCTCTTTTATATATAGTGGTGTGTATATGTCAATCCCAATTTCCAATTTATCCCTCCCACCTCCCCTTACTCTGGTAACCTCCATTCTGTGCTCCCTAGTGGCTGTTACCAATTGGCATTGCCACCGATAGCATAGAATTGGTGGCGCAGTGGTTAAGAATCTGCCTGCCAGTTCAGGGGACACAGGTTCGAGCCCTGGCCCGGGAAGATCTCACATGCCACAGAACAAGTAAGCCCGTGCACCACAACTACTCAGTCTGCGCTCTAGAGCCCACGAGCCACAACTACTGAAGCCTGTGTGCCTACAGCTTGTGCTCCACAACAAGAGAAGCCACCACAAAGAGAAGGCTTAGTACCACAACGATGAGTAGCCCCCGCTTGCTGCAACTATAGAAAAGCCGCGCGCAGCAACGAAGACCCAACGCAGATTAAAAAAAAAAAATAAGTAGTAGGTTTCTCTTTTTTCCACACCCTCTGAAGCATTTCTTGTTTGTAGACATTGTGACGATGGCTATTCTGAGTGGTTCCAGGTGATACTTCTTTGTACATCTGATTTGCATTTGTCTAACATAAAGCAATGGTGAGTATCTTCATATGTGCTTTTTTTTGAACAGTGTCAGTAAGATTTATCCCTTGAAAAAGGGTTATTGAAAGGTTGCCTTGTTTTGAAGTCTACTTCGATTACCTACCCCAAGACATTTTTTGAGGGCTGTTGTCATTTACAGCTCCCCAGGCATTGTGAATATGAAGTGCATATAAGGTCCAGTTTTAGAATTGTTGTTATGGGAAACAGAAGGCGGCAGGATTTCTACTGTCCCTCTCTGGTTACTGACACAACCTTAGATGTAGGGCAAGTCCTGTTCTTGGGTATTAAATTAGAGTGGAATGTGCCTGACCAAACATGTAAGGGCTTCTGTCCCATTCCTTCTTCCCCCTTACCCTTCATCCCCCGAACAAGTATAAACCCCTGCAAAATCACCTGTTGAGGGTGCTGTCTTGTAGAGTGGGATGACCCTTACGAAGGAGTCGGGAGGTCGGAACCCAAACACCAGGATATGTTGAGAGCAGGTGATTTTCCAAGTGTCATCCAGCCCAGAGAGTCCACCATCCTTTGGGTGTCAGAGGGTTGGTTTAGTAGTATGAGGGCACACTTAGATCTGGAGATAGTGATCCCATGCAGAGGGGACCAGGTACTACATGTTCAAGGGGGGCGAATTAGCTGGCATATCCTCCCGAGGTCCTCAGGCCCACAACAGTCCAGCCTTGGGACCAAATTGTGTCTGTGTCCAGGGATGTGACACTAGTACGTTCACTGTGACTAAACAAATTTAGTGATCATTTTTCTTTAATTTAATTTTAATTTTATAATGGAGTATATAGTTGATTTATCATGTTGTGTTCATTTTTGACATACACCAACATGATTCATTTATACAGAGATAACTATATATTCTTTTTAGAATTATTTTCCCATTGAGGTTACTAAAGGGTGTTGAGAAGAGTTCCAAGTGCTCTACAGCAGGTCCATGTTGATTACAAGTTTTCTCTCTGTAAATATGTATATACTAACTCCAACCTCATGATTTATGCCTCCAACACACCTTTCCAGTTTGGTAACCATAAGTTTGTGTTCTAAGTCTGGGACTCTGTTTCTGTGTTGTAAGATAGTACCTTTCTATCAATTTTTAGATTCCACCGATAAGTAATATCATATGATATTTTTCATTGCCTGATTTATGACACTTAGTATGAATGTATGTAGGTCCTTCTGAGTGGCCCTAAATGGCCTTATTTCATTCACTTCATGGCTGAGTAATATTCCATTGTACATATCTACCATAATTTCTTTATCTGTTCTTCCTTCCAAGGACTTTTAGGTAGCTTCCGAGTAGAGGCTCTTGTAAACAGGGCTGGATAAATTTTAGAGTGCCTGGGTCCTGTCAATTTACGTTTTTTCCAAGATACAGGCCCAGGAGTGGAAGCGCCATATGCTCTGAAGCTCTGGTTTTTAGATTTTTAAGGAATCACCACCCACTTCTCCAGAGTGGCTGTTAGCAATTTACATTCCCACCATCAGCTTGTCAGGGTTCCCTTTTCTCCACGCCCTGTCCTGCATTTCAGGTTTTACAGTTTGTGAGGTTGGCCATTCTGACTGGTGCGAAGTGATATCTCTTTGTAGTATTAATTTACATTGCCCGCCTGTTTTGTTGGCCAAAAATGGAGTAAGGGTTTTTCCTGAATAGATTAAGGAATAACGCATACGGCCTTTTTGGCAAACTGCATCATTGGCGATGTTCAGCAGCTTTGCATGTGCTTTAATGACGAGTGCAAACTACCCCTTGAAATCCCTTTCTTGCAATTCTGCCTTGCTTACAAGGCCTTTACGAATACTTGGCTCAAGAAATGACTCCATTAGAGGTGTCAATTACAACCCTGCATGTTTGTGAATTGCAGTGCCCCTGAGCACCGGTTTTCAACTTGTTTAGGGAAGCAGACACAAAGGGGCAGGATTTCTACAGACCCATTCCAGTTACTGGGGCACCTGAAGGATAGGGAAATTCTTCTTCCAGGTAGGAAACTAGAGTGGCATATGCCTGTCCAAACATCTAAGGCTTGTGTCTCATTCCATCCCGCCATTCCCCTTCTTCACCGGAAAATTCCAAGCCGTGCAAAACCGGCTGTTGAGTGTGCTGCCTTCCCAAAGTGGGGAGACTCTAAGGAAAGGAGCTGGGGAACCCGAATACCAGGAGACGTGGAGATGAGGTGACTTTTCCAAACTCTTCCCGATCAGACGGTGTACCATCCTCTGGATGTGCCATGCATGTTTTAGCTGTAGGAAGGGTCCCCTGCACCTGGAGATATGGGACCCATGGAATGGGGGCCAGGCAGTATTACTCTAAAAGTGCTGCATTTGCTGTCCCATCCTCACGAAGCCTCTCAGACCAACGAGTGTAGAGCCTTAGGTCCCATCCAGCTCTGTGTCTAGATATGGTCAGTCCAGGTTGCATCACAGCCCTTGAACAAATTTTGTAAGAATTTCTCTCTCTCTCACTGTCTTTATTTTGTTCTTGTTATTTAATTTTATAATGGGGTATAGCTGATTTTCAATACTGTGTTTCTTCCTGCTCTACATCTATCCACTTGATTCACTTAAAGAGAGACATCAGTAAATTCTTTTGCAGAGTCTTACCAGTCTTATATATCCTTTTCTGGTGACAACAGTGTGCTGAGTCCAGCTCTTTGAGCTATAGAGTAGGTCCTGTCGAATACCTATTTTCTTTATGGAACCATATCTGTGCTAATTTCAACCTCCTGGTTTATGCATCACCCCGCCCCACCTTTCTCCTTTAGCAGCCATAAGTGTGTTTTCTAAATGTGTGACTCCGTTTCTGTTTTGTAATTGCGTTCATGTGAAGGCATTTTTAGATACTATCTATAAGTGATACCTTATGATAAGTCTCTTTTTATGTCTGACTTATGTCACTTAGAATGATCGTACCTCAGTCTCCACGAGTTGATGCCACTGGCCTTATTTCATTGATTTAATTGCTGAGTAATATTCCATCGTACATAAGTACCACATCTTCTTTATCCATTTTTTCCTTCCAAGGACATGTAAGTTGTACCCAAATCGAGGCATTTCTAAACAGAGCAGCCCTAAACTTTGGGGTGCCTGTGTCTTGTCGATTTTTTGGTTTTCCCAAGATATACGCCCATGAGGGGAAGTGCTGTATGCTCTGTAGCTCTGTTTTTTAGAAGTTTTAAGATACAGCATACACTTCTCAAGAGTGGCTGGTGTCAATTTACATCCCGCCGATCAGCAAAACAAGGCTGCCTTTTCTCCATGGCCTGTCCTGCATTTCTGGGTTTTACACTTTTTCAGCATGGGCCTTTTGACCAATGCCAAGTGAGACATTTTTGTAATGCTGATTTGCATTGCCCGCTTGTTTAGGTGGCCAAAAAGAGCATCTGCGTTTTTTCCAAAATTTATTCAGGAAAGAACGCAGACGCCCTTTTTGGCCAACTGCATCATTGTCGAAGTTCTGCGGAATTTCAATGTGCTTTAAAGGCGAGTCCAATCTATCTGTGAAAAACTGTTTCCTTCAATTCTGTCTTGCTTTGAGATCCTCTTCGTTGCCTTACCTCAATACAATTTTAGACGAGAGTGATCATTTATAACTCTGCAGAATTGTGAATTGCCGTGCTCCTGAGCTCCATTCTCCAAATCGCTTATTTGGGAGCTGGCCGCAAACCGGCAGGATGGCTTCAGGCACTATTCTGGTTCCGTGGGGCAGGCTGAGCCTGTGGTTAATTCTTCTTCCTGATGGGAAAATAGAGTGACCTGTGCCTGTCCCAACACCTAGAGCTAGTCTCTCATTGGTTCCCCCTCTTCCCGTTCATCCTCAGGACAAATTGCAACGTGTACGACACAGGAGGTTAAAGGTGCTGATTCTCCAAGGAGGGAGATTGCTAGTAACGCGGCTGGAATGGCGAACCTGAGCACCAGGAGATGAGGAATGAGGTGCGTTTCAGAAACCTTTCCCGATCACACTGTATACCATCCACTGGGTTTCCCATGCATTTTTTCGCTGTAAGAAGATTCCCTTGAACCTGGAGATTTGGGACCCATAGAATGGGTACCACGCACTGTTACTTTAAAGGGTAGGCGTTTGCTCACCCAACCTCACCAATCCTCTCAGCCCCAAGAGTGTCCAGCCTTATGTCTAATCCAGCTGTGGGTCTAGATATGGTCGATCCAGGATGCTTCACTGCCCCTGAACGAACTTTGTACGAATTTCTCTCTCTTTCACTGTCTTTGTTGGGGGTTTTTTTGTAATCTATTTTTATAATGGGGTTTAGCTGATTTTCACTGCTGTGTTTATGCCGCTTTACACCCACTTGACTCACTTACAGAGAGATATCAATACATAGGTTTGAAGATTCTTACTAGTCCGATATACTCTTGTGTGGTGAATAGGGGGCGTTGAGTCCAGTTCACTGAGCAAGGGGTAGGTGTTGTCTGTTACATATTTGGTTTATGGAACGGTATGTGTGCTAATTTCAAACCCTTGTTTTATGCCTCACCCCAACTCACCTTTCCAGTTAAGCAGCCATCCAGTGTTTTCTAAATGTGTGACTCTGTTCTGTTTTGTAATCAGGTCATGTGTAGCGATTTTTACTTTCCCTCTATAAGTGATATCTTATGATAAGTGTCTTTTTCTGTGTGACTTATTTCACTTAGAATTGTCGTACCTAAATCCACTCATCATGCTGCTGGTAGCCATATGACATTGATTTCATGGGTGAGTGATATTCCATTGTACCTAAGTACCACACTTCTTTATCCATTTTTCTCTATCCTGGCATATTTAAGGTGTACTGAAGTGGAGGTTCTTGTCAACAGGGCAGCCCTAAATTTGGGGTGCGTGTATCTTGCTGATTTTTAGTTTTCCCATTTTATACGCCCACGAGGGGAAGTGCCCTATGCTCTCTAAGCTGTGTTTTGTAGATGTCTCACAACACACCGTGCACTTCGCCAGAGTGGCAGTTCTCGGTTTACATCCTGCCCATCAGCGTAGCAAGGCTCCCATTTCTCCATGACATTTTCTGCATTTCTGGTTTTGACACTTTATTCAGCATGGCCCTTTTGACCGATGGGAAGTGAGACTTCTTTGTAGCGCTGATTTGCCTTTCCAGGTTGCTTGGTTGGCGAAAAAGTGCGTAGGCGTTTTTTCCTGAATATATTCAGGAAAAAAACGCCTACGCACTTTTTGGCCAAGGGCATCATTGTCGACGTTTTGCCGCTTTTCATGTGATTTAAAGGTGATTGGAATCTACCCCCTGAAATCTGTTTCCTGCAATTCTGCCTTGCTTTCAAATCCTCTTCGTTGCCTTCCCTCAATATATATGTGGACGAGAGTTATCATTTATAACTGCAGGTTTGTGAAAGCAGTGCCCCTGAGCTCCATTATTCAACTCGCTTTCTTGGGAGCTGGCCGCAAAAGCGCAGGATTGCATCAGGCCCTATTGTGGTTCCGGGGGGCAGGCTGAGCCTGTGGTTAATTCTTCTTCCTGATGGGAAAATAGAGTGACCTGTGCCTGTCCCAACACCTAGAGCTAGTCTCTCATTGGTTCCCCCTCTTCCCGTTCATCCTCAGGACAAATTGCAACCTATACGGAACAGGAGGTTAAAGGTGCTGATTCTCCAAGGAGGGAGATTGCTAGTAAAGCGGCTGAAATGGAGAACCCGAGCATAAGGAGATGAGAAATGAGGTGCGTTTTAGAAACCTTTCCCGATCACACGGTGTACCATCTTCTGGGTTTCTCATGCATGTTTTCGATGTAGGAAGATGCCCTTGAACCTGGAGATTTGGGACCCATGGGATGGGTACCAGGCAGTATTACTTTATAGGGTCTGCGTTTGCTCACCCAACCTCACCAAACCTCTCAGGCCCAAGAGTGTCCACCCTTATGTCTCAATCAGCTGTGGGTCTAGAGATGGTCAATCCAGGTGGCATCACAGCCCCTGAACGAATTTTGTTAGAATTTCTCTCTCTTTCACTGTCTTTGTTTCACGGGTTTTTAAAAGTAATTGATTTTTATAATGGGGTTTAGCTGCTTTTCACTGCTGTGTTTATGCCGCTTTACACCCACTTGACTCATTTACAGAGAGATATCAGTACATTGGTTTTAAGATTCTTACTAGTCAGATATTTTCTTGGGCGGTGAATAGGGGGTGTTGAGTCCAGTTCACTGAGCAAGGAGTAGGTCTTGTCTATTACATATTGGGTTTATGGAACGGTATCTGAGCTAATTTGAAACCCTTGTTTTATGCATCACCCCACCTCACCTTTCCCGTTAAGCAGCCATAGTGTGTTTTCTAAACGTGTGACGCTGTTCTGTTTTGTAATTCAGTTCAAGTGTAGCGGTTTTTACATTCCCTCTATAAGTGATATCTTATGATAAGTGTCTTTTTCTGTGTGACTTATTTCACTTCGAATCGTCGTACCTAAATCCACTCATCATGCTGCTACTAGCCTTAGTACGTTGATTTCATGGCTGAGTGATATTCCATTGTACATAAGGACCACAGCTTCTTTATCCATTTTTCTCTTTCCTGGGATATTTAAGGTGTAACGAAGTGGAGGTTCTTGTCAACAGAGCAGCCCTAAACTTTGGGGTGCCTGTGTCTTGCTGATTTTTAGTTCTCCCAATTTATACGCCCATGAGTGGAAGTGCCCTATGCTCTCTAACCTGAGTTTTTTAGATGTTTCAGGACACACCGTACACTTCTCCAGAGTGGCTGTTCGCAATTTACATCCCGCCCGTCACCGTAGCAAGGCTCCCGTTTCTCCTTGGCCTGTCCTGCATTTCTGGTTTTGACACTTTATTCAGCATGGCCCTTTTGACCGATGGGAAGCGAGACTTCTTTGTAGCGCTGATTTGCCTTTCCAGGTTGCTTGGTTGGCCAAAAAGGGCGTATGCGTTTTTTCCTGAATATATTCAGGAAAAAACGCATACGCCCTTTTTGGCCAAGGGCATCATGGTCGAGGTTTTGCCGCTTTTCCTGTGCTTTAAAGGCGATTCGAATCTACCTCCTGAAATCTGTTTCCTGCAATTCTGCCTTGCTTTCAAATCCTCTTCGTTGCCTTCCCTCAATATATTTGGGGACGAGAGTTATCATTTATAACTCTGCAGGTTTGTGAATTGCAGTGCCCCTGAGCTCCAATTTTCAACTCGCTTTCTTGGGAGCTGGCCGCAAAAGTGCAGGATTGCTTCAGGCTCTGTTCTTGTTCCGGGCGGCAGACTGAGCCTGTGGTTAATTCGTCTTCCTGATGGGAAAATAGAGTGACCTGTGCCTGTCCCAACACCTAGAGCTAGTCTCTCATTGGTACCGCCTCTTCCCGTTCATCCTCAGGACAAATTGCAACCTGTACGGAACAGGAGGTTAAAGGTGCTTATTCTCCAAGGAGGGAGATTGCTAGTAAAGTGGCTGGAATGGCGAACCCAAGCACAAGGAGATGAGAAATGAGGTGCGTTTTAGAAACCTTTCCCGATCACACGGTGTACCATCTTCTGGGTTTCTCATGCATGTTTTCGATGTAGGAAGATGCCCTTGAACCTGGAGATTTTGGACCCATGGGATGGATACCACGCAGTATTACTTTAAAGGGTCTGCGTTTGCTCACCCAACCTCACCAAACCTCTCAGCCCCAAGAGTGTCCACCCTTATGTCTCAATCAGCTGTGGGTCTAGAGATGGTCAATCCAGGTGGCATCACAGCCCCTGAACGAATTTTGTAAGAATTTCTCTCTCTTTCACTGTCTTTGTTTCACGGGTTTTTAAAAGTAATTGATTTTTATAATGGGGTTTAGCTGCTTTTCACTGCTCTGTTTATGCCGCTTTACACCCACTTGACTCACTTACAGAGGGATATCAATACATTGGTTTTAAGATTCTTACTAGTCAGATATATATTTGGGCGGTGAACAGGGGGTGTTGAGTCCAGTTCACTGAGCAAGGAGTAGGTCTTGTCTATTACATATTGGGTTTATGGAACGGTATCTGAGCTAATTTGAAACCCTTGTTTTATGCATCACCCACCTCACCTTTCCCGTTAAGCAGCCATAGTGTGTCTTCTAAACGTGTGACGCTGTTCTGTTTTGTAATTCCGTTCAAGTGTAGCGGTTTTTGCATTCCCTCTATAAGTGATATCTTATGATAAGTGTCTTTTTCTGTGTGACTTATTTCACTTAGAATCGTCGTACCTAAATCCACTCATCATGCTGCTACTAGCCTTATGACGTTGATTTCATGGCTGAGTGATATTCCATTGTACATAAGGACCACAACTTCTTTATCCATTTTTTTCTTTCCTGGGATATTTAAGGTGTAACGAAGTGGAGGTTCTTGTCAACAGAGCAGCCCTAAACTTTGGGGTGCCTGTGTCTTGCTGATTTTTAGTTTTCCCAATTTATATGCCCACGAGTGGAAGTGCCCTATGCTCTCTAAGCTGAGTTTTTTAGAGGTTTCAGGACACACCGTACACTTCTCCAGAGTGGCTGTTGGCAATTTACATCCCGCCCATCAGCGTAGCAAGGCTCCCGTTTCTCCATGGCCTGTCCTGCATTTCTGGTTTTGACACTTTATTCAGCATGGCCCTTTTGACCGATGGGAAGCGAGACTTCTTTGTAGCGCTGATTTGCCTTTCCAGGTTGCTTGGTTGGCCAAAAAGGGCGTATGCGTTTTTTCCTGAATATATTCAGGAAAAAACGCATACGCCCTTTTTGGCCAAGGGCATCATGGTCGAGGTTTTGCCGCTTTTCCTGTGCTTTAAAGGCGATTCGACTCTACCTCCTGAAATCTGTTTCCTGCAATTCTGCCTTGCTTTCAAATCCTCCTCGTTGCCTTCCCTCAATATATTTGTGGACGAGAGTTATCATTTATAACTCTGCAGGTTTGTGAATTGCAGTGCCCCTGAGCTCGATTTTTCAACTCGCTTTTTTGGGAGCTGGCCGCAAAAGCACAGGATTGCTTCAGGCCCTGTTCTGCTTCCGGGCGGCAGGCTGAGCCTGTGGTTAATTCTTCTTCCTGATGGGAAAATAGAGTGACCTGTGCCTGTCCCAACACCTAGAGCTAGTCTCTCACTGGTTCCCCCTCTTCCCTTTCATCCTCAGGACAAATTGCAACCTGTACGGAACAGGAGGTTAAAGGTGCTGATTCTCGAAGGAGGGAGATTGCTAGTAAAGCGGCTGTAATGGCCAACCCGAGCACAAGGAGATGAGAAATGAGGTGCGTTTTAGAAACCTTTCCCGATCACACGGTGTACCATCTTCTGGGTTTCTCATGCATGTTTTCGATGTAGGAAGATGCCCTTGAACCTGGAGATTTTGGACCCATGGGATGGATACCACGCAGTATTACTTTAAAGGGTCTGCGTTTGCTCACCCAACCTCACCAAACCTCTCAGCCCCAAGAGTGTCCACCCTTATGTCTCAATCAGCTGTGGGTCTAGAGATGGTCAATCCAGGTGGCATCACAGCCCCTGAACGAATTTTGTAAGAATTTCTCTCTCTTTCACTGTCTTTGTTTCACGGGTTTTTAAAAGTAATTGATTTTTATAATGGGGTTTAGCTGCTTTTCACTGCTGTGTTTATGCCGCTTTACACCCACTTGACTCACTTACAGAGGGATATCAATACATTGCTTTTAAGATTCTTACTAGTCAGATATATTCTTGGGCGGTGAACAGGGGGTGTTGAGTCCAGTTCACTGAGCAAGGAGTAGGTCTTGTCTATTACATATTGGGTTTATGGAACGGTATCTGAGCTAATTTGAAACCCTTGTTTTATGCATCACCCACCTCACCTTTCCCGTTAAGCAGCCATAGTGTGTCTTGTAAACGTGTGACGCTGTTCTGTTTTGTAATTCCGTTCAAGTGTAGCGGTTTTTGCATTCCCTCTCTAAGTGATATCTTATGATAAGTGTCTTTTTCTGTGTGACTTATTTCACTTAGAATCGTCGTACCTAAATCCTCTCATCATGCTGCTGCTAGCCTTATGACGTTAATTTCATGGCTGAGTGATATGCCATTGTACATAAGGACCACAACTTCCTTATCCATTTTTCTCTTTCCTGGGATATTTAAGGTGTAACGAAGTGGAGGTTCTTGTCAACAGAGCAGCCCTAAACTTTGGGGTGCCTGTGTCTTGCTGATTTTTAGTTTTCCCAATTTATATGCCCATGAGTGGAAGTGCCCTATGCTCTCTAAGCTGAGTTTTTTAGAGGTTTCAGGACACACCGTACCCTTCTCCAGAGTGGCTGTTGGCAATTTACATCCCGCCCATCAGCGTAGCAAGGCTCCCGTTTCGCCATGGCCTGTCCTGCATTTCTGGTTTTGACACATTATTCAGCATGGCCCTTTTGACCGATGGGAAGCGAGACTTCTTTGTAGCGCTGATTTGCCTTTCCAGGTTGCTTGGTTGGCCAAAAAGGGCGTATGCGTTTTTTCCTGAATATATTCAGGAAAAAACGTATACGCCCTTTTTGGCCAAGGGCATCATGGTCGAGGTTTTGCCGCTTTTCCTGTGCTTTAAAGGCGATTCGAATCTACCTCCTGAAATCTGTTTCCTGCAATTCTGCCTTGCTTTCAAATCCTCTTCGTTGCCTTCCCTCAATATATTTGTGGACGAGAGTTATCATTTCTAACTCTGCAGGTCTGTGAATTGCAGTGCCCCTGAGCTCCATTTTTCAACTCGCTTTCTTCGGAGTTGGCCACAAAAGCGTAGGATTGCTTCAGGCCCTATTCTGGTTCCGGGCGGCAGGCTGAGCCTGTGGTTAATTCTTCTTCCTGATGGGAAAATAGAGTGACCTGTGCTTGTCCCAACACCTAGACCTAGTCTCTCATTGGTTCCCCCTCTTCCCGTTCATCCTCAGGACAAATTGCAACCTGTACGGAACAGGAGGTTAAAGGTGCTGATTCTCCACGGAGGGAGATTGCTACTAACGCGGCTGGAATGGCGAATCCGAGCACAAGGAGATGAGAAATGAGGTGCGTTTTAGAAACCTTTCCCGATCACACGGTGTACCATCTTCTGGGTTTCTCATGCATGTTTTCGATGTAGGAAGATGCCCTTGAACCTGGAGATTTGGGACCCATGAGATGGGTACCACACAGTATTACTTTAAAGGGTCTGTGTTTGCTCACCCAACCTCACCAAACCTCTCAGCCCCAAGAGTGTCCACCCTTATGTCTCAATCAGCTGTGGGTCTAGAGATGGTCAATCCAGGTGGCATCACAGCCCCTGAACGAATTTTGTAAGAATTTCTCTCCCTTTCACTGTCTTTGTTTCATGGGATTTTAAAAGTAATTGATTTTTATAATGGGGTTTAGCTGCTTTTCACTGCTGGGTTTATGCTGCTTTACACCCACTTGACTCATTTACAGAGGGATATCAATACATAGCTTTGAAGATTGTTCCTAGTCAGATATATTCTTGGGCGGTGAATAGGGGGTGTTGAGTCCAGTTCACTGAGCAAGGAGTAGGTCTTGTCTATTACATATTGGGTTTATGGAACGGTATCTGAGCTAATTTGAAACCCTTGTTTTATGCATCACCCCACCTCACCTTTCCCGTTAAGCAGCCATAGTGTGTCTTCTAAACGTGTGACGCTGTTCTGTTTTGTAATTCAGTTCAAGTGTAGCGGTTTTTACATTCCCTCTCTAAGTGATATCTTATGATAAGTGTCTTTTTCTGTGTGACTTATTTCACTTAGAATCGTCGTACCTAAATCCTCTCATCATGCTGCTACTAGCCTTATGACGTTAATTTCATGGCTGAGTGATATGCCATTGTACATAAGGACCACAACTTCCTTATCCATTTTTCTCTTTCCTGGGATATTTAAGGTGTAACGAAGTGGAGGTTCTTGTCAACAGAGCAGCCCTAAACTTTGGGGTGCCTGTGTCTTGCTGATTTTTAGTTTTCCCAATTTATACGCCCATGAGTGGAAGTGCCCTATGCTCTCTAAGCTGAGTTTTTTAGATGTTTCAGGACACCCCGTACTCTTCTCCAGAGTGGCTGTTGGCAATTTACATCCCGCCCATCAGCGTAGCAAGGCTCCCATTTCTCCATGGCCTGTCCTGCATTTCTGGTTTTGACACTTTATTCAGCATGGCCCTTTTGACCGATGGGAAGCGAGACTTCTTTGTAGCGCTGATTTGCCTTTCCAGGTTGCTTGGTTGGCCAAAAAGGGCGTATGCGTTTTTTCCTGAATATATTCAGTAAAAAACGCATACGCCCTTTTTGGCCAAGGGCATCATGGTCGAGGTTTTGCCGCTTTTCCTGTGCTTTAAAGGCGATTCGAATCTACCTCCTGAAATCTGTTTCCTGCAATTCTACCTTGCTTTCAAATCCTCTTCGTTGCCTTCCCTCAATATATTTGTGGACGAGAGTTATCATTTATAACTCTGCAGGTTCGTGAATTGCAGTGCCCCTGAGCTCGATTTTTCAACTCGCTTTTTTGGGAGCTGGCGGCAAAAGCACAGGATTGCTTCAGGCCCTGTTCTGCTTCCGGGCGGCAGGCTGAACCTGTGGTTATTTATTCTTCCTGATGGGAAAATAGAGTGACCTGTGCCTGTCCCAACACCTAGAGCTAGTCTCTCACTAGTTCCCCCTCTTCCCGTTCATCCTCAGGACAAATTGCAACCTGTACGGAACAGGAGGTTAAAGGTGCTGATTCTCGAAGGAGGGAGATTGCTCGTAAAGCGGCTGTAATGGCCAACCCGAGCACAAGGAGATGAGAAATGAGGTGCGTTTTAGAAACCTTTCCCGATCACACGGTGTACCATCTTCTGGGTTTCTCATGCATGTTTTCGATGTAGGAAGATGCCCTTGAACCTGGAGATTTTGGACCCATGGGATGGGTATCACGCAGTATTACTTTAAAGGGTCTGCGTTTGCTCACCCAACCTCACCAAACCTCTCAGCCCCACGAGTGTCCACCCTTATATCTCAATCAGCTGTGGGTCTAGAGATGGTCAATCCAGGTGGCATCACAGCCCCTGAACGAATTTTGTAAGAATTTCTCTCTCTTTCACTGTCTTTGTTTCACGGGATTTTAAAAGTAATTGATTTTTATAATGGGGTTTAGCTGCTTTTCACTGCTCTGTTTATGCTGCTTTACACCCACTTGACTCATTTACAGAGAGATATCAATACATAGCTTTTAAGATTCTTCCTAGTCAGATATATTCTTGGGCGGTGAATAGGGGGTGTCGAGTCCAGTTCACTGAGCAAGGAGTAGGTCTTGTCTATTACATATTGGGTTTATGGAACGGTATCTGAGCTAATTTGAAACCCTTGTTTTCTGCCTCACCCGGCCTCACCTTTCCCGTTAAGCAGCCATAGTGTGTTTTGTAAACGTGTGTCTCTGTTCTGTTTTGTAATTCAGTTCAAGGGTAGCGATTTTTACATTCCCTCTATAAGTGATATCTTATGATAAGTGTCGTTTTCTGGTTGACTTATTTCACTTAGAATCGTCGTACCTAAATCCACTCATCATGCTGCTACTAGCCTTATGACGTTGATTTCATGGCTGAGTGATATTCCATTGTACATAAGGACCACAACTTCTTTATCCTTTTTTTTCTTTCCTGGGATATTTAAGGTGTAACGAAGTGGAGGTTCCTGTCAACAGAGCAGCCCTAAACTTTGGGGTGCCTGTGTCTTGCTGATTTTTAGTTTTCCCAATTTATATGCCCATGAGTGGAAGTGCCCTATGCTCTCTAAGCTGAGTTTTTTAGAGGTTTCAGGACACACCGTACACTTCTCCAGAGTGGCTGTTGGCAATTTACATCCCGCCCATCAGCGGAGCAAGGCTCCCATTTCTCCATGGCCTGTCCTGCATTTCTGGTTTTGACACTTTATTCAGCATGGCCCTTTTGACCGATGGGAAGCGAGACTTCTTTGTAGTGCTGATTTGCCTTTCCAGGTTGCTTGGTTGGCCAAAAAGGGCGTATGCGTTTTTTCCTGAATATATTCAGGAAAAAACGCATACGCCCTTTTTGGCCAAGGGCATCATGGTCGAGGTTTTGCCGCTTTTCCTGTGCTTTAAAGGCGATTCGACTCTACCTCCTGAAATCTGTTTCCTGCAATTCTGCCTTGCTTTCAAATCCTCCTCGTTGCCTTCCCTCAATATATTTGTGGACGAGAGTTATCATTTATAACTCTGCAGGTCTGTGAATTGCAGTGCCCCTGAGCTCGATTTTTCAACTCGCTTTTTTGGGAGCTGGCCGCAAAAGCGCAGGATTGCTTCAGGCCCTGTTCTGCTTCCGGGCGGCAGGCTGAGCCTGTGGTTAATTCTTCTTCCTGATGGGAAAATAGAGTGACCTGTGCCTGTCCCAACACCTAGAGCTAGTCTCTCACTGGTTCCCCCTCTTCCCGTTCATCCTCAGGACAAATTGCAACCTGTTCGGAACAGGAGGTTAAAGGTGCTGATTCTCGAAGGAGGGAGATTGCTAGTAAAGCGTCTGTAATGGCCAACCCGAGCACAAGGAGATGAGAAATGAGGTGCGTTTTAGAAACCTTTCCCGATCACACGGTGTACCATCTTCTGGGTTTCTCATGCATGTTTTCGATGTAGGAAGATGCCCTTGAACCTGGAGATTTTGGACCCATGGGATGGATACCACGCAGTATTACTTTAAAGGGTCTGCGTTTGCTCACCCAACCTCACCAAACCTCTCAGCCCCAAGAGTGTCCACCCTTATGTCTCAATCAGCTGTGTGTCTAGAGATGGTCAATCCAGGTGGCATCACAGCCCCTGAACGAATTTTGTAAGAATTTCTCTCTCTTTCACTGTCTTTGTTTCACGGGTTTTTAAAAGTAATTGATTTTTATAATGGGGTTTAGCTGCTTTTCACTGCTGTGTTTATGCCGCTTTACACCCACTTGACTCACTTACAGAGGGATATCAATACATTGGTTTTAAGATTCTTACTAGTCAGATATATTCTTGGGCGGTGAACAGGGGGTGTTGAGTCCAGTTCACTGAGCAAGGAGTAGGTCTTGTCTATTACATATTGGGTTTATGGAACGGTATCTGAGCTAATTTGAAACCCTTGTTTTATGCATCACCCACCTCACCTTTCCCGTTAAGCAGCCATAGTGTGTCTTGTAAACGTGTGACGCTGTTCTGTTTTGTAATTCCGTTCAAGTGTAGCGGTTTTTGCATTCCCTCTCTAAGTGATATCTTATGATAAGTGTCTTTTTCTGTGTGACTTATTTCACTTAGAATCGTCGTACCTAAATCCTCTCATCATGCTGCTACTAGCCTTATGACGTTAATTTCATGGCTGAGTGATATGCCATTGTACATAAGGACCACAACTTCCTTATCCATTTTTCTCTTTCCTGGGATATTTAAGGTGTAACGAAGTGGAGGTTCTTGTCAACAGAGCAGCCCTAAACTTTGGGGTGCCTGTGTCTTGCTGATTTTTAGTTTTCCCAATTTATACGCCCATGAGTGGAAGTGCCTTATGCTCTCTATGCTGAGTTTTTTAGATGTTTCAGGAAACACCGTACACTTCTCCAGAGTGGCTGTTGGAAATTTACATCCCGCCCATCAGCGTAGTAAAGCTCCCGTTTCTCCATGGCCTGTCCTGCATTTCTGGTTTTGACACTGTATTCAGCATGGCCCTTTTGACCGATGGGAAGCGAGACTTCTTTGTAGCGCTGATTTGCCTTTCCAGGTTGCTTTGTTGGCCAAAAAGGGCGTATGCGTTTTTTCCTGAATATATTCAGGAAAAAACGCATACGCCCTTTTTGGCCAAGGGCATCATGGTCGAGGTTTTGCCGCTTTTCCTGTGCTTTAAAGGCGATTCGACTCTACCTCCTGAAATCTGTTTCCTGCAATTCTGCCTTGCTTTCAAATCCTCCTCGTTGCCTTCCCTCAATATATTTGTGGACGAGAGTTATCATTTATAACTCTGCAGGTTTGTGAATTGCAGTGCCCCTGAGCTCGATTTTTCAACTCGCTTTTTTGGGAGCTGGCCGCAAAAGCGCAGGATTGCTTCAGGCCCTGTTCTGCTTCCGGGCGGCAGGCTGAGCCTGTCGTTAATTCTTCTTCCTGATGGGAAAATAGAGTGACCTGTGCCTGTCCCAACACCTAGATCTAGTCTCTCACTGGTTCCCCCTCTTCCCGTTCATCCTCAGGACAAATTGCAACCTGTACGGAACAGGAGGTTAAAGGTGCTGATTCTCGAAGGAGGGAGATTGCTAGTAAAGCGGCTGTAATGGCAAACCCGAGCACAAGGAGATGAGAAATGAGGTGCGTTTTAGAAACCTTTCCCGATCACACGGTGTACCATCTTCTGGGTTTCTCATGCATGTTTTCGATGTAGGAAGATGCCCTTGAACCTGGAGATTTTGGACCCATGGGATGGATACCACGCAGTATTACTTTAAAGGGTCTGCGTTTGCTCACCCAACCTCACCAAACCTCTCAGCCCCACGAGTGTCCACCCTTATATCTCAATCAGCTGTGGGTCTAGAGATGGTCAATAAAGGTGGCATCACAGCCCCTGAACGAATTTTGTAAGAATTTCTCTCTCTTTCACTGTCTTTGTTTCACGGGATTTTAAAAGTAATTGATTTTTATAATGGGGTTTAGGTGCTTTTCACTGCTCTGTTTATGCTGCTTTACACCCACTTGACTCATTTACAGAGAGATATCAATACATAGCTGTGAAGATTCTTCCTAGTCAGATATATTCTTGGGCGGTGAATAGGGGGTGTCGAGTCCAGTTCACTGAGCAAGGAGTAGGTCTTGTCTATTACATATTGGGTTTATTGAACGATATCTGAGCTAATTTGAAACCCTTGTTTTCTGCCTCACCCGACCTCACCTTTCCCGTTAAGCAGCCATAGTGTGTTTTGTAAACGTGTGTCTCTGTTCTGTTTTGTAATTCAGTTCAAGTGTAGCGGTTTTTACATTCCCTCTATAAGTGATATCTTATGATAAGTGTCGTTTTCTGGTTGAATTATTTCACTTAGAATCGTCGTACCTAAATCCACTCATCATGCTGCTACTAGCCTTATGACGTTGATTTCATGGCTGAGTGATATTCCATTGTACATAAGGACCACAACTTCTTTATCCATTTTTCTCTTTCCTGGGATATTTAAGGTGTAACGAAGTGGAGGTTCTTTTTCAACAGAGCAGCCCTGAACTTTGGGGTGCCTGTGTCTTGCTGATTTTTAGTTTTCCCAATTTATATGCCAATGAGTGGAAGTGCCCTATGCTCTCTAAGCTGAGTTTTTTAGAGGTTTCAGGACACACCGTACACTTCTCCAGAGTGGCTGTTGGCAATTTACATCCCGCCCATCAGCGTAGCAAGGCTCCCGTTTCTCCATGGCCTGTCCTGCATTTCTGGTTTTGACACTTTATTCAGCATGGCCCTTTTGACCGATGGGAAGCGAGACTTCTTTGTAGCGCTGATTTGCCTTTCCAGGTTGCTTGGTTGGCCAAAAAGGGCGTATGCGTTTTTTCCTGAATATATTCAGGAAAAAACGCATACGCCCTTTTTGGCCAAGGGCATCATGGTCGAGGTTTTGCCGCTTTTCCTGTGCTTTAAAGGCGATTCGACTCTACCTCCTGAAATCTGTTTCCTGCAATTCTGCCTTGCTTTCAAATCCTCCTCGTTGCCTTCCCTCAATATATTTGTGGACGAGAGTTATCATTTATAACTCTGCAGGTTTGTGAAATGCAGTGCCCCTGAGCTCGATTTTTCAACTCGCTTTTTTGGGAGCTGGCCGCAAAAGCGCAGGATTGCTTCAGGCCCTGTTCTGCTTCCGGGCGGCAGGCTGAGCCTGTGGTTAATTCTTCTTCCTGATGGGAAAATAGAGTGACCTGTGCCTGTCCCAACACCTAGAGCTAGTCTCTCACTGGTTCCCCCTCTTCCCGTTCATCCTCAGGACAAATTGCAACCTGTACGGAACAGGAGGTTGAAGGTGCTGATTCTCCATGGAGGGAGATTGCTACTAACTCGGTTGGAATGGCGAACCAGAGCACAAGGAGATGAGAAATGAGGTGCGTTTTAGAAACCTTTCCCGATCGCACGGTGTACCGTCTTCTGGGTTTCTCATGCATGTTTTTGATATAGGAAGATGCCCTTGAACTTGGAGATTTGGGACCCATGGGATGGGTACCACGCAGTATTACTTTAAAGGGTCTGCGTTTGCTCACCCAACCTCACCAAATCTCTCAGCCCCACGAGTGTCCACCCTTATGTCTCAATCAGCTGTGGGTCTAGAGATGGTCAATAAAGGTGTCATCACAGCCCCTGAACGAATTCTGTATGAATTTCTCTCTCTTTCACTGTCTTTGTTTCACGGGTTTTTAAAAGTAATTGATTTTTATAATGGGGTTTAGCTGCTTTTCACTGCTGTGTTTATGCCGCTTTACACCCACTTGACTCACTTACAGAGAGATATCAATACATTGGTTTTAAGAGTCTTACTAGTCTGATATATTCTTGGGCGGTGAACAGGGGGCGTTGAGTCCACTTCACTGAGCAAGGAGTAGGTCTTGTCTATTACATATTGGGTTTATGGAACGGTATCTGAGCTAATTTGAAACCCTTGTTTTATGCCTCACCCCACCTCACCTTTCCCGTTAAGCAGCCATAGTGTGTTTTGTAAACGTGTGTCTCTGTTCTGTTTTGTAATTCAGTTGAAGTGTAGCGGTTTTTACATTCCCTCTATAAGTGATATCTTATGATAAGTGTCGTTTTCTGGTTGACTTATTTCACTTAGAATCGTCGTACCTAAATCCTCTCATCATGCTGCTACTAGCCTTATGACGTTGATTTCATGGCTGAGTGATATTCCATTGTACATAAGGACCACAACTTCTTTATCCATTTTTCTCTTTCCTGGGATATTTAAGGTGTAACGAAGTGGAGGTTCTTGTCAACAGAGCAGCCCTAAACTTTGTGGTGCCTGTGTCTTGCTGATTTTTAGTTTTCCCAATTTATACGCCCATGAGTGGAAGTGCCCTATGCTCTCTAAGCTGAGTTTTTTAGAGGTTTCAGGACACACCGTACACTTCTCCAGAGTGGCTTTTGGCAATTTACATCATGCCAATCAGCGTAGCAAGGCTCCTGTTTCTCCATGGCCTGTCCTGCATTTCTGGTTTTGACACTTTATTCAGCATGGCCCTTTTGACCGATGGGAAGCGAGACTTCTTTGTAGCGCTGATTTGCCTTTCCAGGTTGCTTGGTTGGCCAAAAAGGGCGTATGCGTTTTTTCCTGAATATATTCAGGAAAAAACGCAGACGCCCTTTTTGGCCAAGGGCATCATGGTCGAGGTTTTGCCGCTTTTCCTGTGCTTTAAAGGCGATTCGAATCTACCTCCTGAAATCTGTTTCCTGTAATTCTGCCTTGCTTTCAAATCCTCTTCGTTGCCTTCCCTCAATATATTTGTGGACGAGAGTTATCATTTCTAACTCTGCAGGTCTGTGAATTGCAGTGCCCCTGAGCTCCATTTTCCAACTCGTTTTCTTGGGAGCTGGCCACAAAAGCGTAGGATTGCTTCAGGCCCTATTCTGGTTCCGGGCGGCAGGCTGAGCCTGTGGTTAATTCTTCTTCCTGATTGGAAAATAGAGTGACCTCTGCTTGTCCCAACACCTAGACCTAGTCTCTCATTGGTTCCCCCTCTTCCCGTTCATCCTCAGGACAATTTGCAACCTGTACGGAACAGGAGGTTGAAGGTGCTGATTCTCGAAGGAGGGAGATTGCTAGTAAAGCGGCTGTAATGGCCAACCCGAGCACAAGGAGATAAGAAATGAGGTGCGTTTTCGAAACCTTTCCCGATCACACGGTGTACCATCTTCTGGGTTTCTCATGCATGTTTTTGTTATAGGAAGATGCCCTTGAACTTGGAGATTTGGGACCCATGGGATGGGTACCACGCAGTATTACTTTAAAGGGACTGCGTTTCCTCAACCAATCTGACCAAACCTCTCAGCCACAAGAGTGTCCACCCTTATGTCTCAATCAGCTGTGGGTCTAGATATGGTCAATCCAGGTGGCATCACAGCCCCTGAACGAATATTGTAAGAATTTCTCTCTCTTTCACTGTCTTTGTTTCACGGCTTTTTAAAAGTAATTGATTTTTAAAATGGGGTTTAGCTGCTTTTCACTGCTGTTTTTATGCTGCTTTACACCCACTTGACTCACTTACAGAGAGATATCAATACATAGCTTTGAAGATTCTTCCTAGTCAGATATATTCTTGGGCGGTGAATAGGGGGTTTTTGCGTCCAGTTCACTGAGCAAGGAGTAGGTCTTGTCTAATACATATTGGGTTTATGGAACGGTATCTGAGCTAATTTGAAACCCTTGTTTTCTGCCTCACCCGACCTCACGTTTCCCGTTAAGAAGCCATAGTGTGTTTTGTAAACGTGTGTCTCTGTTCTGTTTTGTAATTCAGTTCAAGTGTAGCGGTTTTTACATTCCCTCTATAAGTGATATCTTATGATAAGTGTCGTTTTCTGGTTGACTTATTTCACTTAGAATCGTCGTACCTAAATCCACTCATCATGCTGCTACTAGCCTTATGACGTTGATTTCATGGCTGAGTGATATTCCATTGTACATAAGGACCACAACTTCTTTATCCATTTTTTTCTTTCCTGGGATATTTAAGGTGTAACGAAGTGGAGGTTCTTGTCAACGGAGCAGCCCTAAACTTTGTGGTGCCTGTGTCTTGCTGATTTTTAATTTTTCCAATTCATGCGCCCATGAGTGGAAGTGCCCTATGCTCTCTAAGCTGAGTTTTTTAGATGTTTCAGGACACACCGTACACTTCTCCAGAGTGGCTGTTGGCAATTTACATCCCGCCCATCAGCGTAGCAAGGCTCCCGTGTCTCCATGGCCTGTCCTGCATTTCTGGTTTTGACACTTTATTCAGCATGGCCCTTTTGACCGATGGGAAGCGAGACTTCTTTGTAGCGCTGATTTGCCTTTCCAGGTTGCTTGGTTGGCCAAAAAGGGCGTATGCGTTTTCTCCTGAATATATTCAGGAAAAAACGCATACGCCCTTTTTGGCCAAGGGCATCATGGTCGAGGTTTTGCCGCTTTTCCTGTGTTTTAAAGGCGATTCGAATCTACCTGCTGAAATCTTTTTTCTGCAATTCTGCCTTGCTTTCAAATCCTCTTCGTTGCCTTCCCTCAATATATTTGTGGACGAGAGTTATCATTTCTAACTCTGCAGGTCTGTGAATTGCAGTGCCCCTGAGCTCCATTTTTCAACTCGCTTTCTTGGGAGCTGGCCCCAAAAGTGCAGGATTGCTTCAGGCCCTATTCTGGTTCCGGGCGGCAGGCTGAGCCTGTGGTTAATTCTTCTTCCTGATGGGAAAATAGAGTGACCTATGCCTGTCCCAACACCTAGAGCTAGTCTCTCATTGGTTCCACCTCTTCCCGTTCATCCTCAGGACAAATTGCAACCTGTACGGAACAGGAGGTTAAAGGTGCTGATTCTCCACGGAGGGAGATTGCTAGTAACTCGGCTGGAATGGCGAACCAGAGCACAAGGAGATGAGAAATGAGGTGCGTTTTAGAAACCTTTCCCGATCGCACGGTGTACCATCTTCTGGGTTTCTCATGCATGTTTTTGATATAGGAAGATGCCCTTGAACTTGGAGATTTGGGACCCATGGGATGGGTACCACGCAGTATTACTTTAAAGGGTCTGCGTTTGCTCACCCAACCTCACCAAACCTCTCAGCCCCACGAGTGTCCACCCTTATGTCTCAATCAGCTGTGGGTCTAGAGATGGTCAACAAAGGTGGCATCACAGCCCCTGAACGAATTTTGTAAGAATTTCTCTCTCTTTCACTGTCTTTGTTTCATGGGATTTTAAAAGTAATTGATTTTTATAATGGGGTTTAGCTGCTTTTCACTGCTGTGTTTATGCTGCTTTACACCCACTTGACTCATTTACAGAGAGATATCAATACATAGCTTTGAAGATTCTTCCTTGTCAGATATATTCTTGGGCGGTGAATAGGGGGTGTCGAGTCCAGTTCACTGAGCAAGGAGTAGGTCTTGTCTATTACATATTGGGTTTATTGAACGGTATCTGAGCTAATTTGAAACCCTTGTTTTCTGCCTCATCCAACCTCACCTTTCCCGTTAAGCAGCCATAGTGTGTTTTGTAAACGTGTGTCTCTGTTCTGTTTTGTAATTCAGTTCAAGTGTAGCGGTTTTTACATTCCCTGTATAAGTGATATCTTATGATATGTGTCGTTTTCTGGTTGACTTATTTCACTTAGAATCGTCGTACCTAAATCCACTCATCATGCTGCTACTAGCCTTATGACGTTGATTTCATGGCTGAGTGATATTCCATTGAACATAAGGACCACAACTTCTTTATCCATTTTTCTCTTTCCTGGGATATTTAAGGTGTAACGAAGTGGAGGTTCTTGTCAACAGAGCAGCCCTAAACTTTGGGGTGCCTGTGTCTTGCTGATTTTTAGTTTTCCCAATTTATACGCCCATGAGTGGAAGTGCCCTATGTTCTCTAAGCTGAGTTGTTTAGAGGTTTCAGGACACACCGTACACTTCTGCAGAGTGGCTGTTGGCAATTTACATGCCGCCCATCAGCGTAGCAAGGCTCCCGTTTCTCCATGGCCTGTCCTGCATTTCTGGTTTTGACACTTTATTCAGCATGGCCCTTTTGACCGATGGGAAGCGAGACTTCTTTGTAGCGCTGATTTGCCTTTCCAGGTTGCTTGGTTGGCCAAAAAGGGCGTATGCGTTTTTTCCTGAATATATTCAGGAAAAAACGCATACGCCCTTTTTGGCCAAGGGCATCATGGTCGAGGTTTTGCCGCTTTGCCTGTGCTTTAAAGGCGATTCGACTCTACCTCCTGAAATCTGTTTCCTGCAATTCTGCCTTGCTTTCAAATCCTCTTTGTTGCCTTCCCTCAATATATTTGTGGACGAGAGTTATCATTTCTAACTCTGCAGGTCTGTGAATTGCAGTGCCCCTGAGCTCCATTTTTCAACTCGCTTTCTTCGGAGTTGTCCGCAAAAGCGCAGGATTGCTTCAAGCCCTATTCTGGTTCCGGGCGGCAGGCTGAGCCTGTGGTTAATTCTTCTTCCTGATGGGAAAATAGAGTGACCTGTGCCTGTCCCAACACCTAGAGCTAGTCTCTCATTGGTTCCACCTCTTCCCGTTCATCCTCAGGACAGATTGCAACCTGTACGGAACAGGAGGTTAAAGGTGCTGATTCTCCACGGAGGGAGATTGCTAGTAACTCGGTTGAAATGGCGAACCAGAGCACAAGGAGATGAGAAATGAGGTGCGTTTTAGAAACCTTTCCCGATCGCACGGTGTACCATCTTCTGGGTTTCTCATGCATGTTTTTGATATAGGAAGATGCCCTTGAACTTGGAGATTTGGGACCCATGGGATGGGTACCACGCAGTATTACTTTAAAGGGTCTGCGTTTGCTCACCCAACCTCACCAAACCTCTCAGCCCCACGAGTGTCCACCCTTATGTCTCAATCAGCTGTGGGTCTAGAGATGGTCAATAAAGGTGGCATCACAGCCCCTGAACGAATTCTGTATGAATTTCTCTCTCTTTCACTGTCTTTGTTTCACGGGTTTTTAAAAGTAATTGATTTTTATAATGGGGTTTAGCTGCTTTTCACTGCTGTGTTTATGCCACTTTACACCCACTTTTCTCACTTACAGAGAGATATCAATACATTGGTTTTAAGAGTCTTACTAGTCTGATATATTCTTGGGCGGTGAACAGGGGGTGTTGAGTCCACTTCACTGAGCAAGGAGTAGGTCTTGTCTATTACATATTGGGTTTATGGAACGGTATCTGAGCTAATTTGAAACCCTTGTTTTCTGCCTCACCCAACCTCACCTTTCCCGTTAAGCAGCCATAGTGTGTTTTGTAAACGTGTGTCTCTGTTCTGTTTTGTAATTCAGTTCAAGTGTAGCGGTTTTTACATTCCCTCTATAAGTGATATCTTATGATATGTGTCGTTTTCTGGTTGACTTATTTCACTTAGAATCGTCGTACCTAAATCCACTCATCATGCTGCTACTAGCCTTATGACGTTGATTTCATGGCTGAGTGATATTCCATTGAACATAAGGACCACAACTTCTTTATCCATTTTTCTCTTTCCTGGGATATTTAAGGTGTAACGAAGTGGAGGTTCTTGTCAACAGAGCAGCCCTAAACTTTGGGGTGCCTGTGTCTTGCTGATTTTTAGTTTTCCCAATTTATACGCCCATGAGTGGAAGTGCCCTATGTTCTCTAAGCTGAGTTGTTTAGAGGTTTCAGGACACACCGTACACTTCTGCAGAGTGGCTGTTGGCAATTTACATGCCGCCCATCAGCGTAGCAAGGCTCCCGTTTCTCCATGGCCTGTCCTGCATTTCTGGTTTTGACACTTTATTCAGCATGGCCCTTTTGACCGATGGGAAGCGAGACTTCTTTGTAGCGCTGATTTGCCTTTCCAGGTTGCTTGGTTGGCCAAAAAGGGCGTATGCGTTTTTTCCTGAATATATTCAGGAAAAAACGCATACGCCCTTTTTGGCCAAGGGCATCATGGTCGAGGTTTTGCCGCTTTTCCTGTGCTTTAAAGGCGATTCGACTCTACCTCCTGAAATCTGTTTCCTGCAATTCTGCCTTGCTTTCAAATCCTCTTTGTTGCCTTCCCTCAATATATTTGTGGACGAGAGTTATCATTTCTAACTCTGCAGGTCTGTGAATTGCAGTGCCCCTGAGCTCCACTTTTCAACTCGCTTTCTTCGGAGCTGGCCGCAAAAGCGCAGGATTGCTTCAGGCCCTATTCTGGTTCCGGGCGGCAGGCTGAGCCTGTGGTTAATTCTTCTTCCTGATGGGAAAATAGAGTGACCTGTGCCTGTCCCAACACCTAGAGCTAGTTTCTCATTGGTTCCCCCTCTTCCCGTTCATCCTCAGGACAAATTGCAACCTGTACGGAACAGGAGGTTAAAGGTGCTGATTCTCCACGGAGGGAGATTGCTACTAACGCGGCTGGAATGGCGAACCCGAGCACAAGGAGATGAGAAATGAGGTGCGTTTTAGAAACCTTTCCCGATCACACGGTGTACCATCTTCTGGGTTTCTCATGCATGTTTTCGATGTAGGAAGATGCCCTTGAACCTGGAGATTTGGGACCCATGGGATGGGTACCACGCAGTATTACTTTAAAGGGTGTGCGTTTGCTCACCCAACCTCACCAAACCTCTCAGCCCCAAGAGTGTCCACCCTTATGTCTCAATCAGCTGTGGGTCTAGATATGGTCAATCCAGGTGGCATCACAGCCACTGAACGAATTTTGTAAGAATTTCTCTCTCTTTCACTGTCTTTGTTTCACGGGATTTTAAAAGTAATTGATTTTTATAATGGGGTGTAGCTGCTTTTCACTGCTCTGTTTATGCTGCTTTACACCCACTTGACTCATTTACAGAGAGATATCAATACATAGCTTTGAAGATTCTTCCTAGTCAGGTATATTCTTGGGCGGTGAACAGGGGGTGTCGAGTCCAGTTCACTGAGCAAGGAGTAGGTCTTGTCTATTACATATTGGGTTTATGGAACGGTATCTGAGCTCATTTGAAACCCTTGTTTTCTACCTCACCCGACCTCACCTTTCCCGTTAAGCAGCCATAGTGTGTTTTGTAAACGTGTGACGCTGTTCTGTTTTGTAATTCAGTTCAAGTGTAGCGGTTTTTACATTCCCTCTCTAAGTGATATCTTATGATAAGTGTCTTTTTCTGTGTGACTTATTTCACTTAGAATCGTCGTACCTAAATCCTCTCATCATGCTGCTACTAGCCTTATGACGTTAATTTCATGGCTGAGTGATATGCCATTGTACATAAGGACCACAACTTCCTTATCCATTTTTCTCTTTCCTGGGATATTTAAGGTGTAACGAAGTGGAGGTTCTTGTCAACAGAGCAGCCCTAAACTTTGGGGTGCCTGTGTCTTGCTGATTTTTAGTTTTCCCAATTTATACGCCCATGAGTGGAAGTGCCTTATGCTCTCTATGCTGAGTTCTTTAGATGTTTCAGGAAACACCGTACACTTCTCCAGAGTGGCTGTTGGCAATTTACATCCCGCCCATCAGCGTAGTAAGGCTCCCGTTTCTCCATGGCCTGTCCTGCATTTCTGGTTTTGACACTTTATTCAGCATGGCCCTTTTGACCGATGGGAAGCGAGACTTCTTTGTAGCGCTGATTTGCCTTTCCAGGTTGCTTGGTTGGCCAAAAAGGGCGTATGCGTTTTTTCCTGAATATATTCAGGAAAAAACGCATACGCCCTTTTTGGCCAAGGGCATCATGGTCGAGGTTTTGCCGCTTTTCCTGTGCTTTAAAGGCGATTCGACTCTACCTCCTGAAATCTGTTTCCTGCAATTCTGCCTTGCTTTCAAATCCTCCTCGTTGCCTTCCCTCAATATATTTGTGGACGAGAGTTATCATTTCTAACTCTGCAGGTTTGTGAATTGCAGTGCCCCTGAGCTCGATTTTTCAACTCGTTTTTTTGGGAGCTGGCCGCAAAAGCACAGGATTGCTTCAGGCCCTGTTCTGCTTCCGGGCGGCAGGCTGAGCCTGTGGTTAATTCTTCTTCCTGATGGGAAAATAGAGTGACCTGTGCCTGTCCCAACACCTAGAGCTAGTCTCTCACTGGTTCCCCCTCTTCCCGTTCATCCTCAGGACAATTTGCAACCTGTACGGAACAGGAGGTTGAAGGTGCTGATTCTCGAAGGAGGGAGATTGCTAGTAAAGCGGCTGTAATGGCCAACCCGAGCACAAGGAGATGAGAAATGAGGTGCGTTTTCGAAACCTTTCCCGATCACACGGTGTACCATCTTCTGGGTTTCTCATGCATGTTTTTGTTATAGGAAGATGCCCTTGAACTTGGAGATTTGGGACCCATGGGATGGGTACCACGCAGTATTACTTTAAAGGGCCTGCGTTTCCTCAACCAACCTGACCAAACCTCTCAGCCACAAGAGTGTCCACCCTTATGTCTCAATCAGCTGTGGGTCTAGAGATGGTCAATCCAGGTGGCATCACAGCCCCTGAACGAATATTGTAAGAATTTCTCTCTCTTTCACTGTCTTTGTTTCACGGGTTTTTAAAAGTAATTGATTTTTATAATGGGGTTTAGCTGCTTTTCACTGCTGTTTTTATGCTGCTTTACACCCACTTGACTCACTTACAGAGAGATATCAATACATAGCTTTGAAGATTCTTCCTAGTCAGATATATTCTTGGGCGGTGAATAGGGGGTTTTTGCGTCCAGTTCACTGAGCAAGGAGTAGGTCTTGTCTATTACATATTGGGTTTATTGAACGGTATCTGAGCTAATTTGAAACCCTTGTTTTCTGCCTCACCCGACCTCACCTTTCCCGTTAAGCAGCCATAGTGTGTTTTGTAAACGTGTGTCTCTGTTCTGTTTTGTAATTCAGTTCAAGTGTAGCGGTTTTTACATTCCCTCTATAAGTGATATCTTATGATAAGTGTCGTTTTCTGGTTGACTTATTTCACTTAGAATCGTCGTACCTAAATCCACTCATCATGCTGCTACTAGCCTTATGACGTTGATTTCCTGGCTGAGTGATATTCCATTGTACATAAGGACCACAACTTCTTTATCCATTTTTTTCTTTCCTGGGATATTTAAGGTGTAACGAAGTGGAGGTTCTTGTCAACAGAGCAGCCCTAAACTTTGGGGTGCCTGTGTCTTGCTGATTTTTACTTTTCCCAATTTATACACCCATGAGTGGAAGTGCCCTATGCTCTCTAAGCTGAGTTTTTTAGAGGTTTCAGGACACACCGTACACTTCTCCAGAGTGGCTGTTGGCAATTTACATCACGCCCATCAGCGTAGCAAGGCTCCCGTTTCTCCATGGCCTGTCCTGCATTTCTGGTTTTGACACTTTATTCAGCATGGCCCTTTTGACCGATGGGAAGCGAGACTTCTTTGTAGCGCTGATTTGCCTTTCCAGGTTGCTTGGTTGGCCAAAAAGGGCGTATGCGTTTTTTCCTGAATATATTCAGGAAAAAACGCATACGCCCTTTTTGGCCAAGGGCATCATGGTCGAGGTTTTGCCGCCTTTCCTGTGCTTTAAAGGCGATTCAAATCTACCTCCTGAAATCTGTTTCCTGCAATTCTGCCTTGCTTTCAAATCCTCTTCGTTGCCTTCCCTCAATATATTTGTGGACGAGAGTTATCATTTCTAACTCTGCAGGTTTGTGAATTGCAGTGCCCCTGAGCTCCACTTTTCAACTCGCTTTCTTCGGAGCTGGCCGCAAAAGCGCAGGATTGCTTCAGGCCCTATTCTGGTTCCGGGCGGCAGGCTGAGCCTGTGGTTAATTCTTCTTCCTGATGGGAAAATACAGTGACCTGTGCCTGTCCCAACACCTAGAGCTAGTCTCTCATTGGTTCCCCCTCTTCCCGTTCATCCTCAGGACAAATTGCACCCTGTACGGAACAGGAGGTTAAAGGTGCTGATTCTCCACGGAGGGAGATTGCTACTAACGCGGCTGGAATGGCGAACCCGAGCACAAGGAGATGAGAAATGAGGTGCGTTGTAGAAACCTTTCCCGATCACACGGTGTACCATCTTCTGGGTTTCTCATGCATGTTTTCGATGTAGGAAGATGCCCTTGAACCTGGAGATTTGGGACCCATGGGATGGATACCACGCAGTATTACTTTAAAGGGTCTGCGTTTGCTCACCCAACCTCACCAAACCTCTCAGCCCCAAGAGTGTCCACCCTTATGTCTCAATCAGCTGTGGGTCTAGAGATGGTCAATCCAGGTGGCATCACAGCCCCTGAACGAATTTTGTAAGAATTTCTCTCTCTTTCACTGTCTTTGTTTCACGGGATTTTAAAAGTAATTGATTTTTATAATGGGGTTTAGCTGCTTTTCACTGCTCTGTTTATGCTGCTTTACACCCACTTGACTCATTTACAGAGAGATATCAATACATAGCTTTGAAGATTCTTCCTAGTCAGGTATATTCTTGGGCGGTGAATAGGGGGTGTCGAGTCCAGTTCACTGAGCAAGGAGTAGGTCTTGTCTATTACATATTGGGTTTATGGAACGGTATCTGAGCTAATTTGAAACCCTTGTTTTCTACCTCACCTGACCTCACCTTTCCCGTTAAGCAGCCATAGTGTGTTTTGTAAACGTGTGACGCTGTTCTGTTTTGTAATTCAGTTCAAGTGTAGCGGTTTTTACATTCCCTCTCTAAGTGATATCTTATGATAAGTGTCTTTTTCTGTGTGACTTATTTCACTTAGAATCGTCATACCTAAATCCTCTCATCATGCTGCTACTAGCCTTATGACGTTAATTTCATGGCTGAGTGATATGCCATTGTACATAAGGACCACAACTTCCTTATCCATTTTTCTCTTTCCTGGGATATTTAAGGTGTAACGAAGTGGAGGTTCTTGTCAACAGAGCAGCCCTAAACTTTGGGGTGCCTGTGTCTTGCTGATTTTTAGTTTTCCCAATTTATACGCCCATGAGTGGAAGTGCCTTATGCTCCCTATGCTGAGTTTTTTAGATGTTTCAGGAAACACCGTACACTTCTCCAGAGTGGCTGTTGGCAATTTACATCCCGCCCATCAGCGTAGCAAGGCTCCCGTTTCTCCATGGCCTGTCCTGCATTTCTGGTTTTGACACTTTATTCAGCACGGCCGTTTTGACCGAAGGGAAGCGAGACTTCTTTGTAGCGCTGATTTGCCTTTCCAGGTTGCTTGGTTGGCCAAAAAGGGCGTCTGCGTTTTTTCCTGAATATATTCAGAAAAAACGCAGGCGCCCTTTTTGGCCAAGGGCATCATGGTCGAGGTTTTGCCGCTTTTCCTGTGCTTTAAAGGCGATTCGAATATACCTCCTGAAATCTGTTTCCTGCAATTCTGACTTGCTTTCAAATCCTCTTCGTTGCCTTTCCTCAATATATTTGTGGACGAGAGTTATCATTTCTAACTCTGCAGGTTTGTGAATTGCAGTGCCCCTGAGCTCCATTTTTCAACTCGTTTTCTTGGGAGCTGGCCACAAAAGCGTAGGATTGCTTCAGGCCCTATTCTAGTTCCGGGCGGCAGGCTGAGCCTGTGGTTAATTCTTCTTCCTGATGGGAAAATAGAGTGACCTGTGCCTGTCCCAACACCTAGACCTAGTCTCTCACTGGTTCCCCCTCTTCCCGTTCATCCTCAGGACAAATTGCAACCTGTACGGAACAGGAGGTTAAAGGTGCTGATTCTCCACGGAGGGAGATTGCTACTAACGCGGCTGGAATGGCGAACCCGAGCACAAGGAGATGAGAAATGAGGTGCGTTTTAGAAACCTTTCCCGATCACACGGTGTACCATCTTCTGGGTTTCTCATGCATGTTTTCGATGTAGGAAGATGCCCTTGAACCTGGAGATTTTGGACCCATGGGATGGATACCACGCAGTATTACTTTAAAGGGTCTGCGTTTGCTCACCCAACCTCACCAAACCTCTCAGCCCCAAGAGTGTCCACCCTTATGTCTCAATCAGCTGTGGGTCTAGAGATGGTCAATCCAGGTGGCATCACAGTCCCTGAACGAATTTTGTAAGAATTTCTCTCTCTTTCACTGTCTTTGTTTCACGGGTTTTTAAAAGTAATTGATTTTTATAATGGGGTTTAGCTGCTTTTCACTGCTGTGTTTATGCCGCTTTACACCCACTTGACTCACTTACAGAGGGATATCAATACATTGGTTTTAAGATTCTTACTAGTCAGATATATTCTTGGGCGGTGAACAGGGGGTGTTTAGTCCACTTCACTGAGCAAGGAGTAGGTCTTGTCTATTACATATTGGGTGTATGGAACGGTATCTGAGCCTATTTGAAACCCTTGTTTTATGCATCACCCCACTTCACCTTTCCCGTTAAGCAGCCATAGTGTGTCTTCTAAACGTGTGACGCTGTTCTGTTTTGTAATTCAGTTCAAGTGTAGCGGTTTTTACATTCCCTCTATAAGTGATATCTTATGATAAGTGTCTTTTTCTGTGTGACTTATTTCACTTAGACTCGTCGTACCTAAATCCTCTCATCATGCTGCTACTAGCCTTATGACGTTGATTTCATGGCTGAGTGATATGCCATTGTACATAAGGACCACAACTTCCTTATCCATGTTTCTCTTTCCTGGGATATTTAAGGTGTAACGAAGTGGAGGTTCTTGTCAACAGAGCAGCCCTAAACTTTGGGGTGCCTGTGTCTTGCTGATTTTTAGTTTTCCCAATTTATACGCCCATGAGTGGAAGTGCCCTATGCTCTCTAAGCTGAGTTTTTTAGATGTTTCAGGACACCCCGTACTCTTCTCCAGAGTGGCTGTTGGCAATGTACATCCCGCCCATCAGCGTAGCAAGGCTCCCGTTTCTCCATGGCCTGTCCTGCATTTCTGGTTTTGACACTTTATTCAGCATGGCCCTTTTGACCGATGGGAAGCGAGACTTCTTTGTAGCGCTGATTTGCCTTTCCAGGTTGCTTGGTTGGCCAAAAAGGGCGTATGCGTTTTTTCCTGAATATATTCAGGAAAAAACGCATACGCCCTTTTTGGCCAAGGGCATCATGGTCGAGGTTTTGCCGCTTTTCCTGTGCTTTAAAGGCGATTCGACTCTACCTCCTGAAATCTGTTTCCTGCAATTCTGCCTTGCTTTCAAATCCTCCTCGTTGCCTTCCCTCAATATATTTGTGGACGAGAGTTATCATTTCTAACTCTGCAGGTTTGTGAATTGCAGTGCCCCTGAGCTCCATTTTTCAACTCGCTTTCTTCGGAGTTGGCCGCAAAAGCGCAGGATTGCTTCAGGCCCTATTCTGGTTCCGGGCGGCAGGCTGAGCCTGTGGTTAATTCTTCTTCCTGATGGGAAAATAGAGTGACCTATGCCTGTCCCAACACCTAGAGCTAGTCTCTCATTGGTTCCACCTCTTCCCGTTCATCCTCAGGACAAATTGCAACCTGTACGGAACAGGAGGTTAAAGGTGCTGATTCTCCACGGAGGGAGATTGCTAGTAACTCGGCTGGAATGGCGAACCAGAGCACAAGGAGATGAGAAATGAGGTGCGTTTTAGAAACCTTTCCCGATCGCACGGTGTACCATCTTCTGGGTTTCTCATGCATGTTTTTGATATAGGAAGATGCCCTTGAACTTGGAGATTTGGGACCCATGGGATGGGTACCACGCAGTATTACTTTAAAGGGTCTGCGTTTGCTCACCCAACCTCACCAAACCTCTCAGCCCCACGAGTGTCCACCCTTATGTCTCAATCAGCTGTGGGTCTAGAGATGGTCAACAAAGGTGGCATCACAGCCCCTGAACGAATTTTGTAAGAATTTCTCTCTCTTTCACTGTCTTTGTTTCATGGGATTTTAAAAGTAATTGATTTTTATAATGGGGTTTAGCTGCTTTTCACTGCTGTGTTTATGCTGCTTTACACCCACTTGACTCATTTACAGAGAGATATCAATACATAGCTTTGAAGATTCTTCCTTGTCAGATATATTCTTGGGCGGTGAATAGGGGGTGTCGAGTCCAGTTCACTGAGCAAGGAGTAGGTCTTGTCTATTACATATTGGGTTTATTGAACGGTATCTGAGCTAATTTGAAACCCTTGTTTTCTGCCTCATCCAACCTCACCTTTCCCCTTAAGCAGCCATAGTGTGTTTTGTAAACGTGTGTCTCTGTTCTGTTTTGTAATTCAGTTCAAGTGTAGCGGTTTTTACATTCCCTGTATAAGTGATATCTTATGATATGTGTCGTTTTCTGGTTGACTTATTTCACTTAGAATCGTCGTACCTAAATCCACTCATCATGCTGCTACTAGCCTTATGACGTTGATTTCATGGCTGAGTGATATTCCATTGAACATAAGGACCACAACTTCTTTATCCATTTTTCTCTTTCCTGGGATATTTAAGGTGTAACGAAGTGGAGGTTCTTGTCAACAGAGCAGCCCTAAACTTTGGGGTGCCTGTGTCTTGCTGATTTTTAGTTTTCCCAATTTATACGCCCATGAGTGGAAGTGCCCTATGTTCTCTAAGCTGAGTTGTTTAGAGGTTTCAGGACACACCGTACACTTCTGCAGAGTGGCTGTTGGCAATTTACATGCCGCCCATCAGCGTAGCAAGGCTCCCGTTTCTCCATGGCCTGTCCTGCATTTCTGGTTTTGACACTTTATTCAGCATGGCCCTTTTGACCGATGGGAAGCGAGACTTCTTTGTAGCGCTGATTTGCCTTTCCAGGTTGCTTGGTTGGCCAAAAAGGGCGTATGCGTTTTTTCCTGAATATATTCAGGAAAAAACGCATACGCCCTTTTTGGCCAAGGGCATCATGGTCAAGGTTTTGCCGCTTTGCCTGTGCTTTAAAGGCGATTCGACTCTACCTCCTGAAATCTGTTTCCTGCAATTCTGCCTTGCTTTCAAATCCTCTTTGTTGCCTTCCCTCAATATATTTGTGGACGAGAGTTATCATTTCTAACTCTGCAGGTCTGTGAATTGCAGTGCCCCTGAGCTCCATTTTTCAACTCGCTTTCTTCGGAGTTGGCCGCAAAAGCGCAGGATTGCTTCAAGCCCTATTCTGGTTCCGGGCGGCAGGCTGAGCCTGTGGTTAATTCTTCTTCCTGATGGGAAAATAGAGTGACCTGTGCCTGTCCCAACACCTAGAGCTAGTCTCTCATTGGTTCCACCTCTTCCCGTTCATCCTCAGGACAGATTGCAACCTGTACGGAACAGGAGGTTAAAGGTGCTGATTCTCCACGGAGGGAGATTGCTAGTAACTCGGTTGAAATGGCGAACCAGAGCACAAGGAGATGAGAAATGAGGTGCGTTTTAGAAACCTTTCCCGATCGCACGGTGTACCATCTTCTGGGTTTCTCATGCATGTTTTTGATATAGGAAGATGCCCTTGAACTTGGAGATTTGGGACCCATGGGATGGGTACCACGCAGTATTACTTTAAAGGGTCTGCGTTTGCTCACCCAACCTCACCAAACCTCTCAGCCCCACGAGTGTCCACCCTTATGTCTCAATCAGCTGTGGGTCTAGAGATGGTCAATAAAGGTGGCATCACAGCCCCTGAACGAATTCTGTATGAATTTCTCTCTCTTTCACTGTCTTTGTTTCACGGGTTTTTAAAAGTAATTGATTTTTATAATGGGGTTTAGCTGCTTTTCACTGCTGTGTTTATGCCACTTTACACCCACTTTTCTCACTTACAGAGAGATATCAATACATTGGTTTTAAGAGTCTTACTAGTCTGATATATTCTTGGGCGGTGAACAGGGGGTGTTGAGTCCACTTCACTGAGCAAGGAGTAGGTCTTGTCTATTACATATTGGGTTTATGGAACGGTATCTGAGCTAATTTGAAACCCTTGTTTTCTGCCTCACCCAACCTCACCTTTCCCGTTAAGCAGCCATAGTGTGTTTTGTAAACGTGTGTCTCTGTTCTGTTTTGTAATTCAGTTCAAGTGTAGCGGTTTTTACATTCCCTCTATAAGTGATATCTTATGATATGTGTCGTTTTCTGGTTGACTTATTTCACTTAGAATCGTCGTACCTAAATCCACTCATCATGCTGCTACTAGCCTTATGACGTTGATTTCATGGCTGAGTGATATTCCATTGAACATAAGGACCACAACTTCTTTATCCATTTTTCTCTTTCCTGGGATATTTAAGGTGTAACGAAGTGGAGGTTCTTGTCAACAGAGCAGCCCTAAACTTTGGGGTGCCTGTGTCTTGCTGATTTTTAGTTTTCCCAATTTATACGCCCATGAGTGGAAGTGCCCTATGTTCTCTAAGCTGAGTTGTTTAGAGGTTTCAGGACACACCGTACACTTCTGCAGAGTGGCTGTTGGCAATTTACATGCCGCCCATCAGCGTAGCAAGGCTCCCGTTTCTCCATGGCCTGTCCTGCATTTCTGGTTTTGACACTTTATTCAGCATGGCCCTTTTGACCGATGGGAAGCGAGACTTCTTTGTAGCGCTGATTTGCCTTTCCAGGTTGCTTGGTTGGCCAAAAAGGGCGTATGCGTTTTTTCCTGAATATATTCAGGAAAAAACGCATACGCCCTTTTTGGCCAAGGGCATCATGGTCGAGGTTTTGCCGCTTTTCCTGTGCTTTAAAGGCGATTCGAATATACCTCCTGAAATCTGTTTCCTGCAATTCTGCCTTGCTTTCAAATCCTCTTTGTTGCCTTCCCTCAATATATTTGTGGACGAGAGTTATCATTTCTAACTCTGCAGGTCTGTGAATTGCAGTGCCCCTGAGCTCCACTTTTCAACTCGCTTTCTTCGGAGCTGGCCGCAAAAGCGCAGGATTGCTTCAGGCCCTATTCTGGTTCCGGGCGGCAGGCTGAGCCTGTGGTTAATTCTTCTTCCTGATGGGAAAATAGAGTGACCTGTGCCTGTCCCAACACCTAGAGCTAGTTTCTCATTGGTTCCCCCTCTTCCCGTTCATCCTCAGGACAAATTGCAACCTGTACGGAACAGGAGGTTAAAGGTGCTGATTCTCCACGGAGGGAGATTGCTACTAACGCGGCTGGAATGGCGAACCCGAGCACAAGGAGATGAGAAATGAGGTGCGTTTTAGAAACCTTTCCCGATCACACGGTGTACCATCTTCTGGGTTTCTCATGCATGTTTTCGATGTAGGAAGATGCCCTTGAACCTGGAGATTTGGGACCCATGGGATGGGTACCACGCAGTATTACTTTAAAGGGTGTGCGTTTGCTCACCCAACCTCACCAAACCTCTCAGCCCCAAGAGTGTCCACCCTTATGTCTCAATCAGCTGTGGGTCTAGATATGGTCAATCCAGGTGGCATCACAGCCCCTGAACGAATTTTGTAAGAATTTCTCTCTCTTTCACTGTCTTTGTTTCACGGGATTTTAAAAGTAATTGATTTTTATAATGGGGTGTAGCTGCTTTTCACTGCTCTGTTTATGCTGCTTTACACCCACTTGACTCATTTACAGAGAGATATCAATACATAGCTTTGAAGATTCTTCCTAGTCAGGTATATTCTTGGGCGGTGAACAGGGGGTGTCGAGTCCAGTTCACTGAGCAAGGAGTAGGTCTTGTCTATTACATATTGGGTTTATGGAACGGTATCTGAGCTCATTTGAAACCCTTGTTTTCTACCTCACCCGACCTCACCTTTCCCGTTAAGCAGCCATAGTGTGTTTTGTAAACGTGTGACGCTGTTCTGTTTTGTAATTCAGTTCAAGTGTAGCGGTTTTTACATTCCCTCTCTAAGTGATATCTTATGATAAGTGTCTTTTTCTGTGTGACTTATTTCACTTAGAATCGTCGTACCTAAATCCTCTCATCATGCTGCTACTAGCCTTATGACGTTAATTTCATGGCTGAGTGATATGCCATTGTACATAAGGACCACAACTTCCTTATCCATTTTTCTCTTTCCTGGGATATTTAAGGTGTAACGAAGTGGAGGTTCTTGTCAACAGAGCAGCCCTAAACTTTGGGGTGCCTGTGTCTTGCTGATTTTTAGTTTTCCCAATTTATACGCCCATGAGTGGAAGTGCCTTATGCTCTCTATGCTGAGTTCTTTAGATGTTTCAGGAAACACCGTACACTTCTCCAGAGTGGCTGTTGGCAATTTACATCCCGCCCATCAGCGTAGTAAGGCTCCCGTTTCTCCATGGCCTGTCCTGCATTTCTGGTTTTGACACTTTATTCAGCATGGCCCTTTTGACCGATGGGAAGCGAGACTTCTTTGTAGCGCTGATTTGCCTTTCCAGGTTGCTTGGTTGGCCAAAAAGGGCGTATGCGTTTTTTCCTGAATATATTCAGGAAAAAACGCATACGCCCTTTTTGGCCAAGGGCATCATGGTCGAGGTTTTGCCGCTTTTCCTGTGCTTTAAAGGCGATTCGACTCTACCTCCTGAAATCTGTTTCCTGCAATTCTGCCTTGCTTTCAAATCCTCCTCGTTGCCTTCCCTCAATATATTTGTGGACGAGAGTTATCATTTCTAACTCTGCAGGTTTGTGAATTGCAGTGCCCCTGAGCTCGATTTTTCAACTCGTTTTTTTGGGAGCTGGCCGCAAAAGCACAGGATTGCTTCAGGCCCTGTTCTGCTTCCGGGCGGCAGGCTGAGCCTGTGGTTAATTCTTCTTCCTGATGGGAAAATAGAGTGACCTGTGCCTGTCCCAACACCTAGAGCTAGTCTCTCACTGGTTCCCCCTCTTCCCGTTCATCCTCAGGACAATTTGCAACCTGTACGGAACAGGAGGTTGAAGGTGCTGATTCTCGAAGGAGGGAGATTGCTAGTAAAGCGGCTGTAATGGCCAACCCGAGCACAAGGAGATGAGAAATGAGGTGCGTTTTCGAAACCTTTCCCGATCACACGGTGTACCATCTTCTGGGTTTCTCATGCATGTTTTTGTTATAGGAAGATGCCCTTGAACTTGGAGATTTGGGACCCATGGGATGGGTACCACGCAGTATTACTTTAAAGGGCCTGCGTTTCCTCAACCAACCTGACCAAACCTCTCAGCCACAAGAGTGTCCACCCTTATGTCTCAAGCAGCTGTGGGTCTAGAGATGGTCAATCCAGGTGGCATCACAGCCCCTGAACGAATATTGTAAGAATTTCTCTCTCTTTCACTGTCTTTGTTTCACGGGTTTTTAAAAGTAATTGATTTTTATAATGGGGTTTAGCTGCTTTTCACTGCTGTTTTTATGCTGCTTTACACCCACTTGACTCACTTACAGAGAGATATCAATACATAGCTTTGAAGATTCTTCCTAGTCAGATATATTCTTGGGCGGTGAATAGGGGGTTTTTGCGTCCAGTTCACTGAGCAAGGAGTAGGTCTTGTCTATTACATATTGGGTTTATTGAACGGTATCTGAGCTAATTTGAAACCCTTGTTTTCTGCCTCACCCGACCTCACCTTTCCCGTTAAGCAGCCATAGTGTGTTTTGTAAACGTGTGTCTCTGTTCTGTTTTGTAATTCAGTTCAAGTGTAGCGGTTTTTACATTCCCTCTATAAGTGATATCTTATGATAAGTGTCGTTTTCTGGTTGACTTATTTCACTTAGAATCGTCGTACCTAAATCCACTCATCATGCTGCTACTAGCCTTATGACGTTGATTTCCTGGCTGAGTGATATTCCATTGTACATAAGGACCACAACTTCTTTATCCATTTTTTTCTTTCCTGGGATATTTAAGGTGTAACGAAGTGGAGGTTCTTGTCAACAGAGCAGCCCTAAACTTTGGGGTGCCTGTGTCTTGCTGATTTTTACTTTTCCCAATTTATACACCCATGAGTGGAAGTGCCCTATGCTCTCTAAGCTGAGTTTTTTAGAGGTTTCAGGACACACCGTACACTTCTCCAGAGTGGCTGTTGGCAATTTACATCACGCCCATCAGCGTAGCAAGGCTCCCGTTTCTCCATGGCCTGTCCTGCATTTCTGGTTTTGACACTTTATTCAGCATGGCCCTTTTGACCGATGGGAAGCGAGACTTCTTTGTAGCGCTGATTTGCCTTTCCAGGTTGCTTGGTTGGCCAAAAAGGGCGTATGCGTTTTTTCCTGAATATATTCAGGAAAAAACGCATACGCCCTTTTTGGCCAAGGGCATCATGGTCGAGGTTTTGCCGCCTTTCCTGTGCTTTAAAGGCGATTCAAATCTACCTCCTGAAATCTGTTTCCTGCAATTCTGCCTTGCTTTCAAATCCTCTTCGTTGCCTTCCCTCAATATATTTGTGGACGAGAGTTATCATTTCTAACTCTGCAGGTTTGTGAATTGCAGTGCCCCTGAGCTCCACTTTTCAACTCGCTTTCTTCGGAGCTGGCCGCAAAAGCGCAGGATTGCTTCAGGCCCTATTCTGGTTCCGGGCGGCAGGCTGAGCCTGTGGTTAATTCTTCTTCCTGATGGGAAAATACAGTGACCTGTGCCTGTCCCAACACCTAGAGCTAGTCTCTCATTGGTTCCCCCTCTTCCCGTTCATCCTCAGGACAAATTGCACCCTGTACGGAACAGGAGGTTAAAGGTGCTGATTCTCCACGGAGGGAGATTGCTACTAACGCGGCTGGAATGGCGAACCCGAGCACAAGGAGATGAGAAATGAGGTGCGTTGTAGAAACCTTTCCCGATCACACGGTGTACCATCTTCTGGGTTTCTCATGCATGTTTTCGATGTAGGAAGATGCCCTTGAACCTGGAGATTTGGGACCCATGGGATGGATACCACGCAGTATTACTTTAAAGGGTCTGCGTTTGCTCACCCAACCTCACCAAACCTCTCAGCCCCAAGAGTGTCCACCCTTATGTCTCAATCAGCTGTGGGTCTAGAGATGGTCAATCCAGGTGGCATCACAGCCCCTGAACGAATTTTGTAAGAATTTCTCTCTCTTTCACTGTCTTTGTTTCACGGGATTTTAAAAGTAATTGATTTTTATAATGGGGTTTAGCTGCTTTTCACTGCTCTGTTTATGCTGCTTTACACCCACTTGACTCATTTACAGAGAGATATCAATACATAGCTTTGAAGATTCTTCCTAGTCAGGTATATTCTTGGGCGGTGAATAGGGGGTGTCGAGTCCAGTTCACTGAGCAAGGAGTAGGTCTTGTCTATTACATATTGGGTTTATGGAACGGTATCTGAGCTAATTTGAAACCCTTGTTTTCTACCTCACCTGACCTCACCTTTCCCGTTAAGCAGCCATAGTGTGTTTTGTAAACGTGTGACGCTGTTCTGTTTTGTAATTCAGTTCAAGTGTAGCGGTTTTTACATTCCCTCTCTAAGTGATATCTTATGATAAGTGTCTTTTTCTGTGTGACTTATTTCACTTAGAATCGTCATACCTAAAACCTCTCATCATGCTGCTACTAGCCTTATGACGTTAATTTCATGGCTGAGTGATATGCCATTGTACATAAGGACCACAACTTCCTTATCCATTTTTCTCTTTCCTGGGATATTTAAGGTGTAACGAAGTGGAGGTTCTTGTCAACAGAGCAGCCCTAAACTTTGGGGTGCCTGTGTCTTGCTGATTTTTAGTTTTCCCAATTTATACGCCCATGAGTGGAAGTGCCTTATGCTCCCTATGCTGAGTTTTTTAGATGTTTCAGGAAACACCGTACACTTCTCCAGAGTGGCTGTTGGCAATTTACATCCCGCCCATCAGCGTAGCAAGGCTCCCGTTTCTCCATGGCCTGTCCTGCATTTCTGGTTTTGACACTTTATTCAGCACGGCCGTTTTGACCGAAGGGAAGCGAGACTTCTTTGTAGCGCTGATTTGCCTTTCCAGGTTGCTTGGTTGGCCAAAAAGGGCGTCTGCGTTTTTTCCTGAATATATTCAGAAAAAACGCAGGCGCCCTTTTTGGCCAAGGGCATCATGGTCGAGGTTTTGCCGCTTTTCCTGTGCTTTAAAGGCGATTCGACTCTACCTCCTGAAATCTGTTTCCTGCAATTCTGACTTGCTTTCAAATCCTCTTCGTTGCCTTTCCTCAATATATTTGTGGACGAGAGTTATCATTTCTAACTCTGCAGGTTTGTGAATTGCAGTGCCCCTGAGCTCCATTTTTCAACTCGTTTTCTTGGGAGCTGGCCACAAAAGCGTAGGATTGCTTCAGGCCCTATTCTAGTTCCGGGCGGCAGGCTGAGCCTGTGGTTAATTCTTCTTCCTGATGGGAAAATAGAGTGACCTGTGCCTGTCCCAACACCTAGACCTAGTCTCTCACTGGTTCCCCCTCTTCCCGTTCATCCTCAGGACAAATTGCAACCTGTACGGAACAGGAGGTTAAAGGTGCTGATTCTCCACGGAGGGAGATTGCTACTAACGCGGCTGGAATGGCGAACCCGAGCACAAGGAGATGAGAAATGAGGTGCGTTTTAGAAACCTTTCCCGATCACACGGTGTACCATCTTCTGGGTTTCTCATGCATGTTTTCGATGTAGGAAGATGCCCTTGAACCTGGAGATTTTGGACCCATGGGATGGATACCACGCAGTATTACTTTAAAGGGTCTGCGTTTGCTCACCCAACCTCACCAAACCTCTCAGCCCCAAGAGTGTCCACCCTTATGTCTCAATCAGCTGTGGGTCTAGAGATGGTCAATCCAGGTGGCATCACAGTCCCTGAACGAATTTTGTAAGAATTTCTCTCTCTTTCACTGTCTTTGTTTCACGGGTTTTTAAAAGTAATTGATTTTTATAATGGGGTTTAGCTGCTTTTCACTGCTGTGTTTATGCCGCTTTACACCCACTTGACTCACTTACAGAGGGATATCAATACATTGGTTTTAAGATTCTTACTAGTCAGATATATTCTTGGGCGGTGAACAGGGGGTGTTTAGTCCACTTCACTGAGCAAGGAGTAGGTCTTGTCTATTACATATTGGGTGTATGGAACGGTATCTGAGCCTATTTGAAACCCTTGTTTTATGCATCACCCCACTTCACCTTTCCCGTTAAGCAGCCATAGTGTGTCTTCTAAACGTGTGACGCTGTTCTGTTTTGTAATTCAGTTCAAGTGTAGCGGTTTTTACATTCCCTCTATAAGTGATATCTTATGATAAGTGTCTTTTTCTGTGTGACTTATTTCACTTAGACTCGTCGTACCTAAATCCTCTCATCATGCTGCTACTAGCCTTATGACGTTGATTTCATGGCTGAGTGATATGCCATTGTACATAAGGACCACAACTTCCTTATCCATGTTTCTCTTTCCTGGGATATTTAAGGTGTAACGAAGTGGAGGTTCTTGTCAACAGAGCAGCCCTAAACTTTGGGGTGCCTGTGTCTTGCTGATTTTTAGTTTTCCCAATTTATACGCCCATGAGTGGAAGTGCCCTATGCTCTCTAAGCTGAGTTTTTTAGATGTTTCAGGACACCCCGTACTCTTCTCCAGAGTGGCTGTTGGCAATGTACATCCCGCCCATCAGCGTAGCAAGGCTCCCGTTTCTCCATGGCCTGTCCTGCATTTCTGGTTTTGACACTTTATTCAGCATGGCCCTTTTGACCGATGGGAAGCGAGACTTCTTTGTAGCGCTGATTTGCCTTTCCAGGTTGCTTGGTTGGCCAAAAAGGGCGTATGCGTTTTTTCCTGAATATATTCAGGAAAAAACGCATACGCCCTTTTTGGCCAAGGGCATCATGGTCGAGGTTTTGCCGCTTTTCCTGTGCTTTAAAGGCGATTCGACTCTACCTCCTGAAATCTGTTTCCTGCAATTCTGCCTTGCTTTCAAATCCTCCTCGTTGCCTTCCCTCAATATATTTGTGGACGAGAGTTATCATTTCTAACTCTGCAGGTTTGTGAATTGCAGTGCCCCTGAGCTCCATTTTTCAACTCGCTTTCTTCGGAGCTGGCCGCAAAAGCGCAGGATTGCTTCAGGCCCTATTCTGGTTCCGGGCGGCAGGCTGAGCCTGTGGTTAATTCTTCTTCCTGATGGGAAAATAGAGTGACCTGTGCCTGTCCCAACACCTAGAGCTAGTTTCTCATTGGTTCCCCCTCTTCCCGTTCATCCTCAGGACAAATTGCAACCTGTACGGAACAGGAGGTTAAAGGTGCTGATTCTCCACGGAGGGAGATTGCTACTAACGCGGCTGGAATGGCGAACCCGAGCACAAGGAGATGAGAAATGAGGTGCGTTGTAGAAACCTTTCCCGATCACACGGTGTACCATCTTCTGGGTTTCTCATGCATGTTTTCGATGTAGGAAGATGCCCTTGAACCTGGAGATTTGGGACCCATGGGATGGATACCACGCAGTATTACTTTAAAGGGTCTGCGTTTGCTCACCCAACCTCACCAAACCTCTCAGCCCCAAGAGTGTCCACCCTTATGTCTCAATCAGCTGTGGGTCTAGATATGGTCAATCCAGGTGGCATCACAGCCCCTGAACGAATTTTGTAAGAATTTCTCTCTCTTTCACTGTCTTTGTTTCACGGGATTTTAAAAGTAATTGATTTTTATAATGGGGTTTAGCTGCTTTTCACTGCTCTGTTTATGCTGCTTTACACCCACTTGACTCATTTACAGAGAGATATCAATACATAGCTTTGAAGATTCTTCCTAGTCAGGTATATTCTTGGGCGGTGAATAGGGGGTGTCGAGTCCAGTTCACTGAGCAAGGAGTAGGTCTTGTCTATTACATATTGGGTTTATGGAACGGTATCTGAGCTAATTTGAAACCCTTGTTTTCTACCTCACCCGACCTCACCTTTCCCGTTAAGCAGCCATAGTGTGTTTTGTAAACGTGTGACGCTGTTCTGTTTTGTAATTCAGTTCAAGTGTAGCGGTTTTTACATTCCCTCTCTAAGTGATATCTTATGATAAGTGTCTTTTTCTGTGTGACTTATTTCACTTAGAATCGTCGTACCTAAATCCTCTCATCATGCTGCTACTAGCCTTATGACGTTAATTTCATGGCTGAGTGATATGCCATTGTACATAAGGACCACAACTTCCTTATCCATTTTTCTCTTTCCTGGGATATTTAAGGTGTAACGAAGTGGAGGTTCTTGTCAACAGAGCAGCCCTAAACTTTGGGGTGCCTGTGTCTTGCTGATTTTTAGTTTTCCCAATTTATACGCCCATGAGTGGAAGTGCCTTATGCTCCCTATGCTGAGTTTTTTAGATGTTTCAGGACACACCGTACACTTCTCCAGAGTGGCTGTTGGCAATTTACATCCCGCCCATCAGCGTAGCAAGGCTCCCGTTTCTCCATGGCCTGTCCTGCATTTCTGGTTTTGACACTTTATTCAGCACGGCCGTTTTGACCGAAGGGAAGCGAGACTTCTTTGTAGCGCTGATTTGCCTTTCCAGGTTGCTTGGTTGGCCAAAAAGGGCGTCTGCGTTTTTTCCTGAATATATTCAGAAAAAACGCAGATGCCCTTTTTGGCCAAGGGCATCATGGTCGAGGTTTTGCCGCTTTTCCTGTGCTTTAAAGGCGATTCGAATATACCTCCTGAAATCTGTTTCCTGCAATTCTGACTTGCTTTCAAATCCTCTTCGTTGCCTTTCCTCAATATATTTGTGGACGAGAGTTATCATTTCTAACTCTGCAGGTTTGTGAATTGCAGTGCCCCTGAGCTCCATTTTTCAACTCGTTTTCTTGGGAGCTGGCCACAAAAGCGTAGGATTGCTTCAGGCCCTATTCTAGTTCCGGGCGGCAGGCTGAGCCTGTGGTTAATTCTTCTTCCTGATGGGAAAATAGAGTGACCTGTGCCTGTCCCAACACCTAGACCTAGTCTCTCACTGGTTCCCCCTCTTCCCGTTCATCCTCAGGACAAATTGCAACCTGTACGGAACAGGAGGTTAAAGGTGCTGATTCTCCACGGAGGGAGATTGCTACTAACGCGGCTGGAATGGCGAACCCGAGCACAAGGAGATGAGAAATGAGGTGCGTTTTAGAAACCTTTCCCGATCACACGGTGTACCATCTTCTGGGTTTCTCATGCATGTTTTCGATGTAGGAAGATGCCCTTGAACCTGGAGATTTTGGACCCATGGGATGGATACCACGCAGTATTACTTTAAAGGGTCTGCGTTTGCTCACCCAACCTCACCAAACCTCTCAGCCCCAAGAGTGTCCACCCTTATGTCTCAATCAGCTGTGGGTCTAGAGATGGTCAATCCAGGTGGCATCACAGTCCTTGAACGAATTTTGTAAGAATTTCTCTCTCTTTCACTGTCTTTGTTTCACGGGTTTTTAAAAGTAATTGATTTTTATAATGGGGTTTAGCTGCTTTTCACTGCTGTGTTTATGCCGCTTTACACCCACTTGACTCACTTACAGAGGGATATCAATACATTGGTTTTAAGATTCTTACTAGTCAGATATATTCTTGGGCGGTGAACAGGGGGTGTTTAGTCCACTTCACTGAGCAAGGAGTAGGTCTTGTCTATTACATATTGGGTGTATGGAACGGTATCTGAGCCTATTTGAAACCCTTGTTTTATGCATCACCCCACTTCACCTTTCCCGTTAAGCAGCCATAGTGTGTCTTCTAAACGTGTGACGCTGTTCTGTTTTGTAATTCAGTTCAAGTGTAGCGGTTTTTACATTCCCTCTCTAAGTGATATCTTATGATAAGTGTCTTTTTCTGTGTGACTTATTTCACTTAGACTCGTCGTACCTAAATCCTCTCATCATGCTGCTACTAGCCTTATGACGTTGATTTCATGGCTGAGTGATATGCCATTGTACATAAGGACCACAACTTCCTTATCCATTTTTCTCTTTCCTGGGATATTTAAGGTGTAACGAAGTGGAGGTTCTTGTCAACAGAGCAGCCCTAAACTTTGGGGTGCCTGTGTCTTGCTGATTTTTAGTTTTCCCAATTTATACGCCCATGAGTGGAAGTGCCCTATGCTCTCTAAGCTGAGTTTTTTAGATGTTTCAGGACACCCCGTACTCTTCTCCAGAGTGGCTGTTGGCAATGTACATCCCGCCCATCAGCGTAGCAAGGCTCCCGTTTCTCCATGGCCTGTCCTGCATTTCTGGTTTTGACACTTTATTCAGCATGGCCCTTTTGACCGATGGGAAGCGAGACTTCTTTGTAGCGCTGATTTGCCTTTCCAGGTTGCTTGGTTGGCCAAAAAGGGCGTATGCGTTTTTTCCTGAATATATTCAGGAAAAACCGCATACGCCCTTTTTGGCCAAGGGCATCATGGTCGAGGTTTTGCCGCTTTTCCTGTGCTTTAAAGGCGATTCGACTCTACCTCCTGAAATCTGTTTCCTGCAATTCTGCCTTGCTTTCAAATCCTCCTCGTTGCCTTCCCTCAATATATTTGTGGACGAGAGTTATCATTTCTAACTCTGCAGGTTTGTGAATTGCAGTGCCCCTGAGCTCCATTTTTCAACTCGCTTTCTTCGGAGCTGGCCGCAAAAGCGCAGGATTGCTTCAGGCCCTATTCTGGTTCCGGGCGGCAGGCTGAGCCTGTGGTTAATTCTTCTTCCTGATGGGAAAATAGAGTGACCTGTGCCTGTCCCAACACCTAGAGCTAGTCTCTCACTGGTTCCCCCTCTTCCCGTTCATCCTCTGGACAAATTGCAACCTGTACGGAACAGGAGGTTGAAGGTGCTGATTCTCCATGGAGGGAGATTGCTACTAACTCGGTTGGAATGGCGAACCAGAGCACAAGGAGATGAGAAATGAGGTGCGTTTTAGAAACCTTTCCCGATCGCACGGTGTACCGTCTTCTGGGTTTCTCATGCATGTTTTTGATATAGGAAGATGCCCTTGAACTTGGAGATTTGGGACCCATGGGATGGGTACCACGCAGTATTACTTTAAAGGGTCTGCGTTTGCTCACCCAACCTCACCAAATCTCTCAGCCCCACGAGTGTCCACCCTTATGTCTCAATCAGCTGTGGGTCTAGAGATGGTCAATAAAGGTGTCATCACAGCCCCTGAACGAATTCTGTATGAATTTCTCTCTCTTTCACTGTCTTTGTTTCACGGGTTTTTAAAAGTAATTGATTTTTATAATGGGGTTTAGCTGCTTTTCACTGCTGTGTTTATGCCGCTTTACACCCACTTGACTCACTTACAGAGAGATATCAATACATTGGTTTTAAGAGTCTTACTAGTCTGATATATTCTTGGGCGGTGAACAGGGGGCGTTGAGTCCACTTCACTGAGCAAGGAGTAGGTCTTGTCTATTACATATTGGGTTTATGGAACGGTATCTGAGCTAATTTGAAACCCTTGTTTTATGCCTCACCCCACCTCACCTTTCCCGTTAAGCAGCCATAGTGTGTTTTGTAAACGTGTGTCTCTGTTCTGTTTTGTAATTCAGTTGAAGTGTAGCGGTTTTTACATTCCCTCTATAAGTGATATCTTATGATAAGTGTCGTTTTCTGGTTGACTTATTTCACTTAGAATCGTCGTACCTAAATCCTCTCATCATGCTGCTACTAGCCTTATGACGTTGATTTCATGGCTGAGTGATATTCCATTGTACATAAGGACCACAACTTCTTTATCCATTTTTCTCTTTCCTGGGATATTTAAGGTGTAACGAAGTGGAGGTTCTTGTCAACAGAGCAGCCCTAAACTTTGTGGTGCCTGTGTCTTGCTGATTTTTAGTTTTCCCAATTTATACGCCCATGAGTGGAAGTGCCCTATGCTCTCTAAGCTGAGTTTTTTAGAGGTTTCAGGACACACCGTACACTTCTCCAGAGTGGCTTTTGGCAATTTACATCATGCCAATCAGCGTAGCAAGGCTCCTGTTTCTCCATGGCCTGTCCTGCATTTCTGGTTTTGACACTTTATTCAGCATGGCCCTTTTGACCGATGGGAAGCGAGACTTCTTTGTAGCGCTGATTTGCCTTTCCAGGTTGCTTGGTTGGCCAAAAAGGGCGTCTGCGTTTTTTCCTGAATATATTCAGGAAAAAACGCAGACGCCCTTTTTGGCCAAGGGCATCATGGTCGAGGTTTTGCCGCTTTTCCTGTGCTTTAAAGGCGATTCGAATCTACCTCCTGAAATCTGTTTCCTGTAATTCTGACTTGCTTTCAAATCCTCTTCGTTGCCTTTCCTCAATATATTTGTGGACGAGAGTTATCATTTCTAACTCTGCAGGTTTGTGAATTGCAGTGCCCCTGAGCTCCATTTTTCAACTCGCTTTCTTCGGAGTTGGCCGCAAAAGCGCAGGATTGCTTCAAGCCCTATTCTGGTTCCGGGCGGCAGGCTGAGCCTGTGGTTAATTCTTCTTCCTGATGGGAAAATAGAGTGACCTGTGCCTGTCCCAACACCTAGAGCTAGTCTCTCATTGGTTCCACCTCTTCCCGTTCATCCTCAGGACAGATTGCAACTTGTACGGAACAGGAGGTTAAAGGTGCTGATTCTCCACAGAGGGAGATTGCTAGTAACTCGGTTGAAATGGCGAACCCGAGCACAAGGAGATGAGAAATGAGGTGCGTTTTAGAAACCTTTCCCGATCGCACGGTGTACCATCTTCTGGGTTTCTCATGCATGTTTTTGTTATAGGAAGATGCCCTTGAACTTGGAGATTTGGGACCCATGGGATGGGTACCACGCAGTATTACTTTAAAGGGTCTGCGTTTGCTCACCCAACCTCACCAAACCTCTCAGCCCCACGAGTGTCCACCCTTATGTCTCAATCAGCTGTGGGTCTAGAGATGGTCAATAAAGGTGGCATCACAGCCCCTGAACGAATTCTGTATGAATTTCTCTCTCTTTCACTGTCTTTGTTTCACGGGTTTTTAAAAGTAATTGATTTTTATAATGGGGTTTAGCTGCTTTTCACTGCTGTGTTTATGCCACTTTACACCCACTTTTCTCACTTACAGAGAGATATCAATACATTGGTTTTAAGAGTCTTACTAGTCTGATATATTCTTGGGCGGTGAACAGGGGGTGTTGAGTCCACTTCACTGAGCAAGGAGTAGGTCTTGTCTATTACATATTGGGTTTATGGAACGGTATCTGAGCTAATTTGAAACCCTTGTTTTCTGCCTCACCCGACCTCACCTTTCCCGTTAAGTAGCCATAGTGTGTTTTGTAAACGTGTGTCTCTGTTCTGTTTTGTAATTCAGTTCAAGTGTAGCGGTTTTTACATTCCCTCTATAAGTGATATCTTATGATAAGTGTCGTTTTCTGGTTGACTTATTTCACTTAGAATCGTCGTACCTAAATCCACTCATCATGCTGCTACTAGCCTTATGACGTTGATTTCATTGCTGAGTGATATTCCATTGTACATAAGGACCACAACTTCTTTATCCATTTTTCTCTTTCCTGGGATATTTAAGGTGTAACGAAGTGGAGGTTCTTGTCAACAGAGCAGCCCTAAACTTTGGGGTGCCTGTGTCTTGCTGATTTTTAGTTTTCCCAATTTATACGCCCATGAGTGGAAGTGCCCTATGCTCTCTAAGCTGAGTTTTTTAGATGTTTCAGGACACCCCGTACTCTTCTCCAGAGTGGCTGTTGGCAATGTACATCCCGCCCATCAGCGTAGCAAGGCTCCCGTTTCTCCATGGCCTGTCCTGCATTTCTGGTTTTGACACTTTATTCAGCATGGCCCTTTTGACCGATGGGAAGCGAGACTTCTTTGTAGCGCTGATATGCCTTTCCAGGTTGCTTGGTTGGCCAAAAAGGGCGTATGCGTTTTTTCCTGAATATATTCAGGAAAAAACGCATACGCCCTTTTTGGCCAAGGGCATCATGGTCGAGGTTTTGCCGCCTTTCCTGTGCTTTAAAGGCGATTCATATCTACCTCCTGAAATCTGTTTCCTGCAATTCTGCCTTGCTTTCAAATCCTCTTCGTTGCCTTCCCTCAATATATTTGTGGACGAGAGTTATCATTTCTAACTCTGCAGGTTTGTGAATTGCAGTGCCCCTGAGCTCCACTTTTCAACTCGCTTTCTTCGGAGCTGGCCGCAAAAGCGCAGGATTGCTTCAGGCCCTATTCTGGTTCCGGGCGGCAGGCTGAGCCTGTGGTTAATTCTTCTTCCTGATGGGAAAATAGAGTGACCTGTGCCTGTCCCAACACCTAGAGCTAGTTTCTCATTGGTTCCCCCTCTTCCCGTTCATCCTCAGGACAAATTGCAACCTGTACGGAACAGGAGGTTAAAGGTGCTGATTCTCCACGGAGGGAGATTGCTACTAACGCGGCTGGAATGGCGAACCCGAGCACAAGGAGATGAGAAATGAGGTGCGTTTTAGAAACCTTTCCCGATCACACGGTGTACCATCTTCTGGGTTTCTCATGCATGTTTTCGATGTAGGAAGATGCCCTTGAACCTGGAGATTTGGGACCCATGGGATGGGTACCACGCAGTATTACTTTAAAGGGTGTGCGTTTGCTCACCCAACCTCACCAAACCTCTCAGCCCCAAGAGTGTCCACCCTTATGTCTCAATCAGCTGTGGGTCTAGATATGGTCAATCCAGGTGGCATCACAGCCCCTGAACGAATTTTGTAAGAATTTCTCTCTCTTTCACTGTCTTTGTTTCACGGGATTTTAAAAGTAATTGATTTTTATAATGGGGTGTAGCTGCTTTTCACTGCTCTGTTCATGCTGCTTTACACTCACTTGACTCATTTACAGAGAGATATCAATACATAGCTTTGAAGATTCTTCCTAGTCAGGTATATTCTTGGGCGGTGAACAGGGGGTGTCGAGTCCAGTTCACTGAGCAAGGAGTAGGTCTTGTCTATTACATATTGGGTTTATGGAACGGTATCTGAGCTCATTTGAAACCCTTGTTTTCTACCTCACCCGACCTCACCTTTCCCGTTAAGCAGCCATAGTGTGTTTTGTAAACGTGTGACGCTGTTCTGTTTTGTAATTCAGTTCAAGTGTAGCGGTTTTTACATTCCCTCTCTAAGTGATATCTTATGATAAGTGTCTTTTTCTGTGTGACTTATTTCACTTAGAATCGTCGTACCTAAATCCTCTCATCATGCTGCTACTAGCCTTATGACGTTAATTTCATGGCTGAGTGATATGCCATTGTACATAAGGACCACAACTTCCTTATCCATTTTTCTCTTTCCTGGGATATTTAAGGTGTAACGAAGTGGAGGTTCTTGTCAACAGAGCAGCCCTAAACTTTGGGGTGCCTGTGTCTTGCTGATTTTTAGTTTTCCCAATTTATACGCCCATGAGTGGAAGTGCCTTATGCTCTCTATGCTGAGTTCTTTAGATGTTTCAGGAAACACCGTACACTTCTCCAGAGTGGCTGTTGGCAATTTACATCCCGCCCATCAGCGTAGTAAGGCTCCCGTTTCTCCATGGCCTGTCCTGCATTTCTGGTTTTGACACTTTATTCAGCATGGCCCTTTTGACCGATGGGAAGCGAGACTTCTTTGTAGCGCTGATTTGCCTTTCCAGGTTGCTTGGTTGGCCAAAAAGGGCGTATGCGTTTTTTCCTGAATATATTCAGGAAAAAACGCATACGCCCTTTTTGGCCAAGGGCATCATGGTCGAGGTTTTGCCGCTTTTCCTGTGCTTTAAAGGCGATTCGACTCTACCTCCTGAAATCTGTTTCCTGCAATTCTGCCTTGCTTTCAAATCCTCCTCGTTGCCTTCCCTCAATATGTTTGTGGACGAGAGTTATCATTTCTAACTCTGCAGGTTTGTGAATTGCAGTGCCCCTGAGCTCGATTTTTCAACTCGTTTTTTTGGGAGCTGGCCGCAAAAGCACAGGATTGCTTCAGGCCCTGTTCTGCTTCCGGGCGGCAGGCTGAGCCTGTGGTTAATTCTTCTTCCTGATGGGAAAATAGAGTGACCTGTGCCTGTCCCAACACCTAGAGCTAGTCTCTCACTGGTTCCCCCTCTTCCCGTTCATCCTCAGGACAATTTGCAACCTGTACGGAACAGGAGGTTGAAGGTGCTGATTCTCGAAGGAGGGAGATTGCTAGTAAAGCGGCTGTAATGGCCAACCCGAGCACAAGGAGATGAGAAATGAGGTGCGTTTTCGAAACCTTTCCTGATCACACGGTGTACCATCTTCTGGGTTTCTCATGCATGTTTTTGTTATAGGAAGATGCCCTTGAACTTGGAGATTTGGGACCCATGGGATGGGTACCACGCAGTATTACTTTAAAGGGCCTGCGTTTCCTCAACCAACCTGACCAAACCTCTCAGCCACAAGAGTGTCCACCCTTATGTCTCAAGCAGCTGTGGGTCTAGAGATGGTCAATCCAGGTGGCATCACAGCCCCTGAACGAATATTGTAAGAATTTCTCTCTCTTTCACTGTCTTTGTTTCACGGGTTTTTAAAAGTAATTGATTTTTATAATGGGGTTTAGCTGCTTTTCACTGCTGTTTTTATGCTGCTTTACACCCACTTGACTCACTTACAGAGAGATATCAATACATAGCTTTGAAGATTCTTCCTAGTCAGATATATTCTTGGGCGGTGAATAGGGGGTTTTTGCGTCCAGTTCACTGAGCAAGGAGTAGGTCTTGTCTATTACATATTGGGTTTATTGAACGGTATCTGAGCTAATTTGAAACCCTTGTTTTCTGCCTCACCCGACCTCACCTTTCCCGTTAAGCAGCCATAGTGTGTTTTGTAAACGTGTGTCTCTGTTCTGTTTTGTAATTCAGTTCAAGTGTAGCGGTTTTTACATTCCCTCTATAAGTGATATCTTATGATAAGTGTCGTTTTCTGGTTGACTTATTTCACTTAGAATCGTCGTACCTAAATCCACTCATCATGCTGCTACTAGCCTTATGACGTTGATTTCCTGGCTGAGTGATATTCCATTGTACATAAGGACCACAACTTCTTTATCCATTTTTTTCTTTCCTGGGATATTTAAGGTGTAACGAAGTGGAGGTTCTTGTCAACAGAGCAGCCCTAAACTTTGGGGTGCCTGTGTCTTGCTGATTTTTACTTTTCCCAATTTATACACCCATGAGTGGAAGTGCCCTATGCTCTCTAAGCTGAGTTTTTTAGAGGTTTCAGGACACACCGTACACTTCTCCAGAGTGGCTGTTGGCAATTTACATCCCGCCCATCAGCGTAGCAAGGCTCCCGTTTCTCCATGGCCTGTCCTGCATTTCTGGTTTTGACACTTTATTCAGCATGGCCCTTTTGACCGATGGGAAGCGAGACTTCTTTGTAGCGCTGATTTGCCTTTCCAGGTTGCTTGGTTGGCCAAAAAGGGCGTATGCGTTTTTTCCTGAATATATTCAGGAAAAAACGCATACGCCCTTTTTGGCCAAGGGCATCATGGTCGAGGTTTTGCCGCCTTTCCTGTGCTTTAAAGGCGATTCAAATCTACCTCCTGAAATCTCTTTCCTGCAATTCTGCCTTGCTTTCAAATCCTCTTCGTTGCCTTCCCTCAATATATTTGTGGACGAGAGTTATCATTTCTAACTCTGCAGGTTTGTGAATTGCAGTGCCCCTGAGCTCCATTTTTCAACTCGCTTTCTTCGGAGCTGGCCGCAAAAGCGCAGGATTGCTTCAGGCCCTATTCTGGTTCCGGGCGGCAGGCTGAGCTTGTGGTTAATTCTTCTTCCTGATGGGAAAATAGAGTGACCTGTGCCTGTCCCAACACCTAGAGCTAGTCTCTCATTGGTTCCCCCTCTTCCCGTTCATCCTCAGGACAAATTGCAACCTGTACGGAACAGGAGGTTAAAGGTGCTGATTCTCCACGGAGGGAGATTGCTACTAACGCGGCTGGAATGGCGAACCCGAGCACAAGGAGATGAGAAATGAGGTGCGTTTTAGAAACCTTTCCCGATCACACGGTGTACCATCTTCTGGGTTTCTCATGCATGTTTTCGATGTAGGAAGATGCCCTTGAACCTGGAGATTTGGGACCCATGGGATGGATACCACGCAGTATTACTTTAAAGGGTCTGCGTTTGCTCACCCAACCTCACCAAACCTCTCAGCCCCAAGAGTGTCCACCCTTATGTCTCAATCAGCTGTGGGTCTAGATATGGTCAATCCAGGTGGCATCACAGCCCCTGAACGAATTTTGTAAGAATTTCTCTCTCTTTCACTGTCTTTGTTTCACGGGATTTTAAAAGTAATTGATTTTTATAATGGGGTTTAGCTGCTTTTCACTGCTCTGTTTATGCTGCTTTACACCCACTTGACTCATTTACAGAGAGATATCAATACATAGCTTTGAAGATTCTTCCTAGTCAGGTATATTCCTGGGCGGTGAATAGGGGGTGTCGAGTCCAGTTCACTGAGCAAGGAGTAGGTCTTGTCTATTACATATTGGGTTTATGGAACGGTATCTGAGCTAATTTGAAACCCTTGTTTTCTACCTCACCCGACCTCACCTTTCCCGTTAAGCAGCCATAGTGTGTTTTGTAAACGTGTGACGCTGTTCTGTTTTGTAATTCAGTTCAAGTGTAGCGGTTTTTACATTCCCTCTCTAAGTGATATCTTATGATAAGTGTCTTTTTCTGTGTGACTTATTTCACTTAGAATCGTCGTACCTAAATCCTCTCATCATGCTGCTACTAGCCTTATGACGTTAATTTCATGGCTGAGTGATATGCCATTGTACATAAGGACCACAACTTCCTTATCCATTTTTCTCTTTCCTGGGATATTTAAGGTGTAACGAAGTGGAGGATCTTGTCAACAGAGCAGCCCTAAACTTTGGGGTGCCTGTGTCTTGCTGATTTTTAGTTTTCCCAATTTATACGCCCATGAGTGGAAGTGCCTTATGCTCTCTATGCTGAGTTCTTTAGATGTTTCAGGAAACACCGTACACTTCTCCAGAGTGGCTGTTGGCAATTTACATCCCGCCCATCAGCGTAGTAAGGCTCCCGTTTCTCCATGGCCTGTCCTGCATTTCTGGTTTTGACACTTTATTCAGCATGGCCCTTTTGACCGATGGGAAGCGAGACTTCTTTGTAGCGCTGATTTGCCTTTCCAGGTTGCTTGGTTGGCCAAAAAGGGCGTATGCGTTTTTTCCTGAATATATTCAGGAAAAAACGCATACGCCCTTTTTGGCCAAGGGCATCATGGTCGAGGTTTTGCCGCTTTTCCTGTGCTTTAAAGGCGATTCGACTCTACCTCCTGAAATCTGTTTCCTGCAATTCTGCCTTGCTTTCAAATCCTCCTCGTTGCCTTCCCTCAATATATTTGTGGACGAGAGTTATCATTTATAACTCTGCAGGTTTGTGAATTGCAGTGCCCCTGAGCTCGATTTTTCAACTCGCTTTTTTGGGAGCTGGCCGCAAAAGCACAGGATTGCTTCAGGCCCTGTTCTGCTTCCAGGCGGCAGGCTGAGCCTGTGGTTAATTCTTCTTCCTGATGGGAAAATAGAGTGACCTGTGCCTGTCCCAACACCTAGAGCTAGTCTCTCACTGGTTCCCCCTCTTCCCGTTCATCCTCAGGACAAATTGCAACCTGTACGGAACAGGAGGTTGAAGGTGCTGATTCTCGAAGGAGGGAGATTGCTAGTAAAGCGGCTGTAATGGCCAACCCGAGCACAAGGAGATGAGAAATGAGGTGCGTTTTCGAAACCTTTCCCGATCACACGGTGTACCATCTTCTGGGTTTCTCATGCATGTTTTCGATGTAGGAAGATGCCCTTGAACCTGGAGATTTTGGACCCATGGGATGGATACCACGCAGTATTACTTTAAAGGGTGTGCGTTTGCTCACCCAACCTCACCAAACCTCTCAGCCCCAAGAGTGTCCACCCTTATGTCTCAATCAGCTGTGGGTCTAGAGATGGTCAATCCAGGTGGCATCACAGCCCCTGAACGAATTTTGTAAGAATTTCTCTCTCTTTCACTGTCTTTGTTTCACGGGTTTTTAAAAGTAATTGATTTTTGTAATGGGGTTTAGCTGCTTTTCACTGCTGTGTTTATGCCGCTTTACACCCACTTGACTCACTTACAGAGGGATATCAATACATTGGTTTTAAGATTCTTACTAGTCAGATATATTATTGGGCGGTGAACAGGGGGTGTTGAGTCCAGTTCACTGAGCAAGGAGTAGGTCTTGTCTATTACATATTGGGTTTATGGAACGGTATCTGAGCTAATTTGAAACCCTTGTTTTATGCATCACCCACCTCACCTTTCCCGTTAAGCAGCCATAGTGTGTCTTCTAAACGTGTGACGCTGTTCTGTTTTGTAATTCAGTTCAAGTGTAGCGGTTTTTACATTCCCTCTCTAAGTGATATCTTATGATAAGTGTGTTTTTCTGTGTGACTTATTTCACTTAGAATCGTCGTACCTAAATCCTCTCATCATGCTGCTACTAGCCTTATGACGTTAATTTCATGGCTGAGTGATATGCCATTGTACATAAGGACCACAACTTCCTTATCCATTTTTCTCTTTCCTTTGAGATTTAAGGTGTAACGAAGTGGAGGTTCTTGTCAACAGAGCAGCGCTAAACTTTGGGGTGCCTATGTCTTGCTGATTTTTAGTTTTCCCAATTTATACGCCCATGAGTGGAAGTGCCTTATGCTCTCTATGCTGAGTTCTTTAGATGTTTCAGGAAACACCGTACACTTCTCCAGAGTGGCTGTTGGCAATTTACATCCCGCCCATCAGCGTAGTAAGGCTCCCATTTCTCCATGGCCTGTCCTGCATTTCTGGTTTTGACACTTTATTCAGCATGGCGCTTTTGACCGATGGGAAGCGAGACTTCTTTGTAGCGCTGATTTGCCTTTCCAGGTTGCTTGGTTGGCCAAAAAGGGCGTATGCTTTTTTTCCTGAATATATTCAGGAAAAAACGCATACGCCCTTTTTGGCAAAGGGCATCATGGTCGAGGTTTTGCCGCTTTTCCTGTGCTTTAAAGGCGATTCGACTCTACCTCCTGAAATCTGTTTCCTGCAATTCTGCCTTGCTTTCAAATCCTCCTCGTTGCCTTCCCTCAATATATTTGTGGACGAGAGTTATCATTTATAACTCTGCAGGTTTGTGAATGGCAGTGCCCCTGAGCTCCATTTTTCAACTCGCTTTCTTCGGAGCTGGCCGCAAAAGCGCAGGATTGCTTCAGGCCCTATTCTGGTTCCGGGCGGCAGGCTGAGCCTGTGGTTAATTCTTCTTCCTGATGGGAAAATAGAGTGACCTGTGCCTGTCCCAACACCTAGAGCTAGTCTCTCATTGGTTCCCCCTCTTCCCGTTCATCCTCAGGACAAATTGCAACCTGTACGGAACAGGAGGTTAAAGGTGCTGATTCTCCACGGAGGGAGATTGCTACTAACGCGGCTGGAATGGCGAACCCGAGCACAAGGAGATGAGAAATGAGGTGCGTTTTAGAAACCTTTCCCGATCACACGGTGTACCATCTTCTGGGTTTCTCATGCATGTTTTCGATGTAGGAAGATGCCCTTGAACCTGGAGATTTTGGACCCATGGGATGGATACCACGCAGTATTACTTTAAAGGGTCTGCGTTTGCTCACCCAACCTCACCAAACCTCTCAGCCCCAAGAGTGTCCACCCTTATGTCTCAATCAGCTGTGGGTCTAGAGATGGTCAATCCAGGTGGCATCACAGCCCCTGAACGAATTTTGTAAGAATTTCTCTCTCTTTCACTGTCTTTGTTTCACGGGATTTTAAAAGTAATTGATTTTTATAATGGGGTTTAGCTGCTTTTCACTGCTCTGTTTATGCTGCTTTACACCCACTTGACTCATTTACAGAGAGATATCAATACATAGCTTTGAAGATTCTTCCTAGTCAGGTATATTCTTGGGCGGTGAATAGGGGGTGTCGAGTCCAGTTCACTGAGCAAGGAGTAGGTCTTGTCTATTACATATTGGGTTTATGGAACGGTATCTGAGCTAATTTGAAACCCTTGTTTTCTACCTCACCCGACCTCACCTTTCCCGTTAAGCAGCCATAGTGTGTTTTGTAAACGTGTGACGCTGTTCTGTTTTGTAATTCAGTTCAAGTGTAGCGGTTTTTACATTCCCTCTCTAAGTGATATCTTATGATAAGTGTCTTTTTCTGTGTGACTTATTTCACTTAGAATCGTCGTACCTAAATCCTCTCATCATGCTGCTACTAGCCTTATGACGTTAATTTCATGGCTGAGTGATATGCCATTGTACATAAGGACCACAACTTCCTTATCCATGTTTCTCTTTCCTGGGATATTTAAGGTGTAACGAAGTGGAGGTTCTTGTCAACAGAGCAGCCCTAAACTTTGGGGTGCCTGTGTCTTGCTGATTTTTAGTTTTCCCAATTTATACGCCCATGAGTGGAAGTGCCTTATGCTCTCTATGCTGAGTTCTTTAGATGTTTCAGGAAACACCGTACACTTCTCCAGAGTGGCTGTTGGCAATTTACATCCCGCCCATCAGCGTAGTAAGGCTCCCGTTTCTCCATGGCCTGTCCTGCATTTCTGGTTTTGACACTTTATTCAGCATGGCCCTTTTGACCGATGGGAAGCGAGACTTCTTTGTAGCGCTGATTTGCCTTTCCAGGTTGCTTGGTTGGCCAAAAAGGGCGTATGCGTTTTTTCCTGAATATATTCAGGAAAAAACGCATACGCCCTTTTTGGCCAAGGGCATCATGGTCGAGGTTTTGCCGCTTTTCCTGTGCTTTAAAGGCGATTCGACTCTACCTCCTGAAATCTGTTTCCTGCAATTCTGCCTTGCTTTCAAATCCTCCTCGTTGCCTTCCCTCAATATATTTGTGGACGAGAGTTATCATTTCTAACTCTGCAGGTTTGTGAATTGCAGTGCCCCTGAGCTCGATTTTTCAACTCGTTTTTTTGGGAGCTGGCCGCAAAAGCACAGGATTGCTTCAGGCCCTGTTCTGCTTCCGGGCGGCAGGCTGAGCCTGTGGTTAATTCTTCTTCCTGATGGGAAAATAGAGTGACCTGTGCCTGTCCCAACACCTAGAGCTAGTCTCTCACTGGTTCCCCCTCTTCCCGTTCATCCTCAGGACAATTTGCAACCTGTACGGAACAGGAGGTTGAAGGTGCTGATTCTCGAAGGAGGGAGATTGCTAGTAAAGCGGCTGTAATGGCCAACCCGAGCACAAGGAGATGAGAAATGAGGTGCGTTTTCGAAACCTTTCCCGATCACACGGTGTACCATCTTCTGGGTTTCTCATGCATGTTTTTGTTATAGGAAGATGCCCTTGAACTTGGAGATTTGGGACCCATGGGATGGGTACCACGCAGTATTACTTTAAAGGGCCTGCGTTTCCTCAACCAACCTGACCAAACCTCTCAGCCACAAGAGTGTCCACCCTTATGTCTCAAGCAGCTGTGGGTCTAGAGATGGTCAATCCAGGTGGCATCACAGCCCCTGAACGAATATTGTAAGAATTTCTCTCTCTTTCACTGTCTTTGTTTCACGGGATTTTAAAAGTAATTGATTTTTATAATGGGGTTTAGCTGCTTTTCACTGCTGTTTTTATGCTGCTTTACACCCACTTGACTCACTTACAGAGAGATATCAATACATAGCTTTGAAGATTCTTCCTAGTCAGATATATTCTTGGGCGGTGAATAGGGGGTTTTTGCGTCCAGTTCACTGAGCAAGGAGTAGGTCTTGTCTATTACATATTGGGTTTATTGAACGGTATCTGAGCTAATTTGAAACCCTTGTTTTCTGCCTCACCCGACCTCACCTTTCCCGTTAAGCAGCCATAGTGTGTTTTGTAAACGTGTGTCTCTGTTCTGTTTTGTAATTCAGTTCAAGTGTAGCGGTTTTTACATTCCCTCTATAAGTGATATCTTATGATAAGTGTCGTTTTCTGGTTGACTTATTTCACTTAGAATCGTCGTACCTAAATCCACTCATCATGCTGCTACTAGCCTTATGACGTTGATTTCCTGGCTGAGTGATATTCCATTGTACATAAGGACCACAACTTCTTTATCCATTTTTTTCTTTCCTGGGATATTTAAGGTGTAACGAAGTGGTGGTTCTTGTCAACACAGCAGCCCTAAACTTTGGGGTGCCTGTGTCTTGCTGATTTTTACTTTTCCCAATTTATACACCCATGAGTGGAAGTGCCCTATGCTCTCTAAGCTGAGTTTTTTAGAGGTTTCAGGACACACCGTACACTTCTCCAGAGTGGCTGTTGGCAATTTACATCACGCCCATCAGCGTAGCAAGGCTCCCGTTTCTCCATGGCCTGTCCTGCATTTCTGGTTTTGACACTTTATTCAGCATGGCCCTTTTGACCGATGGGAAGCGAGACTTCTTTGTAGCGCTGATTTGCCTTTCCAGGTTGCTTGGTTGGCCAAAAAGGGCGTATGCGTTTTTTCCTGAATATATTCAGGAAAAAACGCATACGCCCTTTTTGGCCAAGGGCATCATGGTCGAGGTTTTGCCGCCTTTCCTGTGCTTTAAAGGCGATTCGAATCTACCTCCTGAAATCTGTTTCCTGCAATTCTGCCTTGCTTTCAAATCCTCCTCGTTGCCTTCCCACAATATATTTGTGGACGAGAGTTATCATTTCTAACTCTGCAGGTTTGTGAATTGCAGTGCCCCTGAGCTCCATTTTTCAACTCGCTTTCTTCGGAGCTGGCCGCAAAAGCGCAGGATTGCTTCAGGCCCTATTCTGGTTCCGGGCGGCAGGCTGAGCCTGTGGTTAATTCTTCTTCCTGATGGGAAAATAGAGTGACCTGTGCCTGTCCCAACACCTAGAGCTAGTTTCTCATTGGTTCCCCCTCTTCCCGTTCATCCTCAGGACAAATTGCAACCTGTACGGAACAGGAGGTTAAAGGTGCTGATTCTCCACGGAGGGAGATTGCTACTAACGCGGCTGGAATGGCGAACCCGAGCACAAGGAGATGAGAAATGAGGTGCGTTGTAGAAACCTTTCCCGATCACACGGTGTACCATCTTCTGGGTTTCTCATGCATGTTTTCGATGTAGGAAGATGCCCTTGAACCTGGAGATTTGGGACCCATGGGATGGATACCACGCAGTATTACTTTAAAGGGTCTGCGTTTGCTCACCCAACCTCACCAAACCTCTCAGCCCCAAGAGTGTCCACCCTTATGTCTCAATCAGCTGTGGGTCTAGAGATGGTCAATCCAGGTGGCATCACAGCCCCTGAACGAATTTTGTAAGAATTTCTCTCTCTTTCACTGTCTTTGTTTCACGGGATTTTAAAAGTAATTGATTTTTATAATGGGGTTTAGCTGCTTTTCACTGCTCTGTTTATGCTGCTTTACACCCACTTGACTCATTTACAGAGAGATATCAATACATAGCTTTGAAGATTCTTCCTAGTCAGGTATATTCTTGGGCGGTGAATAGGGGGTGTCGAGTCCAGTTCACTGAGCAAGGAGTAGGTCTTGTCTATTACATATTGGGTTTATGGAACGGTATCTGAGCTAATTTGAAACCCTTGTTTTCTACCTCACCCGACCTCACCTTTCCCGTTAAGCAGCCATAGTGTGTTTTGTAAACGTGTGACGCTGTTCTGTTTTGTAATTCAGTTCAAGTGTAGCGGTTTTTACATTCCCTCTCTAAGTGATATCTTATGATAAGTGTCTTTTTCTGTGTGACTTATTTCACTTAGAATCGTCGTACCTAAATCCTCTCATCATGCTGCTACTAGCCTTATGACGTTAATTTCATGGCTGAGTGATATGCCATTGTACATAAGGACCAAAACTTCCTTATCCATGTTTCTCTTTCCTGGGATATTTAAGGTGTAACGAAGTGGAGGTTCTTGTCAACAGAGCAGCCCTAAACTTTGGGGTGCCTGTGTCTTGCTGATTTTTAGTTTTCCCAATTTATACGCCCATGAGTGGAAGTGCCTTATGCTCTCTATGCTGAGTTCTTTAGATGTTTCAGGAAACACCGTACACTTCTCCAGAGTGGCTGTTGGCAATTTACATCCCGCCCATCAGCGTAGTAAGGCTCCCGTTTCTCCATGGCCTGTCCTGCATTTCTGGTTTTGACACTTTATTCAGCATGGCCCTTTTGACCGATGGGAAGCGAGACTTCTTTGTAGCGCTGATTTGCCTTTCCAGGTTGCTTGGTTGGCCAAAAAGGGCGTATGCGTTTTTTCCTGAATATATTCAGGAAAAAACGCATACGCCCTTTTTGGCCAAGGGCATCATGGTCGAGGTTTTGCCGCTTTTCCTGTGCTTTAAAGGCGATTCGACTCTACCTCCTGAAATCTGTTTCCTGCAATTCTGCCTTGCTTTCAAATCCTCCTCGTTGCCTTCCCTCAATATATTTGTGGACGAGAGTTATCATTTCTAACTCTGCAGGTTTGTGAATTGCAGTGCCCCTGAGCTCGATTTTTCAACTCGTTTTTTTGGGAGCTGGCCGCAAAAGCACAGGATTGCTTCAGGCCCTGTTCTGCTTCCGGGCGGCAGGCTGAGCCTGTGGTTAATTCTTCTTCCTGATGGGAAAATAGAGTGACCTGTGCCTGTCCCAACACCTAGAGCTAGTCTCTCACTGGTTCCCCCTCTTCCCGTTCATCCTCAGGACAATTTGCAACCTGTACGGAACAGGAGGTTGAAGGTGCTGATTCTCGAAGGAGGGAGATTGCTAGTAAAGCGGCTGTAATGGCCAACCCGAGCACAAGGAGATGAGAAATGAGGTGCGTTTTCGAAACCTTTCCCGATCACACGGTGTACCATCTTCTGGGTTTCTCATGCATGTTTTTGTTATAGGAAGATGCCCTTGAACTTGGAGATTTGGGACCCATGGGATGGGTACCACGCAGTATTACTTTAAAGGGCCTGCGTTTCCTCAACCAACCTGACCAAACCTCTCAGCCACAAGAGTGTCCACCCTTATGTCTCAAGCAGCTGTGGGTCTAGAGATGGTCAATCCAGGTGGCATCACAGCCCCTGAACGAATATTGTAAGAATTTCTCTCTCTTTCACTGTCTTTGTTTCACGGGATTTTAAAAGTAATTGATTTTTATAATGGGGTTTAGCTGCTTTTCACTGCTGTTTTTATGCTGCTTTACACCCACTTGACTCACTTACAGAGAGATATCAATACATAGCTTTGAAGATTCTTCCTAGTCAGATATATTCTTGGGCGGTGAATAGGGGGTTTTTGCGTCCAGTTCACTGAGCAAGGAGTAGGTCTTGTCTATTACATATTGGGTTTATTGAACGGTATCTGAGCTAATTTGAAACCCTTGTTTTCTGCCTCACCCGACCTCACCTTTCCCGTTAAGCAGCCATAGTGTGTTTTGTAAACGTGTGTCTCTGTTCTGTTTTGTAATTCAGTTCAAGTGTAGCGGTTTTTACATTCCCTCTATAAGTGATATCTTATGATAAGTGTCGTTTTCTGGTTGACTTATTTCACTTAGAATCGTCGTACCTAAATCCACTCATCATGCTGCTACTAGCCTTATGACGTTGATTTCCTGGCTGAGTGATATTCCATTGTACATAAGGACCACAACTTCTTTATCCATTTTTTTCTTTCCTGGGATATTTAAGGTGTAACGAAGTGGAGGTTCTTGTCAACAGAGCAGCCCTAAACTTTGGGGTGCCTGTGTCTTGCTGATTTTTACTTTTCCCAATTTATACACCCATGAGTGGAAGTGCCCTATGCTCTCTAAGCTGAGTTTTTTAGAGGTTTCAGGACACACCGTACACTTCTCCAGAGTGGCTGTTGGCAATTTACATCCCGCCCATCAGCGTAGCAAGGCTCCCGTTTCTCCATGGCCTGTCCTGCATTTCTGGTTTTGACACTTTATTCAGCATGGCCCTTTTGACCGATGGGAAGCGAGACTTCTTTGTAGCGCTGATTTGCCTTTCCAGGTTGCTTGGTTGGCCAAAAAGGGCGTATGCGTTTTTTCCTGAATATATTCAGGAAAAAACGCATACGCCCTTTTTGGCCAAGGGCATCATGGTCGAGGTTTTGCCGCCTTTCCTGTGCTTTAAAGGCGATTCGAATCTACCTCCTGAAATCTGTTTCCTGCAATTCTGCCTTGCTTTCAAATCCTCCTCGTTGCCTTCCCACAATATATTTGTGGACGAGAGTTATCATTTCTAACTCTGCAGGTTTGTGAATTGCAGTGCCCCTGAGCTCCATTTTTCAACTCGCTTTCTTCGGAGCTGGCCGCAAAAGCGCAGGATTGCTTCAGGCCCTATTCTGGTTCCGGGCGGCAGGCTGAGCCTGTGGTTAATTCTTCTTCCTGATGGGAAAATAGAGTGACCTGTGCCTGTCCCAACACCTAGAGCTAGTTTCTCATTGGTTCCCCCTCTTCCCGTTCATCCTCAGGACAAATTGCAACCTGTACGGAACAGGAGGTTAAAGGTGCTGATTCTCCACGGAGGGAGATTGCTACTAACGCGGCTGGAATGGCGAACCCGAGCACAAGGAGATGAGAAATGAGGTGCGTTGTAGAAACCTTTCCCGATCACACGGTGTACCATCTTCTGGGTTTCTCATGCATGTTTTCGATGTAGGAAGATGCCCTTGAACCTGGAGATTTGGGACCCATGGGATGGATACCACGCAGTATTACTTTAAAGGGTCTGCGTTTGCTCACCCAACCTCACCAAACCTCTCAGCCCCAAGAGTGTCCACCCTTATGTCTCAATCAGCTGTGGGTCTAGAGATGGTCAATCCAGGTGGCATCACAGCCCCTGAACGAATTTTGTAAGAATTTCTCTCTCTTTCACTGTCTTTGTTTCACGGGATTTTAAAAGTAATTGATTTTTATAATGGGGTTTAGCTGCTTTTCACTGCTCTGTTTATGCTGCTTTACACCCACTTGACTCATTTACAGAGAGATATCAATACATAGCTTTGAAGATTCTTCCTAGTCAGGTATATTCTTGGGCGGTGAATAGGGGGTGTCGAGTCCAGTTCACTGAGCAAGGAGTAGGTCTTGTCTATTACATATTGGGTTTATGGAACGGTATCTGAGCTAATTTGAAACCCTTGTTTTCTACCTCACCCGACCTCACCTTTCCCGTTAAGCAGCCATAGTGTGTTTTGTAAACGTGTGACGCTGTTCTGTTTTGTAATTCAGTTCAAGTGTAGCGGTTTTTACATTCCCTCTCTAAGTGATATCTTATGATAAGTGTCTTTTTCTGTGTGACTTATTTCACTTAGAATCGTCGTACCTAAATCCTCTCATCATGCTGCTACTAGCCTTATGACGTTAATTTCATGGCTGAGTGATATGCCATTGTACATAAGGACCACAACTTCCTTATCCATGTTTCTCTTTCCTGGGATATTTAAGGTGTAACGAAGTGGAGGTTCTTGTCAACAGAGCAGCCCTAAACTTTGGGGTGCCTGTGTCTTGCTGATTTTTAGTTTTCCCAATTTATACGCCCATGAGTGGAAGTGCCTTATGCTCTCTATGCTGAGTTCTTTAGATGTTTCAGGAAACACCGTACACTTCTCCAGAGTGGCTGTTGGCAATTTACATCCCGCCCATCAGCGTAGTAAGGCTCCCGTTTCTCCATGGCCTGTCCTGCATTTCTGGTTTTGACACTTTATTCAGCATGGCCCTTTTGACCGATGGGAAGCGAGACTTCTTTGTAGCGCTGATTTGCCTTTCCAGGTTGCTTGGTTGGCCAAAAAGGGCGTATGCGTTTTTTCCTGAATATATTCAGGAAAAAACGCATACGCCCTTTTTGGCCAAGGGCATCATGGTCGAGGTTTTGCCGCTTTTCCTGTGCTTTAAAGGCGATTCGACTCTACCTCCTGAAATCTGTTTCCTGCAATTCTGCCTTGCTTTCAAATCCTCCTCGTTGCCTTCCCTCAATATATTTGTGGACGAGAGTTATCATTTCTAACTCTGCAGGTTTGTGAATTGCAGTGCCCCTGAGCTCGATTTTTCAACTCGTTTTTTTGGTTGCTGGCCGCAAATGCACAGGATTGCTTCAGGCCCTGTTCTGCTTCCGGGCGGCAGGCTGAGCCTGTGGTTAATTCTTCTTCCTGATGGGAAAATAGAGTGACCTGTGCCTGTCCCAACACCTAGAGCTAGTCTCTCACTGGTTCCCCCTCTTCCCGTTCATCCTCAGGACAATTTGCAACCTGTACGGAACAGGAGGTTGAAGGTGCTGATTCTCAAAGGAGGGAGATTGCTAGTAAAGCGGCTGTAATGGCCAACCCGAGCACAAGGAGATGAGAAATGAGGTGCGTTTTCGAAACCTTTCCCGATCACACGGTGTACCATCTTCTGGGTTTCTCATGCATGTTTTTGTTATAGGAAGATGCCCTTGAACTTGGAGATTTGGGACCCATGGGATGGGTACCACGCAGTATTACTTTAAAGGGCCTGCGTTTCCTCAACCAACCTGACCAAACCTCTCAGCCACAAGAGTGTCCACCCTTATGTCTCAATCAGCTGTGGGTCTAGAGATGGTCAATCCAGGTGGCATCACAGCCCCTGAACGAATATTGTAAGAATTTCTCTCTCTTTCACTGTCATTGTTTCACGGGTTTTTAAAAGTAATTGATTTTTATAATGGGGTTTAGCTGCTTTTCACTGCTGTTTTTATGCTGCTTTACACCCACTTGACTCACTTACAGAGAGCTATCAATACATAGCTTTGAAGATTCTTCCTAGTCAGATATATTCTTGGGCGGTGAATAGGGGGTTTTTGCGTCCAGTTCACTGAGCAAGGAGTAGGTCTTGTCTATTACATATTGGGTTTATTGAACGGTATCTGAGCTAATTTGAAACCCTTGTTTTCTGCCTCACCCGACCTCACCTTTCCCGTTAAGCAGCCATAGTGTGTTTTGTAAACGTGTGTCTCTGTTCTGTTTTGTAATTCAGTTCAAGTGTAGCGGTTTTTACATTCCCTCTATAAGTGATATCTTATGATAAGTGTCGTTTTCTGGTTGACTTATTTCACTTAGAATCGTCGTACCTAAATCCACTCATCATGCTGCTACTAGCCTTATGACGTTGATTTCCTGGCTGAGTGATATTCCATTGTACATAAGGACCACAACTTCTTTATCCATTTTTTTCTTTCCTGGGATATTTAAGGTGTAACGAAGTGGAGGTTCTTGTCAACAGAGCAGCCCTAAACTTTGGGGTGCCTGTGTCTTGCTGATTTTTACTTTTCCCAATTTATACACCCATGAGTGGAAGTGCCCTATGCTCTCTAAGCTGAGTTTTTTAGAGGTTTCAGGACACACCGTACACTTCTCCAGAGTGGCTGTTGGCAATTTACATCACGCCCATCAGCGTAGCAAGGCTCCCGTTTCTCCATGGCCTGTCCTGCATTTCTGGTTTTGACACTTTATTCAGCATGGCCCTTTTGACCGATGGGAAGCGAGACTTCTTTGTAGCGCTGATTTGCCTTTCCAGGTTGCTTGGTTGGCCAAAAAGGGCGTATGCGTTTTTTCCTGAATATATTCAGGAAAAAACGCATACGCCCTTTTTGGCCAAGGGCATCATGGTCGAGGTTTTGCCGCCTTTCCTGTGCTTTAAAGGCGATTCGACTCTACCTCCTGAAATCTGTTTCCTGCAATTCTGCCTTGCTTTCAAATCCTCCTCGTTGCCTTCCCTCAATATATTTGTGGACGAGAGTTATCATTTCTAACTCTGCAGGTTTGTGAATTGCAGTGCCCCTGAGCTCCATTTTTCAACTCGCTTTCTTCGGTGCTGGCCGCAAAAGCGCAGGATTGCTTCAGGCCCTATTCTGGTTCCGGGCGGCAGGCTGAGCCTGTGGTTAATTCTTCTTCCTGATGGGAAAATAGAGTGACCTGTGCCTGTCCCAACACCTAGAGCTAGTTTCTCATTGGTTCCCCCTCTTCCCGTTCATCCTCAGGACAAATTGCAACCTGTACGGAACAGGAGGTTAAAGGTGCTGATTCTCCACGGAGGGAGATTGCTACTAACGCGGCTGGAATGGCGAACCCGAGCACAAGGAGATGAGAAATGAGGTGCGTTTTAGAAACCTTTCCCGATCACACGGTGTACCATCTTCTGGGTTTCTCATGCATGTTTTCGATGTAGGAAGATGCCCTTGAACCTGGAGATTTGGGACCCATGGGATGGATACCACGCAGTATTACTTTAAAGGGTCTGCGTTTGCTCACCCAACCTCACCAAACCTCTCAGCCCCAAGAGTGTCCACCCTTATGTCTCAATCAGCTGTGGGTCTAGATATGGTCAATCCAGGTGGCATCACAGCCCCTGAACGAATTTTGTAAGAATTTCTCTCTCTTTCACTGTCTTTGTTTCACGGGATTTTAAAAGTAATTGATTTTTATAATGGGGTTTAGCTGCTTTTCACTGCTCTGTTTATGCTGCTTTACACCCACTTGACTCATTTACAGAGAGATATCAATACATAGCTTTGAAGATTCTTCCTAGTCAGGTATATTCTTGGGCGGTGAATAGGGGGTGTCGAGTCCAGTTCACTGAGCAAGGAGTAGGTCTTGTCTATTACATATTGGGTTTATGGAACGGTATCTGAGCTAATTTGAAACCCTTGTTTTCTACCTCACCCGACCTCACCTTTCCCGTTAAGCAGCCATAGTGTGTTTTGTAAACGTGTGACGCTGTTCTGTTTTGTAATTCAGTTCAAGTGTAGCGGTTTTTACATTCCCTCTCTAAGTGATATCTTATGATAAGTGTCTTTTTCTGTGTGACTTATTTCACTTAGAATCGTCGTACCTAAATCCTCTCATCATGCTGCTACTAGCCTTATGACGTTAATTTCATGGCTGAGTGATATGCCATTGTACATAAGGACCACAACTTCCTTATCCATTTTTCTCTTTCCTGGGATATTTAAGGTGTAACGAAGTGGAGGTTCTTGTCAACAGAGCAGCCCTAAACTTTGGGGTGCCTGTGTCTTGCTGATTTTTAGTTTTCCCAATTTATACGCCCATGAGTGGAAGTGCCTTATGCTCTCTATGCTGAGTTCTTTAGATGTTTCAGGAAACACCGTACACTTCTCCAGAGTGGCTGTTGGCAATTTACATCCCGCCCATCAGCGTAGTAAGGCTCCCGTTTCTCCATGGCCTGTCCTGCATTTCTGGTTTTGACACTTTATTCAGCATGGCCCTTTTGACCGATGGGAAGCGAGACTTCTTTGTAGCGCTGATTTGCCTTTCCAGGTTGCTTGGTTGGCCAAAAAGGGCGTATGCGTTTTTTCCTGAATATATTCAGGAAAAAACGCATACGCCCTTTTTGGCCAAGGGCATCATGGTCGAGGTTTTGCCACTTTTCCTGTGCTTTAAAGGCGATTCGACTCTACCTCCTGAAATCTGTTTCCTGCAATTCTGCCTTGCTTTCAAATCCTCCTCGTTGCCTTCCCTCAATATATTTGTGGACGAGAGTTATCATTTATAACTCTGCAGGTTTGTGAATTGCAGTGCCCCTGAGCTTGATTTTTCAACTCGTTTTTTTGGGAGCTGGCCGCAAAAGCACAGGATTGCTTCAGGCCCTGTTCTGCTTCCGGGCGGCAGGCTGAGCCTGTGGTTAATTCTTCTTCCTGATGGGAAAATAGAGTGACCTGTGCCTGTCCCAACACCTAGAGCTAGTCTCTCACTGGTTCCCCCTCTTCCCGTTCATCCTCAGGACAATTTGCAACCTGTACGGAACAGGAGGTTGAAGGTGCTGATTCTCGAAGGAGGGAGATTGCTAGTAAAGCGGCTGTAATGGCCAACCCGAGCACAAGGAGATGAGAAATGAGGTGCGTTTTCGAAACCTTTCCCGATCACACGGTGTACCATCTTCTGGGTTTCTCATGCATGTTTTTGTTATAGGAAGATGCCCTTGAACTTGGAGATTTGGGACCCATGGGATGGGTACCACGCAGTATTACTTTAAAGGGCCTGCGTTTCCTCAACCAACCTGACCAAACCTCTCAGCCACAAGAGTGTCCACCCTTATGTCTCAATCAGCTGTGGGTCTAGAGATGGTCAATCCAGGTGGCATCACAGCCCCTGAACGAATATTGTAAGAATTTCTCTCTCTTTCACTGTCATTGTTTCACGGGTTTTTAAAAGTAATTGATTTTTATAATGGGGTTTAGCTGCTTTTCACTGCTGTTTTTATGCTGCTTTACACCCACTTGACTCACTTACAGAGAGATATCAATACATAGCTTTGAAGATTCTTCCTAGTCAGATATATTCTTGGGCGGTGAATAGGGGGTTTTTGCGTCCAGTTCACTGAGCAAGGAGTAGGTCTTGTCTATTACATATTGGGTTTATTGAACGGTATCTGAGCTAATTTGAAACCCTTGTTTTCTGCCTCACCCGACCTCACCTTTCCCGTTAAGCAGCCATAGTGTGTTTTGTAAACGTGTGTCTCTGTTCTGTTTTGTAATTCAGTTCAAGTGTAGCGGTTTTTACATTCCCTCTATAAGTGATATCTTATGATAAGTGTCGTTTTCTGGTTGACTTATTTCACTTAGAATCGTCGTACCTAAATCCACTCATCATGCTGCTACTAGCCTTATGACGTTGATTTCCTGGCTGAGTGATATTCCATTGTACATAAGGACCACAACTTCTTTATCCATTTTTTTCTTTCCTGGGATATTTAAGGTGTAACGAAGTGGAGGTTCTTGTCAACAGAGCAGCCCTAAACTTTGGGGTGCCTGTGTCTTGCTGATTTTTACTTTTCCCAATTTATACACCCATGAGTGGAAGTGCCCTATGCTCTCTAAGCTGAGTTTTTTAGAGGTTTCAGGACACACCGTACACTTCTCCAGAGTGGCTGTTGGCAATGTACATCACGCCCATCAGCGTAGCAAGGCTCCCGTTTCTCCATGGCCTGTCCTGCATTTCTGGTTTTGACACTTTATTCAGCATGGCCCTTTTGACCGATGGGAAGCGAGACTTCTTTTTAGCGCTGATTTGCCTTTCCAGGTTGCTTGGTTGGCCAAAAAGGGCGTATGCGTTTTTTCCTGAATATATTCAGGAAAAAACGCATACGCCCTTTTTGGCCAAGGGCATCATGGTCGAGGTTTTGCCGCCTTTCCTGTGCTTTAAAGGCGATTCGAATCTACCTCCTGAAATCTGTTTCCTGCAATTCTGCCTTGCTTTCAAATCCTCTTCGTTGCCTTCCCTCAATATATTTGTGGACGAGAGTTATCATTTCTAACTCTGCAGGTTTGTGAATTGCAGTGCCCCTGAGCTCCATTTTTCAACTCGCTTTCTTCGGAGCTGGCCGCAAAAGCGCAGGATTGCTTCAGGCCCTATTCTGGTTCCGGGCGGCAGGCTGAGCCTGTGGTTAATTCTTCTTCCTGATGGGAAAATAGAGTGACCTGTGCCTGTCCCAACACCTAGAGCTAGTCTCTCATTGGTTCCCCCTCTTCCCGTTCATCCTCAGGACAAATTGCAACCTGTACGGAACAGGAGGTTAAAGGTGCTGATTCTCCACGGACGGAGATTGCTACTAACGCGGCTGGAATGGCGAACCCGAGCACAAGGAGATGAGAAATGAGGTGCGTTGTAGAAACCTTTCCCGATCACACGGTGTACCATCTTCTGGGTTTCTCATGCATGTTTTCGATGTAGGAAGATGCCCTTGAACCTGGAGATTTGGGACCCATGGGATGGATACCACGCAGTATTACTTTAAAGGGTCTGCGTTTGCTCACCCAACCTCACCAAACCTCTCAGCCCCAAGAGTGTCCACCCTTATGTCTCAATCAGCTGTGGGTCTAGAGATGGTCAATCCAGGTGGCATCACAGCCCCTGATCGAATTTTGTAAGAATTTCTCTCTCTTTCACTGTCTTTGTTTCACGGGATTTTAAAAGTAATTGATTTTTATAATGGGGTTTAGCTGCTTTTCACTGCTCTGTTTATGCTGCTTTACACCCACTTGACTCATTTACAGAGAGATATCAATACATAGCTTTGAAGATTCTTCCTAGTCAGGTATATTCTTGGGCGGTGAATAGGGGGTGTCGAGTCCAGTTCACTGAGCAAGGAGTAGGTCTTGTCTATTACATATTGGGTTTATGGAACGGTATCTGAGCTAATTTGAAACCCTTGTTTTCTACCTCACCCGACCTCACCTTTCCCGTTAAGCAGCCATAGTGTGTTTTGTAAACGTGTGACGCTGTTCTGTTTTGTAATTCAGTTCAAGTGTAGCGGTTTTTACATTCCCTCTCTAAGTGATATCTTATGATAAGTGTCTTTTTCTGTGTGACTTATTTCACTTAGAATCGTCGTACCTAAATCCTCTCATCATGCTGCTACTAGCCTTATGACGTTAATTTCATGGCTGAGTGATATGCCATTGTACATAAGGACCACAACTTCCTTATCCATGTTTCTCTTTCCTGGGATATTTAAGGTGTAACGAAGTGGAGGTTCTTGTCAACAGAGCAGCCCTAAACTTTGGGGTGCCTGTGTCTTGCTGATTTTTAGTTTTCCCAATTTATACGCCCATGAGTGGAAGTGCCTTATGCTCTCTATGCTGAGTTCTTTAGATGTTTCAGGAAACACCGTACACTTCTCCAGAGTGGCTGTTGGCAATTTACATCCCGCCCATCAGCGTAGTAAGGCTCCCGTTTCTCCATGGCCTGTCCTGCATTTCTGGTTTTGACACTTTATTCAGCATGGCCCTTTTGACCGATGGGAAGCGAGACTTCTTTGTAGCGCTGATTTGCCTTTCCAGGTTGCTTGGTTGGCCAAAAAGGGCGTATGCGTTTTTTCCTGAATATATTCAGGAAAAAACGCATACGCCCTTTTTGGCCAAGGGCATCATGGTCGAGGTTTTGCCGCTTTTCCTGTGCTTTAAAGGCGATTCGACTCTACCTCCTGAAATCTGTTTCCTGCAATTCTGCCTTGCTTTCAAATCCTCCTCGTTGCCTTCCCTCAATATATTTGTGGACGAGAGTTATCATTTCTAACTCTGCAGGTTTGTGAATTGCAGTGCCCCTGAGCTCGATTTTTCAACTCGTTTTTTTGGGAGCTGGCCGCAAAAGCACAGGATTGCTTCAGGCCCTGTTCTGCTTCCGGGCGGCAGGCTGAGCCTGTGGTTAATTCTTCTTCCTGATGGGAAAATAGAGTGACCTGTGCCTGTCCCAACACCTAGAGCTAGTCTCTCACTGGTTCCCCCTCTTCCCGTTCATCCTCAGGACAATTTGCAACCTGTACGGAACAGGAGGTTGAAGGTGCTGATTCTCGAAGGAGGGAGATTGCTAGTAAAGCGGCTGTAATGGCCAACCCGAGCACAAGGAGATGAGAAATGAGGTGCGTTTTCGAAACCTTTCCCGATCACACGGTGTACCATCTTCTGGGTTTCTCATGCATGTTTTTGTTATAGGAAGATGCCCTTGAACTTGGAGATTTGGGACCCATGGGATGGGTACCACGCAGTATTACTTTAAAGGGCCTGCGTTTCCTCAACCAACCTGACCAAACCTCTCAGCCACAAGAGTGTCCACCCTTATGTCTCAATCAGCTGTGGGTCTAGAGATGGTCAATCCAGGTGGCATCACAGCCCCTGAACGAATATTGTAAGAATTTCTCTCTCTTTCACTGTCTTTGTTTCACGGGTTTTTAAAAGTAATTGATTTTTATAATGGGGTTTAGCTGCTTTTCACTGCTGTTTTTATGCTGCTTTACACCCACTTGACTCACTTACAGAGAGATATCAATACATAGCTTTGAAGATTCTTCCTAGTCAGATATATTCTTGGGCGGTGAATAGGGGGTTTTTGCGTCCAGTTCACTGAGCAAGGAGTAGGTCTTGTCTATTACATATTGGGTTTATTGAACGGTATCTGAGCTAATTTGAAACCCTTGTTTTCTGCCTCACCCGACCTCACCTTTCCCGTTAAGCAGCCATAGTGTGTTTTGTAAACGTGTGTCTCTGTTCTGTTTTGTAATTCAGTTCAAGTGTAGCGGTTTTTACATTCCCTCTATAAGTGATATCTTATGATAAGTGTCGTTTTCTGGTTGACTTATTTCACTTAGAATCGTCGTACCTAAATCCACTCATCATGCTGCTACTAGCCTTATGACGTTGATTTCCTGGCTGAGTGATATTCCATTGTACATAAGGACCACAACTTCTTTATCCATTTTTTTCTTTCCTGGGATATTTAAGGTGTAACGAAGTGGAGGTTCTTGTCAACAGAGCAGCCCTAAACTTTGGGGTGCCTGTGTCTTGCTGATTTTTACTTTTCCCAATTTATACACCCATGAGTGGAAGTGCCCTATGCTCTCTAAGCTGAGTTTTTTAGAGGTTTCAGGACACACCGTACACTTCTCCAGAGTGGCTGTTGGCAATGTACATCACGCCCATCAGCGTAGCAAGGCTCCCGTTTCTCCATGGCCTGTCCTGCATTTCTGGTTTTGACACTTTATTCAGCATGGCCCTTTTGACCGATGGGAAGCGAGACTTCTTTTTAGCGCTGATTTGCCTTTCCAGGTTGCTTGGTTGGCCAAAAAGGGCGTATGCGTTTTTTCCTGAATATATTCAGGAAAAAACGCATACGCCCTTTTTGGCCAAGGGCATCATGGTCGAGGTTTTGCCGCCTTTCCTGTGCTTTAAAGGCGATTCGAATCTACCTCCTGAAATCTGTTTCCTGCAATTCTGCCTTGCTTTCAAATCCTCTTCGTTGCCTTCCCTCAATATATTTGTGGACGAGAGTTATCATTTCTAACTCTGCAGGTTTGTGAATTGCAGTGCCCCTGAGCTCCATTTTTCAACTCGCTTTCTTCGGAGCTGGCCGCAAAAGCGCAGGATTGCTTCAGGCCCTATTCTGGTTCCGGGCGGCAGGCTGAGCCTGTGGTTAATTCTTCTTCCTGATGGGAAAATAGAGTGACCTGTGCCTGTCCCAACACCTAGAGCTAGTCTCTCATTGGTTCCCCCTCTTCCCGTTCATCCTCAGGACAAATTGCAACCTGTACGGAACAGGAGGTTAAAGGTGCTGATTCTCCACGGACGGAGATTGCTACTAACGCGGCTGGAATGGCGAACCCGAGCACAAGGAGATGAGAAATGAGGTGCGTTGTAGAAACCTTTCCCGATCACACGGTGTACCATCTTCTGGGTTTCTCATGCATGTTTTCGATGTAGGAAGATGCCCTTGAACCTGGAGATTTGGGACCCATGGGATGGATACCACGCAGTATTACTTTAAAGGGTCTGCGTTTGCTCACCCAACCTCACCAAACCTCTCAGCCCCAAGAGTGTCCACCCTTATGTCTCAATCAGCTGTGGGTCTAGAGATGGTCAATCCAGGTGGCATCACAGCCCCTGAACGAATTTTGTAAGAATTTCTCTCTCTTTCACTGTCTTTGTTTCACGGGATTTTAAAAGTAATTGATTTTTATAATGGGGTTTAGCTGCTTTTCACTGCTCTGTTTATGCTGCTTTACACCCACTTGACTCATTTACAGAGAGATATCAATACATAGCTTTGAAGATTCTTCCTAGTCAGGTATATTCTTGGGCGGTGAATAGGGGGTGTCGAGTCCAGTTCACTGAGCAAGGAGTAGGTCTTGTCTATTACATATTGGGTTTATGGAACGGTATCTGAGCTAATTTGAAACCCTTGTTTTCTACCTCACCCGACCTCACCTTTCCCGTTAAGCAGCCATAGTGTGTTTTGTAAACGTGTGACGCTGTTCTGTTTTGTAATTCAGTTCAAGTGTAGCGGTTTTTACATTCCCTCTCTAAGTGATATCTTATGATAAGTGTCTTTTTCTGTGTGACTTATTTCACTTAGAATCGTCGTACCTAAATCCTCTCATCATGCTGCTACTAGCCTTATGACGTTAATTTCATGGCTGAGTGATATGCCATTGTACATAAGGACCACAACTTCCTTATCCATGTTTCTCTTTCCTGGGATATTTAAGGTGTAACGAAGTGGAGGTTCTTGTCAACAGAGCAGCCCTAAACTTTGGGGTGCCTGTGTCTTGCTGATTTTTAGTTTTCCCAATTTATACGCCCATGAGTGGAAGTGCCTTATGCTCTCTATGCTGAGTTCTTTAGATGTTTCAGGAAACACCGTACACTTCTCCAGAGTGGCTGTTGGCAATTTACATCCCGCCCATCAGCGTAGTAAGGCTCCCGTTTCTCCATGGCCTGTCCTGCATTTCTGGTTTTGACACTTTATTCAGCATGGCCCTTTTGACCGATGGGAAGCGAGACTTCTTTGTAGCGCTGATTTGCCTTTCCAGGTTGCTTGGTTGGCCAAAAAGGGCGTATGCGTTTTTTCCTGAATATATTCAGGAAAAAACGCATACGCCCTTTTTGGCCAAGGGCATCATGGTCGAGGTTTTGCCGCTTTTCCTGTGCTTTAAAGGCGATTCGACTCTACCTCCTGAAATCTGTTTCCTGCAATTCTGCCTTGCTTTCAAATCCTCCTCGTTGCCTTCCCTCAATATATTTGTGGACGAGAGTTATCATTTCTAACTCTGCAGGTTTGTGAATTGCAGTGCCCCTGAGCTCGATTTTTCAACTCGTTTTTTTGGGAGCTGGCCGCAAAAGCACAGGATTGCTTCAGGCCCTGTTCTGCTTCCGGGCGGCAGGCTGAGCCTGTGGTTAATTCTTCTTCCTGATGGGAAAATAGAGTGACCTGTGCCTGTCCCAACACCTAGAGCTAGTCTCTCACTGGTTCCCCCTCTTCCCGTTCATCCTCAGGACAATTTGCAACCTGTACGGAACAGGAGGTTGAAGGTGCTGATTCTCGAAGGAGGGAGATTGCTAGTAAAGCGGCTGTAATGGCCAACCCGAGCACAAGGAGATGAGAAATGAGGTGCGTTTTCGAAACCTTTCCCGATCACACGGTGTACCATCTTCTGGGTTTCTCATGCATGTTTTTGTTATAGGAAGATGCCCTTGAACTTGGAGATTTGGGACCCATGGGATGGGTACCACGCAGTATTACTTTAAAGGGCCTGCGTTTCCTCAACCAACCTGACCAAACCTCTCAGCCACAAGAGTGTCCACCCTTATGTCTCAATCAGCTGTGGGTCTAGAGATGGTCAATCCAGGTGGCATCACAGCCCCTGAACGAATATTGTAAGAATTTCTCTCTCTTTCACTGTCTTTGTTTCACGGGTTTTTAAAAGTAATTGATTTTTATAATGGGGTTTAGCTGCTTTTCACTGCTGTTTTTATGCTGCTTTACACCCACTTGACTCACTTACAGAGAGATATCAATACATAGCTTTGAAGATTCTTCCTAGTCAGATATATTCTTGGGCGGTGAATAGGGGGTTTTTGCGTCCAGTTCACTGAGCAAGGAGTAGGTCTTGTCTATTACATATTGGGTTTATTGAACGGTATCTGAGCTAATTTGAAACCCTTGTTTTCTGCCTCACCCGACCTCACCTTTCCCGTTAAGCAGCCATAGTGTGTTTTGTAAACGTGTGTCTCTGTTCTGTTTTGTAATTCAGTTCAAGTGTAGCGGTTTTTACATTCCCTCTATAAGTGATATCTTATGATAAGTGTCGTTTTCTGGTTGACTTATTTCACTTAGAATCGTCGTACCTAAATCCACTCATCATGCTGCTACTAGCCTTATGACGTTGATTTCCTGGCTGAGTGATATTCCATTGTACATAAGGACCACAACTTCTTTATCCATTTTTTTCTTTCCTGGGATATTTAAGGTGTAACGAAGTGGAGGTTCTTGTCAACAGAGCAGCCCTAAACTTTGGGGTGCCTGTGTCTTGCTGATTTTTACTTTTCCCAATTTATACACCCATGAGTGGAAGTGCCCTATGCTCTCTAAGCTGAGTTTTTTAGAGGTTTCAGGACACACCGTACACTTCTCCAGAGTGGCTGTTGGCAATTTACATCCCGCCCATCAGCGTAGCAAGGCTCCCGTTTCTCCATGGCCTGTCCTGCATTTCTGGTTTTGACACTTTATTCAGCATGGCCCTTTTGACCGATGGGAAGCGAGACTTCTTTGTAGCGCTGATTTGCCTTTCCAGGTTGCTTGGTTGGCCAAAAAGGGCGTATGCGTTTTTTCCTGAATATATTCAGGAAAAAACGCATACGCCCTTTTTGGCCAAGGGCATCATGGTCGAGGTTTTGCCGCCTTTCCTGTGCTTTAAAGGCGATTCGAATCTACCTCCTGAAATCTGTTTCCTGCAATTCTGCCTTGCTTTCAAATCCTCCTCGTTGCCTTCCCACAATATATTTGTGGACGAGAGTTATCATTTCTAACTCTGCAGGTTTGTGAATTGCAGTGCCCCTGAGCTCCATTTTTCAACTCGCTTTCTTCGGAGCTGGCCGCAAAAGCGCAGGATTGCTTCAGGCCCTATTCTGGTTCCGGGCGGCAGGCTGAGCCTGTGGTTAATTCTTCTTCCTGATGGGAAAATAGAGTGACCTGTGCCTGTCCCAACACCTAGAGCTAGTTTCTCATTGGTTCCCCCTCTTCCCGTTCATCCTCAGGACAAATTGCAACCTGTACGGAACAGGAGGTTAAAGGTGCTGATTCTCCACGGAGGGAGATTGCTACTAACGCGGCTGGAATGGCGAACCCGAGCACAAGGAGATGAGAAATGAGGTGCGTTGTAGAAACCTTTCCCGATCACACGGTGTACCATCTTCTGGGTTTCTCATGCATGTTTTCGATGTAGGAAGATGCCCTTGAACCTGGAGATTTGGGACCCATGGGATGGATACCACGCAGTATTACTTTAAAGGGTCTGCGTTTGCTCACCCAACCTCACCAAACCTCTCAGCCCCAAGAGTGTCCACCCTTATGTCTCAATCAGCTGTGGGTCTAGAGATGGTCAATCCAGGTGGCATCACAGCCCCTGAACGAATTTTGTAAGAATTTCTCTCTCTTTCACTGTCTTTGTTTCACGGGATTTTAAAAGTAATTGATTTTTATAATGGGGTTTAGCTGCTTTTCACTGCTCTGTTTATGCTGCTTTACACCCACTTGACTCATTTACAGAGAGATATCAATACATAGCTTTGAAGATTCTTCCTAGTCAGGTATATTCTTGGGCGGTGAATAGGGGGTGTCGAGTCCAGTTCACTGAGCAAGGAGTAGGTCTTGTCTATTACATATTGGGTTTATGGAACGGTATCTGAGCTAATTTGAAACCCTTGTTTTCTACCTCACCCGACCTCACCTTTCCCGTTAAGCAGCCATAGTGTGTTTTGTAAACGTGTGACGCTGTTCTGTTTTGTAATTCAGTTCAAGTGTAGCGGTTTTTACATTCCCTCTCTAAGTGATATCTTATGATAAGTGTCTTTTTCTGTGTGACTTATTTCACTTAGAATCGTCGTACCTAAATCCTCTCATCATGCTGCTACTAGCCTTATGACGTTAATTTCATGGCTGAGTGATATGCCATTGTACATAAGGACCACAACTTCCTTATCCATGTTTCTCTTTCCTGGGATATTTAAGGTGTAACGAAGTGGAGGTTCTTGTCAACAGAGCAGCCCTAAACTTTGGGGTGCCTGTGTCTTGCTGATTTTTAGTTTTCCCAATTTATACGCCCATGAGTGGAAGTGCCTTATGCTCTCTATGCTGAGTTCTTTAGATGTTTCAGGAAACACCGTACACTTCTCCAGAGTGGCTGTTGGCAATTTACATCCCGCCCATCAGCGTAGCAAGGCTCCCGTTTCTCCATGGCCTGTCCTGCATTTCTGGTTTTGACACTTTATTCAGCATGGCCCTTTTGACCGATGGGAAGCGAGACTTCTTTGTAGCGCTGATTTGCCTTTCCAGGTTGCTTGGTTGGCCAAAAAGGGCGTATGCGTTTTTTCCTGAATATATTCAGGAAAAAACGCATACGCCCTTTTTGGCCAAGGGCATCATGGTCGAGGTTTTGCCGCTTTTCCTGTGCTTTAAAGGCGATTCGACTCTACCTCCTGAAATCTGTTTCCTGCAATTCTGCCTTGCTTTCAAATCCTCCTCGTTGCCTTCCCTCAATATATTTGTGGACGAGAGTTATCATTTCTAACTCTGCAGGTTTGTGAATTGCAGTGCCCCTGAGCTCGATTTTTCAACTCGTTTTTTTGGGAGCTGGCCGCAAATGCACAGGATTGCTTCAGGCCCTGTTCTGCTTCCGGGCGGCAGGCTGAGCCTGTGGTTAATTCTTCTTCCTGATGGGAAAATAGAGTGACCTGTGCCTGTCCCAACACCTAGAGCTAGTCTCTCACTGGTTCCCCCTCTTCCCGTTCATCCTCAGGACAATTTGCAACCTGTACGGAACAGGAGGTTGAAGGTGCTGATTCTCGAAGGAGGGAGATTGCTAGTAAAGCGGCTGTAATGGCCAACCCGAGCACAAGGAGATGAGAAATGAGGTGCGTTTTCGAAACCTTTCCCGATCACACGGTGTACCATCTTCTGGGTTTCTCATGCATGTTTTTGTTATAGGAAGATGCCCTTGAACTTGGAGATTTGGGACCCATGGGATGGGTACCACGCAGTATTACTTTAAAGGGCCTGCGTTTCCTCAACCAACCTGACCAAACCTCTCAGCCACAAGAGTGTCCACCCTTATGTCTCAATCAGCTGTGGGTCTAGAGATGGTCAATCCAGGTGGCATCACAGCCCCTGAACGAATATTGTAAGAATTTCTCTCTCTTTCACTGTCATTGTTTCACGGGTTTTTAAAAGTAATTGATTTTTATAATGGGGTTTAGCTGCTTTTCACTGCTGTTTTTATGCTGCTTTACACCCACTTGACTCACTTACAGAGAGCTATCAATACATAGCTTTGAAGATTCTTCCTAGTCAGATATATTCTTGGGCGGTGAATAGGGGGTTTTTGCGTCCAGTTCACTGAGCAAGGAGTAGGTCTTGTCTATTACATATTGGGTTTATTGAACGGTATCTGAGCTAATTTGAAACCCTTGTTTTCTGCCTCACCCGACCTCACCTTTCCCGTTAAGCAGCCATAGTGTGTTTTGTAAACGTGTGTCTCTGTTCTGTTTTGTAATTCAGTTCAAGTGTAGCGGTTTTTACATTCCCTCTATAAGTGATATCTTATGATAAGTGTCGTTTTCTGGTTGACTTATTTCACTTAGAATCGTCGTACCTAAATCCACTCATCATGCTGCTACTAGCCTTATGACGTTGATTTCCTGGCTGAGTGATATTCCATTGTACATAAGGACCACAACTTCTTTATCCATTTTTTTCTTTCCTGGGATATTTAAGGTGTAACGAAGTGGAGGTTCTTGTCAACAGAGCAGCCCTAAACTTTGGGGTGCCTGTGTCTTGCTGATTTTTACTTTTCCCAATTTATACACCCATGAGTGGAAGTGCCCTATGCTCTCTAAGCTGAGTTTTTTAGAGGTTTCAGGACACACCGTACACTTCTCCAGAGTGGCTGTTGGCAATTTACATCACGCCCATCAGCGTAGCAAGGCTCCCGTTTCTCCATGGCCTGTCCTGCATTTCTGGTTTTGACACTTTATTCAGCATGGCCCTTTTGACCGATGGGAAGCGAGACTTCTTTGTAGCGCTGATTTGCCTTTCCAGGTTGCTTGGTTGGCCAAAAAGGGCGTATGCGTTTTTTCCTGAATATATTCAGGAAAAAACGCATACGCCCTTTTTGGCCAAGGGCATCATGGTCGAGGTTTTGCCGCCTTTCCTGTGCTTTAAAGGCGATTCGACTCTACCTCCTGAAATCTGTTTCCTGCAATTCTGCCTTGCTTTCAAATCCTCCTCGTTGCCTTCCCTCAATATATTTGTGGACGAGAGTTATCATTTCTAACTCTGCAGGTTTGTGAATTGCAGTGCCCCTGAGCTCCATTTTTCAACTCGCTTTCTTCGGAGCTGGCCGCAAAAGCGCAGGATTGCTTCAGGCCCTATTCTGGTTCCGGGCGGCAGGCTGAGCCTGTGGTTAATTCTTCTTCCTGATGGGAAAATAGAGTGACCTGTGCCTGTCCCAACACCTAGAGCTAGTTTCTCATTGGTTCCCCCTCTTCCCGTTCATCCTCAGGACAAATTGCAACCTGTACGGAACAGGAGGTTAAAGGTGCTGATTCTCCACGGAGGGAGATTGCTACTAACGCGGCTGGAATGGCGAACCCGAGCACAAGGAGATGAGAAATGAGGTGCGTTGTAGAAACCTTTCCCGATCACACGGTGTACCATCTTCTGGGTTTCTCATGCATGTTTTCGATGTAGGAAGATGCCCTTGAACCTGGAGATTTGGGACCCATGGGATGGATACCACGCAGTATTACTTTAAAGGGTCTGCGTTTGCTCACCCAACCTCACCAAAACTCTCAGCCCCAAGAGTGTCCACCCTTATGTCTCAATCAGCTGTGGGTCTAGAGATGGTCAATCCAGGTGGCATCACAGCCCCTGAACGAATTTTGTAAGAATTTCTCTCTCTTTCACTGTCTTTGTTTCACGGGATTTTAAAAGTAATTGATTTTTATAATGGGGTTTAGCTGCTTTTCACTGCTCTGTTTATGCTGCTTTACACCCACTTGACTCATTTACAGAAAGATATCAATACATAGCTTTGAAGATTCTTCCTAGTCAGGTATATTCTTGGGCGGTGAATAGGGGGTGTCGAGTCCAGTTCACTGAGCAAGGAGTAGGTCTTGTCTATTACATATTGGGTTTATGGAACGGTATCTGAGCTAATTTGAAACCCTTGTTTTCTACCTCACCCGACCTCACCTTTCCCGTTAAGCAGCCATAGTGTGTTTTGTAAACGTGTGACGCTGTTCTGTTTTGTAATTCAGTTCAAGTGTAGCGGTTTTTACATTCCCTCTCTAAGTGATATCTTATGATAAGTGTCTTTTTCTGTGTGACTTATTTCACTTAGAATCGTCGTACCTAAATCCTCTCATCATGCTGCTACTAGCCTTATGACGTTAATTTCATGGCTGAGTGATATGCCATTGTACATAAGGACCACAACTTCCTTATCCATGTTTCTCTTTCCTGGGATATTTAAGGTGTAACGAAGTGGAGGTTCTTGTCAACAGAGCAGCCCTAAACTTTGGGGTGCCTGTGTCTTGCTGATTTTTAGTTTTCCCAATTTATACGCCCATGAGTGGAAGTGCCTTATGCTCTCTATGCTGAGTTCTTTAGATGTTTCAGGAAACACCGTACACTTCTCCAGAGTGGCTGTTGGCAATTTACATCCCGCCCATCAGCGTAGTAAGGCTCCCGTTTCTCCATGGCCTGTCCTGCATTTCTGGTTTTGACACTTTATTCAGCATGGCCCTTTTGACCGATGGGAAGCGAGACTTCTTTGTAGCGCTGATTTGCCTTTCCAGGTTGCTTGGTTGGCCAAAAAGGGCGTATGCGTTTTTTCCTGAATATATTCAGGAAAAAACGCATACGCCCTTTTTGGCCAAGGGCATCATGGTCGAGGTTTTGCCGCTTTTCCTGTGCTTTAAAGGCGATTCGACTCTACCTCCTGAAATCTGTTTCCTGCAATTCTGCCTTGCTTTCAAATCCTCCTCGTTGCCTTCCCTCAATATATTTGTGGACGAGAGTTATCATTTATTACTCTGCAGGTTTGTGAATTGCATTGCCCCTGAGCTCGATTTTTCAACTCGTTTTTTTGGGAGCTGGCCGCAAAAGCACAGGATTGCTTCAGGCCCTGTTCTGCTTCCGGGCGGCAGGCTGAGCCTGTGGTTAATTCTTCTTCCTGATGGGAAAATAGAGTGACCTGTGCCTGTCCCAACACCTAGAGCTAGTCTCTCACTGGTTCCCCCTCTTCCCGTTCATCCTCAGGACAATTTGCAACCTGTACGGAACAGGAGGTTGAAGGTGCTGATTCTCGAAGGAGGGAGATTGCTAGTAAAGCGGCTGTAATGGCCAACCCGAGCACAAGGAGATGAGAAATGAGGTGCGTTTTCGAAACCTTTCCCGATCACACGGTGTACCATCTTCTGGGTTTCTCATGCATGTTTTTGTTATAGGAAGATGCCCTTGAACTTGGAGATTTGGGACCCATGGGATGGGTACCACGCAGTATTACTTTAAAGGGCCTGCGTTTCCTCAACCAACCTGACCAAACCTCTCAGCCACAAGAGTGTCCACCCTTATGTCTCAATCAGCTGTGGGTCTAGAGATGGTCAATCCAGGTGGCATCACAGCCCCTGAACGAATATTGTAAGAATTTCTCTCTCTTTCACTGTCATTGTTTCACGGGTTTTTAAAAGTAATTGATTTTTATAATGGGGTTTAGCTGCTTTTCACTGCTGTTTTTATGCTGCTTTACACCCACTTGACTCACTTACAGAGAGATATCAATACATAGCTTTGAAGATTCTTCCTAGTCAGATATATTCTTGGGCGGTGAATAGGGGGTTTTTGCGTCCAGTTCACTGAGCAAGGAGTAGGTCTTGTCTATTACATATTGGGTTTATTGAACGGTATCTGAGCTAATTTGAAACCCTTGTTTTCTGCCTCACCCGACCTCACCTTTCCCGTTAAGCAGCCATAGTGTGTTTTGTAAACGTGTGTCTCTGTTCTGTTTTGTAATTCAGTTCAAGTGTAGCGGTTTTTACATTCCCTCTATAAGTGATATCTTATGATAAGTGTCGTTTTCTGGTTGACTTATTTCACTTAGAATCGTCGTACCTAAATCCACTCATCATGCTGCTACTAGCCTTATGACGTTGATTTCCTGGCTGAGTGATATTCCATTGTACATAAGGACCACAACTTCTTTATCCATTTTTTTCTTTCCTGGGATATTTAAGGTGTAACGAAGTGGAGGTTCTTGTCAACAGAGCAGCCCTAAACTTTGGGGTGCCTGTGTCTTGCTGATTTTTACTTTTCCCAATTTATACACCCATGAGTGGAAGTGCCCTATGCTCTCTAAGCTGAGTTTTTTAGAGGTTTCAGGACACACCGTACACTTCTCCAGAGTGGCTGTTGGCAATTTACATCACGCCCATCAGCGTAGCAAGGCTCCCGTTTCTCCATGGCCTGTCCTGCATTTCTGGTTTTGACACTTTATTCAGCATGGCCCTTTTGACCGATGGGAAGCGAGACTTCTTTGTAGCGCTGATTTGCCTTTCCAGGTTGCTTGGTTGGCCAAAAAGGGCGTATGCGTTTTTTCCTGAATATATTCAGGAAAAAACGCATACGCCCTTTTTGGCCAAGGGCATCATGGTCGAGGTTTTGCCGCCTTTCCTGTGCTTTAAAGGCGATTCGAATCTACCTCCTGAAATCTGTTTCCTGCAATTCTGCCTTGCTTTCAAATCCTCCTCGTTGCCTTCCCACAATATATTTGTGGACGAGAGTTATCATTTCTAACTCTGCAGGTTTGTGAATTGCAGTGCCCCTGAGCTCCATTTTTCAACTCGCTTTCTTCGGAGCTGGCCGCAAAAGCGCAGGATTGCTTCAGGCCCTATTCTGGTTCCGGGCGGCAGGCTGAGCCTGTCGTTAATTCTTCTTCCTGATGGGAAAATAGAGTGACCTGTGCCTGTCCCAACACCTAGAGCTAGTTTCTCATTGGTTCCCCCTCTTCCCGTTCATCCTCAGGACAAATTGCAACCTGTACGGAACAGGAGGTTAAAGGTGCTGATTCTCCACGGAGGGAGATTGCTACTAACGCGGCTGGAATGGCGAACCCGAGCACAAGGAGATGAGAAATGAGGTGCGTTGTAGAAACCTTTCCCGATCACACGGTGTACCATCTTCTGGGTTTCTCATGCATGTTTTCGATGTAGGAAGATGCCCTTGAACCTGGAGATTTGGGACCCATGGGATGGATACCACGCAGTATTACTTTAAAGGGTCTGCGTTTGCTCACCCAACCTCACCAAACCTCTCAGCCCCAAGAGTGTCCACCCTTATGTCTCAATCAGCTGTGGGTCTAGAGATGGTCAATCCAGGTGGCATCACAGCCCCTGAACGAATTTTGTAAGAATTTCTCTCTCTTTCACTGTCTTTGTTTCACGGGATTTTAAAAGTAATTGATTTTTATAATGGGGTTTAGCTGCTTTTCACTGCTCTGTTTATGCTGCTTTACACCCACTTGACTCATTTACAGAGAGATATCAATACATAGCTTTGAAGATTCTTCCTAGTCAGGTATATTCTTGGGCGGTGAATAGGGGGTGTCGAGTCCAGTTCACTGAGCAAGGAGTAGGTCTTGTCTATTACATATTGGGTTTATGGAACGGTATCTGAGCTAATTTGAAACCCTTGTTTTCTACCTCACCCGACCTCACCTTTCCCGTTAAGCAGCCATAGTGTGTTTTGTAAACGTGTGACGCTGTTCTGTTTTGTAATTCAGTTCAAGTGTAGCGGTTTTTACATTCCCTCTCTAAGTGATATCTTATGATAAGTGTCTTTTTCTGTGTGACTTATTTCACTTAGAATCGTCGTACCTAAATCCTCTCATCATGCTGCTACTAGCCTTATGACGTTAATTTCATGGCTGAGTGATATGCCATTGTACATAAGGACCACAACTTCCTTATCCATGTTTCTCTTTCCTGGGATATTTAAGGTGTAACGAAGTGGAGGTTCTTGTCAACAGAGCAGCCCTAAACTTTGGGGTGCCTGTGTCTTGCTGATTTTTAGTTTTCCCAATTTATACACCCATGAGTGGAAGTGCCTTATGCTCTCTATGCTGAGTTCTTTAGATGTTTCAGGAAACACCGTACACTTCTCCAGAGTGGCTGTTGGCAATTTACATCCCGCCCATCAGCGTAGTAAGGCTCCCGTTTCTCCATGGCCTGTCCTGCATTTCTGGTTTTGACACTTTATTCAGCATGGCCCTTTTGACCGATGGGAAGCGAGACTTCTTTGTAGCGCTGATTTGCCTTTCCAGGTTGCTTGGTTGGCCAAAAAGGGCGTATGCGTTTTTTCCTGAATATATTCAGGAAAAAACGCATACGCCCTTTTTGGCCAAGGGCATCATGGTCGAGGTTTTGCCGCTTTTCCTGTGCTTTAAAGGCGATTCGACTCTACCTCCTGAAATCTGTTTCCTGCAATTCTGCCTTGCTTTCAAATCCTCCTCGTTGCCTTCCCTCAATATATTTGTGGACGAGAGTTATCATTTCTAACTCTGCAGGTTTGTGAATTGCAGTGCCCCTGAGCTCGATTTTTCAACTCGTTTTTTTGGGAGCTGGCCGCAAATGCACAGGATTGCTTCAGGCCCTGTTCTGCTTCCGGGCGGCAGGCTGAGCCTGTGGTTAATTCTTCTTCCTGATGGGAAAATAGAGTGACCTGTGCCTGTCCCAACACCTAGAGCTAGTCTCTCACTGGTTCCCCCTCTTCCCGTTCATCCTCAGGACAATTTGCAACCTGTACGGAACAGGAGGTTGAAGGTGCTGATTCTCGAAGGAGGGAGATTGCTAGTAAAGCGGCTGTAATGGCCAACCCGAGCACAAGGAGATGAGAAATGAGGTGCGTTTTCGAAACCTTTCCCGATCACACGGTGTACCATCTTCTGGGTTTCTCATGCATGTTTTTGTTATAGGAAGATGCCCTTGAACTTGGAGATTTGGGACCCATGGGATGGGTACCACGCAGTATTACTTTAAAGGGCCTGCGTTTCCTCAACCAACCTGACCAAACCTCTCAGCCACAAGAGTGTCCACCCTTATGTCTCAATCAGCTGTGGGTCTAGAGATGGTCAATCCAGGTGGCATCACAGCCCCTGAACGAATATTGTAAGAATTTCTCTCTCTTTCACTGTCATTGTTTCACGGGTTTTTAAAAGTAATTGATTTTTATAATGGGGTTTAGCTGCTTTTCACTGCTGTTTTTATGCTGCTTTACACCCACTTGACTCACTTACAGAGAGCTATCAATACATAGCTTTGAAGATTCTTCCTAGTCAGATATATTCTTGGGCGGTGAATAGGGGGTTTTTGCGTCCAGTTCACTGAGCAAGGAGTAGGTCTTGTGTATTACATATTGGGTTTATTGAACGGTATCTGAGCTAATTTGAAACCCTTGTTTTCTGCCTCACCCGACCTCACCTTTCCCGTTAAGCAGCCATAGTGTGTTTTGTAAACGTGTGTCTCTGTTCTGTTTTGTAATTCAGTTCAAGTGTAGCGGTTTTTACATTCCCTCTATAAGTGATATCTTATGATAAGTGTCGTTTTCTGGTTGACTTATTTCACTTAGAATCGTCGTACCTAAATCCACTCATCATGCTGCTACTAGCCTTATGACGTTGATTTCCTGGCTGAGTGATATTCCATTGTACATAAGGACCACAACTTCTTTATCCATTTTTTTCTTTCCTGGGATATTTAAGGTGTAACGAAGTGGAGGTTCTTGTCAACAGAGCAGCCCTAAACTTTGGGGTGCCTGTGTCTTGCTGATTTTTACTTTTCCCAATTTATACACCCATGAGTGGAAGTGCCCTATGCTCTCTAAGCTGAGTTTTTTAGAGGTTTCAGGACACACCGTACACTTCTCCAGAGTGGCTGTTGGCAATTTACATCACGCCCATCAGCGTAGCAAGGCTCCCGTTTCTCCATGGCCTGTCCTGCATTTCTGGTTTTGACACTTTATTCAGCATGGCCCTTTTGACCGATGGGAAGCGAGACTTCTTTGTAGCGCTGATTTGCCTTTCCAGGTTGCTTGGTTGGCCAAAAAGGGCGTATGCGTTTTTTCCTGAATATATTCAGGAAAAAACGCATACGCCCTTTTTGGCCAAGGGCATCATGGTCGAGGTTTTGCCGCCTTTCCTGTGCTTTAAAGGCGATTCGAATCTACCTCCTGAAATCTGTTTCCTGCAATTCTGACTTGCTTTCAAATCCTCCTCGTTGCCTTCCCTCAATATATTTGTGGACGAGAGTTATCATTTCTAACTCTGCAGGTTTGTGAATTGCAGTGCCCCTGAGCTCCATTTTTCAACTCGCTTTCTTCGGAGCTGGCCGCAAAAGCGCAGGATTGCTTCAGGCCCTATTCTGGTTCCGGGCGGCAGGCTGAGCCTGTGGTTAATTCTTCTTCCTGATGGGAAAATAGAGTGACCTGTGCCTGTCCCAACACCTAGAGCTAGTTTCTCATTGGTTCCCCCTCTTCCCGTTCATCCTCAGGACAAATTGCAACCTGTACGGAACAGGAGGTTAAAGGTGCTGATTCTCCACGGAGGGAGATTGCTACTAACGCGGCTGGAATGGCGAACCCGAGCACAAGGAGATGAGAAATGAGGTGCGTTGTAGAAACCTTTCCCGATCACACGGTGTACCATCTTCTGGGTTTCTCATGCATGTTTTCGATGTAGGAAGATGCCCTTGAACCTGGAGATTTGGGACCCATGGGATGGATACCACGCAGTATTACTTTAAAGGGTCTGCGTTTGCTCACCCAACCTCACCAAAACTCTCAGCCCCAAGAGTGTCCACCCTTATGTCTCAATCAGCTGTGGGTCTAGAGATGGTCAATCCAGGTGGCATCACAGCCCCTGAACGAATTTTGTAAGAATTTCTCTCTCTTTCACTGTCTTTGTTTCACGGGATTTTAAAAGTAATTGATTTTTATAATGGGGTTTAGCTGCTTTTCACTGCTCTGTTTATGCTGCTTTACACCCACTTGACTCATTTACAGAAAGATATCAATACATAGCTTTGAAGATTCTTCCTAGTCAGGTATATTCTTGGGCGGTGAATAGGGGGTGTCGAGTCCAGTTCACTGAGCAAGGAGTAGGTCTTGTCTATTACATATTGGGTTTATGGAACGGTATCTGAGCTAATTTGAAACCCTTGTTTTCTACCTCACCCGACCTCACCTTTCCCGTTAAGCAGCCATAGTGTGTTTTGTAAACGTGTGACGCTGTTCTGTTTTGTAATTCAGTTCAAGTGTAGCGGTTTTTACATTCCCTCTCTAAGTGATATCTTATGATAAGTGTCTTTTTCTGTGTGACTTATTTCACTTAGAATCGTCGTACCTAAATCCTCTCATCATGCTGCTACTAGCCTTATGACGTTAATTTCATGGCTGAGTGATATGCCATTGTACATAAGGACCACAACTTCCTTATCCATGTTTCTCTTTCCTGGGATATTTAAGGTGTAACGAAGTGGAGGTTCTTGTCAACAGAGCAGCCCTAAACTTTGGGGTGCCTGTGTCTTGCTGATTTTTAGTTTTCCCAATTTATACGCCCATGAGTGGAAGTGCCTTATGCTCTCTATGCTGAGTTCTTTAGATGTTTCAGGAAACACCGTACACTTCTCCAGAGTGGCTGTTGGCAATTTACATCCCGCCCATCAGCGTAGTAAGGCTCCCGTTTCTCCATGGCCTGTCCTGCATTTCTGGTTTTGACACTTTATTCAGCATGGCCCTTTTGACCGATGGGAAGCGAGACTTCTTTGTAGCGCTGATTTGCCTTTCCAGGTTGCTTGGTTGGCCAAAAAGGGCGTATGCGTTTTTTCCTGAATATATTCAGGAAAAAACGCATACGCCCTTTTTGGCCAAGGGCATCATGGTCGAGGTTTTGCCGCTTTTCCTGTGCTTTAAAGGCGATTCGACTCTACCTCCTGAAATCTGTTTCCTGCAATTCTGCCTTGCTTTCAAATCCTCCTCGTTGCCTTCCCTCAATATATTTGTGGACGAGAGTTATCATTTATTACTCTGCAGGTTTGTGAATTGCATTGCCCCTGAGCTCGATTTTTCAACTCGTTTTTTTGGGAGCTGGCCGCAAAAGCACAGGATTGCTTCAGGCCCTGTTCTGCTTCCGGGCGGCAGGCTGAGCCTGTGGTTAATTCTTCTTCCTGATGGGAAAATAGAGTGACCTGTGCCTGTCCCAACACCTAGAGCTAGTCTCTCACTGGTTCCCCCTCTTCCCGTTCATCCTCAGGACAATTTGCAACCTGTACGGAACAGGAGGTTGAAGGTGCTGATTCTCGAAGGAGGGAGATTGCTAGTAAAGCGGCTGTAATGGCCAACCCGAGCACAAGGAGATGAGAAATGAGGTGCGTTTTCGAAACCTTTCCCGATCACACGGTGTACCATCTTCTGGGTTTCTCATGCATGTTTTTGTTATAGGAAGATGCCCTTGAACTTGGAGATTTGGGACCCATGGGATGGGTACCACGCAGTATTACTTTAAAGGGCCTGCGTTTCCTCAACCAACCTGACCAAACCTCTCAGCCACAAGAGTGTCCACCCTTATGTCTCAATCAGCTGTGGGTCTAGAGATGGTCAATCCAGGTGGCATCACAGCCCCTGAACGAATATTGTAAGAATTTCTCTCTCTTTCACTGTCATTGTTTCACGGGTTTTTAAAAGTAATTGATTTTTATAATGGGGTTTAGCTGCTTTTCACTGCTGTTTTTATGCTGCTTTACACCCACTTGACTCACTTACAGAGAGATATCAATACATAGCTTTGAAGATTCTTCCTAGTCAGATATATTCTTGGGCGGTGAATAGGGGGTTTTTGCGTCCAGTTCACTGAGCAAGGAGTAGGTCTTGTCTATTACATATTGGGTTTATTGAACGGTATCTGAGCTAATTTGAAACCCTTGTTTTCTGCCTCACCCGACCTCACCTTTCCCGTTAAGCAGCCATAGTGTGTTTTGTAAACGTGTGTCTCTGTTCTGTTTTGTAATTCAGTTCAAGTGTAGCGGTTTTTACATTCCCTCTATAAGTGATATCTTATGATAAGTGTCGTTTTCTGGTTGACTTATTTCACTTAGAATCGTCGTACCTAAATCCACTCATCATGCTGCTACTAGCCTTATGACGTTGATTTCCTGGCTGAGTGATATTCCATTGTACATAAGGACCACAACTTCTTTATCCATTTTTTTCTTTCCTGGGATATTTAAGGTGTAACGAAGTGGAGGTTCTTGTCAACAGAGCAGCCCTAAACTTTGGGGTGCCTGTGTCTTGCTGATTTTTACTTTTCCCAATTTATACACCCATGAGTGGAAGTGCCCTATGCTCTCTAAGCTGAGTTTTTTAGAGGTTTCAGGACACACCGTACACTTCTCCAGAGTGGCTGTTGGCAATTTACATCACGCCCATCAGCGTAGCAAGGCTCCCGTTTCTCCATGGCCTGTCCTGCATTTCTGGTTTTGACACTTTATTCAGCATGGCCCTTTTGACCGATGGGAAGCGAGACTTCTTTGTAGCGCTGATTTGCCTTTCCAGGTTGCTTGGTTGGCCAAAAAGGGCGTATGCGTTTTTTCCTGAATATATTCAGGAAAAAACGCATACGCCCTTTTTGGCCAAGGGCATCATGGTCGAGGTTTTGCCGCCTTTCCTGTGCTTTAAAGGCGATTCGAATCTACCTCCTGAAATCTGTTTCCTGCAATTCTGCCTTGCTTTCAAATCCTCCTCGTTGCCTTCCCACAATATATTTGTGGACGAGAGTTATCATTTCTAACTCTGCAGGTTTGTGAATTGCAGTGCCCCTGAGCTCCATTTTTCAACTCGCTTTCTTCGGAGCTGGCCGCAAAAGCGCAGGATTGCTTCAGGCCCTATTCTGGTTCCGGGCGGCAGGCTGAGCCTGTCGTTAATTCTTCTTCCTGATGGGAAAATAGAGTGACCTGTGCCTGTCCCAACACCTAGAGCTAGTTTCTCATTGGTTCCCCCTCTTCCCGTTCATCCTCAGGACAAATTGCAACCTGTACGGAACAGGAGGTTAAAGGTGCTGATTCTCCACGGAGGGAGATTGCTACTAACGCGGCTGGAATGGCGAACCCGAGCACAAGGAGATGAGAAATGAGGTGCGTTGTAGAAACCTTTCCCGATCACACGGTGTACCATCTTCTGGGTTTCTCATGCATGTTTTCGATGTAGGAAGATGCCCTTGAACCTGGAGATTTGGGACCCATGGGATGGATACCACGCAGTATTACTTTAAAGGGTCTGCGTTTGCTCACCCAACCTCACCAAACCTCTCAGCCCCAAGAGTGTCCACCCTTATGTCTCAATCAGCTGTGGGTCTAGAGATGGTCAATCCAGGTGGCATCACAGCCCCTGAACGAATTTTGTAAGAATTTCTCTCTCTTTCACTGTCTTTGTTTCACGGGATTTTAAAAGTAATTGATTTTTATAATGGGGTTTAGCTGCTTTTCACTGCTCTGTTTATGCTGCTTTACACCCACTTGACTCATTTACAGAGAGATATCAATACATAGCTTTGAAGATTCTTCCTAGTCAGGTATATTCTTGGGCGGTGAATAGGGGGTGTCGAGTCCAGTTCACTGAGCAAGGAGTAGGTCTTGTCTATTACATATTGGGTTTATGGAACGGTATCTGAGCTAATTTGAAACCCTTGTTTTCTACCTCACCCGACCTCACCTTTCCCGTTAAGCAGCCATAGTGTGTTTTGTAAACGTGTGACGCTGTTCTGTTTTGTAATTCAGTTCAAGTGTAGCGGTTTTTACATTCCCTCTCTAAGTGATATCTTATGATAAGTGTCTTTTTCTGTGTGACTTATTTCACTTAGAATCGTCGTACCTAAATCCTCTCATCATGCTGCTACTAGCCTTATGACGTTAATTTCATGGCTGAGTGATATGCCATTGTACATAAGGACCACAACTTCCTTATCCATGTTTCTCTTTCCTGGGATATTTAAGGTGTAACGAAGTGGAGGTTCTTGTCAACAGAGCAGCCCTAAACTTTGGGGTGCCTGTGTCTTGCTGATTTTTAGTTTTCCCAATTTATACACCCATGAGTGGAAGTGCCTTATGCTCTCTATGCTGAGTTCTTTAGATGTTTCAGGAAACACCGTACACTTCTCCAGAGTGGCTGTTGGCAATTTACATCCCGCCCATCAGCGTAGTAAGGCTCCCGTTTCTCCATGGCCTGTCCTGCATTTCTGGTTTTGACACTTTATTCAGCATGGCCCTTTTGACCGATGGGAAGCGAGACTTCTTTGTAGCGCTGATTTGCCTTTCCAGGTTGCTTGGTTGGCCAAAAAGGGCGTATGCGTTTTTTCCTGAATATATTCAGGAAAAAACGCATACGCCCTTTTTGGCCAAGGGCATCATGGTCGAGGTTTTGCCGCTTTTCCTGTGCTTTAAAGGCGATTCGACTCTACCTCCTGAAATCTGTTTCCTGCAATTCTGCCTTGCTTTCAAATCCTCCTCGTTGCCTTCCCTCAATATATTTGTGGACGAGAGTTATCATTTCTAACTCTGCAGGTTTGTGAATTGCAGTGCCCCTGAGCTCGATTTTTCAACTCGTTTTTTTGGGAGCTGGCCGCAAATGCACAGGATTGCTTCAGGCCCTGTTCTGCTTCCGGGCGGCAGGCTGAGCCTGTGGTTAATTCTTCTTCCTGATGGGAAAATAGAGTGACCTGTGCCTGTCCCAACACCTAGAGCTAGTCTCTCACTGGTTCCCCCTCTTCCCGTTCATCCTCAGGACAATTTGCAACCTGTACGGAACAGGAGGTTGAAGGTGCTGATTCTCGAAGGAGGGAGATTGCTAGTAAAGCGGCTGTAATGGCCAACCCGAGCACAAGGAGATGAGAAATGAGGTGCGTTTTCGAAACCTTTCCCGATCACACGGTGTACCATCTTCTGGGTTTCTCATGCATGTTTTTGTTATAGGAAGATGCCCTTGAACTTGGAGATTTGGGACCCATGGGATGGGTACCACGCAGTATTACTTTAAAGGGCCTGCGTTTCCTCAACCAACCTGACCAAACCTCTCAGCCACAAGAGTGTCCACCCTTATGTCTCAATCAGCTGTGGGTCTAGAGATGGTCAATCCAGGTGGCATCACAGCCCCTGAACGAATATTGTAAGAATTTCTCTCTCTTTCACTGTCATTGTTTCACGGGTTTTTAAAAGTAATTGATTTTTATAATGGGGTTTAGCTGCTTTTCACTGCTGTTTTTATGCTGCTTTACACCCACTTGACTCACTTACAGAGAGCTATCAATACATAGCTTTGAAGATTCTTCCTAGTCAGATATATTCTTGGGCGGTGAATAGGGGGTTTTTGCGTCCAGTTCACTGAGCAAGGAGTAGGTCTTGTGTATTACATATTGGGTTTATTGAACGGTATCTGAGCTAATTTGAAACCCTTGTTTTCTGCCTCACCCGACCTCACCTTTCCCGTTAAGCAGCCATAGTGTGTTTTGTAAACGTGTGTCTCTGTTCTGTTTTGTAATTCAGTTCAAGTGTAGCGGTTTTTACATTCCCTCTATAAGTGATATCTTATGATAAGTGTCGTTTTCTGGTTGACTTATTTCACTTAGAATCGTCGTACCTAAATCCACTCATCATGCTGCTACTAGCCTTATGACGTTGATTTCCTGGCTGAGTGATATTCCATTGTACATAAGGACCACAACTTCTTTATCCATTTTTTTCTTTCCTGGGATATTTAAGGTGTAACGAAGTGGAGGTTCTTGTCAACAGAGCAGCCCTAAACTTTGGGGTGCCTGTGTCTTGCTGATTTTTACTTTTCCCAATTTATACACCCATGAGTGGAAGTGCCCTATGCTCTCTAAGCTGAGTTTTTTAGAGGTTTCAGGACACACCGTACACTTCTCCAGAGTGGCTGTTGGCAATTTACATCACGCCCATCAGCGTAGCAAGGCTCCCGTTTCTCCATGGCCTGTCCTGCATTTCTGGTTTTGACACTTTATTCAGCATGGCCCTTTTGACCGATGGGAAGCGAGACTTCTTTGTAGCGCTGATTTGCCTTTCCAGGTTGCTTGGTTGGCCAAAAAGGGCGTATGCGTTTTTTCCTGAATATATTCAGGAAAAAACGCATACGCCCTTTTTGGCCAAGGGCATCATGGTCGAGGTTTTGCCGCCTTTCCTGTGCTTTAAAGGCGATTCGAATCTACCTCCTGAAATCTGTTTCCTGCAATTCTGACTTGCTTTCAAATCCTCCTCGTTGCCTTCCCTCAATATATTTGTGGACGAGAGTTATCATTTCTAACTCTGCAGGTTTGTGAATTGCAGTGCCCCTGAGCTCCATTTTTCAACTCGCTTTCTTCGGTGCTGGCCGCAAAAGCGCAGGATTGCTTCAGGCCCTATTCTGGTTCCGGGCGGCAGGCTGAGCCTGTGGTTAATTCTTCTTCCTGATGGGAAAATAGAGTGACCTGTGCCTGTCCCAACACCTAGAGCTAGTTTCTCATTGGTTCCCCCTCTTCCCGTTCATCCTCAGGACAAATTGCAACCTGTACGGAACAGGAGGTTAAAGGTGCTGATTCTCCACGGAGGGAGATTGCTACTAACGCGGCTGGAATGGCGAACCCGAGCACAAGGAGATGAGAAATGAGGTGCGTTTTAGAAACCTTTCCCGATCACACGGTGTACCATCTTCTGGGTTTCTCATGCATGTTTTCGATGTAGGAAGATGCCCTTGAACCTGGAGATTTGGGACCCATGGGATGGATACCACGCAGTATTACTTTAAAGGGTCTGCGTTTGCTCACCCAACCTCACCAAACCTCTCAGCCCCAAGAGTGTCCACCCTTATGTCTCAATCAGCTGTGGGTCTAGATATGGTCAATCCAGGTGGCATCACAGCCCCTGAACGAATTTTGTAAGAATTTCTCTCTCTTTCACTGTCTTTGTTTCACGGGATTTTAAAAGTAATTGATTTTTATAATGGGGTTTAGCTGCTTTTCACTGCTCTGTTTATGCTGCTTTACACCCACTTGACTCATTTACAGAGAGATATCAATACATAGCTTTGAAGATTCTTCCTAGTCAGGTATATTCTTGGGCAGTGAATAGGGGGTGTCGAGTCCAGTTCACTGAGCAAGGAGTAGGTCTTGTCTATTACATATTGGGTTTATGGAACGGTATCTGAGCTAATTTGAAACCCTTGTTTTCTACCTCACCCGACCTCACCTTTCCCGTTAAGCAGCCATAGTGTGTTTTGTAAACGTGTGACGCTGTTCTGTTTTGTAATTCAGTTCAAGTGTAGCGGTTTTTACATTCCCTCTCTAAGTGATATCTTATGATAAGTGTCTTTTTCTGTGTGACTTATTTCACTTAGAATCGTCGTACCTAAATCCTCTCATCATGCTGCTACTAGCCTTATGACGTTAATTTCATGGCTGAGTGATATGCCATTGTACATAAGGACCACAACTTCCTTATCCATTTTTCTCTTTCCTGGGATATTTAAGGTGTAACGAAGTGGAGGTTCTTGTCAACAGAGCAGCCCTAAACTTTGGGGTGCCTGTGTCTTGCTGATTTTTAGTTTTCCCAATTTATACGCCCATGAGTGGAAGTGCCTTATGCTCTCTATGCTGAGTTCTTTAGATGTTTCAGGAAACACCGTACACTTCTCCAGAGTGGCTGTTGGCAATTTACATCCCGCCCATCAGCGTAGTAAGGCTCCCGTTTCTCCATGGCCTGTCCTGCATTTCTGGTTTTGACACTTTATTCAGCATGGCCCTTTTGACCGATGGGAAGCGAGACTTCTTTGTAGCGCTGATTTGCCTTTCCAGGTTGCTTGGTTGGCCAAAAAGGGCGTATGCGTCTTTTCCTGAATATATTCAGGAAAAGACGCATACGCCCTTTTTGGCCAAGGGCATCATGGTCGAGGTTTTGCCGCTTTTCCTGTGCTTTAAAGGCGATTCGACTCTACCTCCTGAAATCTGTTTCCTGCAATTCTGCCTTGCTTTCAAATCCTCCTCGTTGCCTTCCCTCAATATATTTGTGGACGAGAGTTATCATTTCTAACTCTGCAGGTTTGTGAATTGCAGTGCCCCTGAGCTTGATTTTTCAACTCGTTTTTTTGGGAGCTGGCCGCAAAAGCACAGGATTGCTTCAGGCCCTGTTCTGCTTCCGGGCGGCAGGCTGAGCCTGTGGTTAATTCTTCTTCCTGATGGGAAAATAGAGTGACCTGTGCCTGTCCCAACACCTAGAGCTAGTCTCTCACTGGTTCCCCCTCTTCCCGTTCATCCTCAGGACAATTTGCAACCTGTACGGAACAGGAGGTTGAAGGTGCTGATTCTCGAAGGAGGGAGATTGCTAGTAAAGCGGCTGTAATGGCCAACCCGAGCACAAGGAGATGAGAAATGAGGTGCGTTTTCGAAACCTTTCCCGATCACACGGTGTACCATCTTCTGGGTTTCTCATGCATGTTTTTGTTATAGGAAGATGCCCTTGAACTTGGAGATTTGGGACCCATGGGATGGGTACCACGCAGTATTACTTTAAAGGGCCTGCGTTTCCTCAACCAACCTGACCAAACCTCTCAGCCACAAGAGTGTCCACCCTTATGTCTCAATCAGCTGTGGGTCTAGAGATGGTCAATCCAGGTGGCATCACAGCCCCTGAACGAATATTGTAAGAATTTCTCTCTCTTTCACTGTCTTTGTTTCACGGGTTTTTAAAAGTAATTGATTTTTATAATGGGGTTTAGCTGCTTTTCTCTGCTGTTTTTATGCTGCTTTACACCCACTTGACTCACTTACAGAGAGATATCAATACATAGCTTTGAAGATTCTTCCTAGTCAGATATATTCTTGGGCGGTGAATAGGGGGTTTTTGCGTCCAGTTCACTGAGCAAGGAGTAGGTCTTGTCTATTACATATTGGGTTTATTGAACGGTATCTGAGCTAATTTGAAACCCTTGTTTTCTGCCTCACCCGACCTCACCTTTCCCGTTAAGCAGCCATAGTGTGTTTTGTAAACGTGTGTCTCTGTTCTGTTTTGTAATTCAGTTCAAGTGTAGCGGTTTTTACATTCCCTCTATAAGTGATATCTTATGATAAGTGTCGTTTTCTGGTTGACTTATTTCACTTAGAATCGTCGTACCTAAATCCACTCATCATGCTGCTACTAGCCTTATGACGTTGATTTCCTGGCTGAGTGATATTCCATTGTACATAAGGACCACAACTTCTTTATCCATTTTTTTCTTTCCTGGGATATTTAAGGTGTAACGAAGTGGTGGTTCTTGTCAACACAGCAGCCCTAAACTTTGGGGTGCCTGTGTCTTGCTGATTTTTACTTTTCCCAATTTATACACCCATGAGTGGAAGTGCCCTATGCTCTCTAAGCTGAGTTTTTTAGAGGTTTCAGGACACACCGTACACTTCTCCAGAGTGGCTGTTGGCAATTTACATCACGCCCATCAGCGTAGCAAGGCTCCCGTTTCTCCATGGCCTGTCCTGCATTTCTGGTTTTGACACTTTATTCAGCATGGCCCTTTTGACCGATGGGAAGCGAGACTTCTTTGTAGCGCTGATTTGCCTTTCCAGGTTGCTTGGTTGGCCAAAAAGGGCGTATGCGTTTTTTCCTGAATATATTCAGGAAAAAACGCATACGCCCTTTTTGGCCAAGGGCATCATGGTCGAGGTTTTGCCGCCTTTCCTGTGCTTTAAAGGCGATTCGACTCTACCTCCTGAAATCTGTTTCCTGCAATTCTGCCTTGCTTTCAAATCCTCCTCGTTGCCTTCCCTCAATATATTTGTGGACGAGAGTTATCATTTCTAACTCTGCAGGTTTGTGAATTGCAGTGCCCCTGAGCTCCATTTTTCAACTCGCTTTCTTCGGAGCTGGCCGCAAAAGCGCAGGATTGCTTCAGGCCCTATTCTGGTTCCGGGCGGCAGGCTGAGCCTGTGGTTAATTCTTCTTCCTGATGGGAAAATAGAGTGACCTGTGCCTGTCCCAACACCTAGAGCTAGTTTCTCATTGGTTCCCCCTCTTCCCGTTCATCCTCAGGACAAATTGCAACCTGTACGGAACAGGAGGTTAAAGGTGCTGATTCTCCACGGAGGGAGATTGCTACTAACGCGGCTGGAATGGCGAACCCGAGCACAAGGAGATGAGAAATGAGGTGCGTTTTAGAAACCTTTCCCGATCACACGGTGTACCATCTTCTGGGTTTCTCATGCATGTTTTCGATGTAGGAAGATGCCCTTGAACCTGGAGATTTGGGACCCATGGGATGGATACCACGCAGTATTACTTTAAAGGGTCTGCGTTTGCTCACCCAACCTCACCAAACCTCTCAGCCCCAAGAGTGTCCACCCTTATGTCTCAATCAGCTGTGGGTCTAGATATGGTCAATCCAGGTGGCATCACAGCCCCTGAACGAATTTTGTAAGAATTTCTCTCTCTTTCACTGTCTTTGTTTCACGGGATTTTAAAAGTAATTGATTTTTATAATGGGGTTTAGCTGCTTTTCACTGCTCTGTTTATGCTGCTTTACACCCACTTGACTCATTTACAGAGAGATATCAATACATAGCTTTGAAGATTCTTCCTAGTCAGGTATATTCTTGGGCGGTGAATAGGGGGTGTCGAGTCCAGTTCACTGAGCAAGGAGTAGGTCTTGTCTATTACATATTGGGTTTATGGAACGGTATCTGAGCTAATTTGAAACCCTTGTTTTCTACCTCACCCGACCTCACCTTTCCCGTTAAGCAGCCATAGTGTGTTTTGTAAACGTGTGACGCTGTTCTGTTTTGTAATTCAGTTCAAGTGTAGCGGTTTTTACATTCCCTCTCTAAGTGATATCTTATGATAAGTGTCTTTTTCTGTGTGACTTATTTCACTTAGAATCGTCGTACCTAAATCCTCTCATCATGCTGCTACTAGCCTTATGACGTTAATTTCATGGCTGAGTGATATGCCATTGTACATAAGGACCACAACTTCCTTATCCATTTTTCTCTTTCCTGGGATATTTAAGGTGTAACGAAGTGGAGGTTCTTGTCAACAGAGCAGCCCTAAACTTTGGGGTGCCTGTGTCTTGCTGATTTTTAGTTTTCCCAATTTATACGCCCATGAGTGGAAGTGCCTTATGCTCTCTATGCTGAGTTCTTTAGATGTTTCAGGAAACACCGTACACTTCTCCAGAGTGGCTGTTGGCAATTTACATCCCGCCCATCAGCGTAGTAAGGCTCCCGTTTCTCCATGGCCTGTCCTGCATTTCTGGTTTTGACACTTTATTCAGCATGGCCCTTTTGACCGATGGGAAGCGAGACTTCTTTGTAGCGCTGATTTGCCTTTCCAGGTTGCTTGGTTGGCCAAAAAGGGCGTATGCGTTTTTTCCTGAATATATTCAGGAAAAAACGCATACGCCCTTTTTGGCCAAGGGCATCATGGTCGAGGTTTTGCCGCTTTTCCTGTGCTTTAAAGGCGATTCGACTCTACCTCCTGAAATCTGTTTCCTGCAATTCTGCCTTGCTTTCAAATCCTCCTCGTTGCCTTCCCTCAATATATTTGTGGACGAGAGTTATCATTTCTAACTCTGCAGGTTTGTGAATTGCAGTGCCCCTGAGCTTGATTTTTCAACTCGTTTTTTTGGGAGCTGGCCGCAAAAGCACAGGATTGCTTCAGGCCCTGTTCTGGTTCCGGGCGGCAGGCTGAGCCTGTGGTTAATTCTTCTTCCTGATGGGAAAATAGAGTGACCTGTGCCTGTCCCAACACCTAGAGCTAGTCTCTCACTGGTTCCCCCTCTTCCCGTTCATCCTCAGGACAATTTGCAACCTGTACGGAACAGGAGGTTGAAGGTGCTGATTCTCGAAGGAGGGAGATTGCTAGTAAAGCGGCTGTAATGGCCAACCCGAGCACAAGGAGATGAGAAATGAGGTGCGTTTTCGAAACCTTTCCCGATCACACGGTGTACCATCTTCTGGGTTTCTCATGCATGTTTTTGTTATAGGAAGATGCCCTTGAACTTGGAGATTTGGGACCCATGGGATGGGTACCACGCAGTATTACTTTAAAGGGCCTGCGTTTCCTCAACCAACCTGACCAAACCTCTCAGCCACAAGAGTGTCCACCCTTATGTCTCAATCAGCTGTGGGTCTAGAGATGGTCAATCCAGGTGGCATCACAGCCCCTGAACGAATATTGTAAGAATTTCTCTCTCTTTCACTGTCTTTGTTTCACGGGTTTTTAAAAGTAATTGATTTTTATAATGGGGTTTAGCTGCTTTTCTCTGCTGTTTTTATGCTGCTTTACACCCACTTGACTCACTTACAGAGAGATATCAATACATAGCTTTGAAGATTCTTCCTAGTCAGATATATTCTTGGGCGGTGAATAGGGGGTTTTTGCGTCCAGTTCACTGAGCAAGGAGTAGGTCTTGTCTATTACATATTGGGTTTATTGAACGGTATCTGAGCTAATTTGAAACCCTTGTTTTCTGCCTCACCCGACCTCACCTTTCCCGTTAAGCAGCCATAGTGTGTTTTGTAAACGTGTGTCTCTGTTCTGTTTTGTAATTCAGTTCAAGTGTAGCGGTTTTTACATTCCCTCTATAAGTGATATCTTATGATAAGTGTCGTTTTCTGGTTGACTTATTTCACTTAGAATCGTCGTACCTAAATCCACTCATCATGCTGCTACTAGCCTTATGACGTTGATTTCCTGGCTGAGTGATATTCCATTGTACATAAGGACCACAACTTCTTTATCCATTTTTTTCTTTCCTGGGATATTTAAGGTGTAACGAAGTGGTGGTTCTTGTCAACACAGCAGCCCTAAACTTTGGGGTGCCTGTGTCTTGCTGATTTTTACTTTTCCCAATTTATACACCCATGAGTGGAAGTGCCCTATGCTCTCTAAGCTGAGTTTTTTAGAGGTTTCAGGACACACCGTACACTTCTCCAGAGTGGCTGTTGGCAATTTACATCACGCCCATCAGCGTAGCAAGGCTCCCGTTTCTCCATGGCCTGTCCTGCATTTCTGGTTTTGACACTTTATTCAGCATGGCCCTTTTGACCGATGGGAAGCGAGACTTCTTTGTAGCGCTGATTTGCCTTTCCAGGTTGCTTGGTTGGCCAAAAAGGGCGTATGCGTTTTTTCCTGAATATATTCAGGAAAAAACGCATACGCCCTTTTTGGCCAAGGGCATCATGGTCGAGGTTTTGCCGCCTTTCCTGTGCTTTAAAGGCGATTCGACTCTACCTCCTGAAATCTGTTTCCTGCAATTCTGCCTTGCTTTCAAATCCTCCTCGTTGCCTTCCCTCAATATATTTGTGGACGAGAGTTATCATTTCTAACTCTGCAGGTTTGTGAATTGCAGTGCCCCTGAGCTCCATTTTTCAACTCGCTTTCTTCGGAGCTGGCCGCAAAAGCGCAGGATTGCTTCAGGCCCTATTCTGGTTCCGGGCGGCAGGCTGAGCCTGTGGTTAATTCTTCTTCCTGATGGGAAAATAGAGTGACCTGTGCCTGTCCCAACACCTAGAGCTAGTTTCTCATTGGTTCCCCCTCTTCCCGTTCATCCTCAGGACAAATTGCAACCTGTACGGAACAGGAGGTTAAAGGTGCTGATTCTCCACGGAGGGAGATTGCTACTAACGCGGCTGGAATGGCGAACCCGAGCACAAGGAGATGAGAAATGAGGTGCGTTGTAGAAACCTTTCCCGATCACACGGTGTACCATCTTCTGGGTTTCTCATGCATGTTTTCGATGTAGGAAGATGCCCTTGAACCTGGAGATTTGGGACCCATGGGATGGATACCACGCAGTATTACTTTAAAGGGTCTGCGTTTGCTCACCCAACCTCACCAAAACTCTCAGCCCCAAGAGTGTCCACCCTTATGTCTCAATCAGCTGTGGGTCTAGAGATGGTCAATCCAGGTGGCATCACAGCCCCTGAACGAATTTTGTAAGAATTTCTCTCTCTTTCACTGTCTTTGTTTCACGGGATTTTAAAAGTAATTGATTTTTATAATGGGGTTTAGCTGCTTTTCACTGCTCTGTTTATGCTGCTTTACACCCACTTGACTCATTTACAGAAAGATATCAATACATAGCTTTGAAGATTCTTCCTAGTCAGGTATATTCTTGGGCGGTGAATAGGGGGTGTCGAGTCCAGTTCACTGAGCAAGGAGTAGGTCTTGTCTATTACATATTGGGTTTATGGAACGGTATCTGAGCTAATTTGAAACCCTTGTTTTCTACCTCACCCGACCTCACCTTTCCCGTTAAGCAGCCATAGTGTGTTTTGTAAACGTGTGACGCTGTTCTGTTTTGTAATTCAGTTCAAGTGTAGCGGTTTTTACATTCCCTCTCTAAGTGATATCTTATGATAAGTGTCTTTTTCTGTGTGACTTATTTCACTTAGAATCGTCGTACCTAAATCCTCTCATCATGCTGCTACTAGCCTTATGACGTTAATTTCATGGCTGAGTGATATGCCATTGTACATAAGGACCACAACTTCCTTATCCATTTTTCTCTTTCCTGGGATATTTAAGGTGTAACGAAGTGGAGGTTCTTGTCAACAGAGCAGCCCTAAACTTTGGGGTGCCTGTGTCTTGCTGATTTTTAGTTTTCCCAATTTATACGCCCATGAGTGGAAGTGCCTTATGCTCTCTATGCTGAGTTCTTTAGATGTTTCAGGAAACACCGTACACTTCTCCAGAGTGGCTGTTGGCAATTTACATCCCGCCCATCAGCGTAGTAAGGCTCCCGTTTCTCCATGGCCTGTCCTGCATTTCTGGTTTTGACACTTTATTCAGCATGGCCCTTTTGACCGATGGGAAGCGAGACTTCTTTGTAGCGCTGATTTGCCTTTCCAGGTTGCTTGGTTGGCCAAAAAGGGCGTATGCGTTTTTTCCTGAATATATTCAGGAAAAAACGCATACGCCCTTTTTGGCCAAGGGCATCATGGTCGAGGTTTTGCCGCTTTTCCTGTGCTTTAAAGGCGATTCGACTCTACCTCCTGAAATCTGTTTCCTGCAATTCTGCCTTGCTTTCAAATCCTCCTCGTTGCCTTCCCTCAATATATTTGTGGACGAGAGTTATCATTTATTACTCTGCAGGTTTGTGAATTGCATTGCCCCTGAGCTCGATTTTTCAACTCGTTTTTTTGGGAGCTGGCCGCAAAAGCACAGGATTGCTTCAGGCCCTGTTCTGCTTCCGGGCGGCAGGCTGAGCCTGTGGTTAATTCTTCTTCCTGATGGGAAAATAGAGTGACCTGTGCCTGTCCCAACACCTAGAGCTAGTCTCTCACTGGTTCCCCCTCTTCCCGTTCATCCTCAGGACAATTTGCAACCTGTACGGAACAGGAGGTTGAAGGTGCTGATTCTCGAAGGAGGGAGATTGCTAGTAAAGCGGCTGTAATGGCCAACCCGAGCACAAGGAGATGAGAAATGAGGTGCGTTTTCGAAACCTTTCCCGATCACACGGTGTACCATCTTCTGGGTTTCTCATGCATGTTTTTGTTATAGGAAGATGCCCTTGAACTTGGAGATTTGGGACCCATGGGATGGGTACCACGCAGTATTACTTTAAAGGGCCTGCGTTTCCTCAACCAACCTGACCAAACCTCTCAGCCACAAGAGTGTCCACCCTTATGTCTCAATCAGCTGTGGGTCTAGAGATGGTCAATCCAGGTGGCATCACAGCCCCTGAACGAATATTGTAAGAATTTCTCTCTCTTTCACTGTCATTGTTTCACGGGTTTTTAAAAGTAATTGATTTTTATAATGGGGTTTAGCTGCTTTTCACTGCTGTTTTTATGCTGCTTTACACCCACTTGACTCACTTACAGAGAGATATCAATACATAGCTTTGAAGATTCTTCCTAGTCAGATATATTCTTGGGCGGTGAATAGGGGGTTTTTGCGTCCAGTTCACTGAGCAAGGAGTAGGTCTTGTCTATTACATATTGGGTTTATGGAACGGTATCTGAGCTAATTTGAAACCCTTGTTTTCTACCTCACCCGACCTCACCTTTCCCGTTAAGCAGCCATAGTGTGTTTTGTAAACGTGTGACGCTGTTCTGTTTTGTAATTCAGTTCAAGTGTAGCGGTTTTTACATTCCCTCTCTAAGTGATATCTTATGATAAGTGTCTTTTTCTGTGTGACTTATTTCACTTAGAATCGTCGTACCTAAATCCTCTCATCATGCTGCTACTAGCCTTATGACGTTAATTTCATGGCTGAGTGATATGCCATTGTACATAAGGACCACAACTTCCTTATCCATTTTTCTCTTTCCTGGGATATTTAAGGTGTAACGAAGTGGAGGTTCTTGTCAACAGAGCAGCCCTAAACTTTGGGGTGCCTGTGTCTTGCTGATTTTTAGTTTTCCCAATTTATACGCCCATGAGTGGAAGTGCCTTATGCTCTCTATGCTGAGTTCTTTAGATGTTTCAGGAAACACCGTACACTTCTCCAGAGTGGCTGTTGGCAATTTACATCCCGCCCATCAGCGTAGTAAGGCTCCCGTTTCTCCATGGCCTGTCCTGCATTTCTGGTTTTGACACTTTATTCAGCATGGCCCTTTTGACCGATGGGAAGCGAGACTTCTTTGTAGCGCTGATTTGCCTTTCCAGGTTGCTTGGTTGGCCAAAAAGGGCGTATGCGTTTTTTCCTGAATATATTCAGGAAAAAACGCATACGCCCTTTTTGGCCAAGGGCATCATGGTCGAGGTTTTGCCGCTTTTCCTGTGCTTTAAAGGCGATTCGACTCTACCTCCTGAAATCTGTTTCCTGCAATTCTGCCTTGCTTTCAAATCCTCCTCGTTGCCTTCCCTCAATATATTTGTGGACGAGAGTTATCATTTATAACTCTGCAGGTTTGTGAATTGCAGTGCCCCTGAGCTTGATTTTTCAACTCGTTTTTTTGGGAGCTGGCCGCAAAAGCACAGGATTGCTTCAGGCCCTGTTCTGCTTCCGGGCGGCAGGCTGAGCCTGTGGTTAATTCTTCTTCCTGATGGGAAAATAGAGTGACCTGTGCCTGTCCCAACACCTAGAGCTAGTCTCTCACTGGTTCCCCCTCTTCCCGTTCATCCTCAGGACAATTTGCAACCTGTACGGAACAGGAGGTTGAAGGTGCTGATTCTCGAAGGAGGGAGATTGCTAGTAAAGCGGCTGTAATGGCCAACCCGAGCACAAGGAGATGAGAAATGAGGTGCGTTTTCGAAACCTTTCCCGATCACACGGTGTACCATCTTCTGGGTTTCTCATGCATGTTTTTGTTATAGGAAGATGCCCTTGAACTTGGAGATTTGGGACCCATGGGATGGGTACCACGCAGTATTACTTTAAAGGGCCTGCGTTTCCTCAACCAACCTGACCAAACCTCTCAGCCACAAGAGTGTCCACCCTTATGTCTCAATCAGCTGTGGGTCTAGAGATGGTCAATCCAGGTGGCATCACAGCCCCTGAACGAATATTGTAAGAATTTCTCTCTCTTTCACTGTCTTTGTTTCACGGGTTTTTAAAAGTAATTGATTTTTATAATGGGGTTTAGCTGCTTTTCTCTGCTGTTTTTATGCTGCTTTACACCCACTTGACTCACTTACAGAGAGATATCAATACATAGCTTTGAAGATTCTTCCTAGTCAGATATATTCTTGGGCGGTGAATAGGGGGTTTTTGCGTCCAGTTCACTGAGCAAGGAGTAGGTCTTGTCTATTACATATTGGGTTTATTGAACGGTATCTGAGCTAATTTGAAACCCTTGTTTTCTGCCTCACCCGACCTCACCTTTCCCGTTAAGCAGCCATAGTGTGTTTTGTAAACGTGTGTCTCTGTTCTGTTTTGTAATTCAGTTCAAGTGTAGCGGTTTTTACATTCCCTCTATAAGTGATATCTTATGATAAGTGTCGTTTTCTGGTTGACTTATTTCACTTAGAATCGTCGTACCTAAATCCACTCATCATGCTGCTACTAGCCTTATGACGTTGATTTCCTGGCTGAGTGATATTCCATTGTACATAAGGACCACAACTTCTTTATCCATTTTTTTCTTTCCTGGGATATTTAAGGTGTAACGAAGTGGTGGTTCTTGTCAACACAGCAGCCCTAAACTTTGGGGTGCCTGTGTCTTGCTGATTTTTACTTTTCCCAATTTATACACCCATGAGTGGAAGTGCCCTATGCTCTCTAAGCTGAGTTTTTTAGAGGTTTCAGGACACACCGTACACTTCTCCAGAGTGGCTGTTGGCAATTTACATCACGCCCATCAGCGTAGCAAGGCTCCCGTTTCTCCATGGCCTGTCCTGCATTTCTGGTTTTGACACTTTATTCAGCATGGCCCTTTTGACCGATGGGAAGCGAGACTTCTTTGTAGCGCTGATTTGCCTTTCCAGGTTGCTTGGTTGGCCAAAAAGGGCGTATGCGTTTTTTCCTGAATATATTCAGGAAAAAACGCATACGCCCTTTTTGGCCAAGGGCATCATGGTCGAGGTTTTGCCGCCTTTCCTGTGCTTTAAAGGCGATTCGACTCTACCTCCTGAAATCTGTTTCCTGCAATTCTGCCTTGCTTTCAAATCCTCCTCGTTGCCTTCCCTCAATATATTTGTGGACGAGAGTTATCATTTCTAACTCTGCAGGTTTGTGAATTGCAGTGCCCCTGAGCTCCATTTTTCAACTCGCTTTCTTCGGAGCTGGCCGCAAAAGCGCAGGATTGCTTCAGGCCCTATTCTGGTTCCGGGCGGCAGGCTGAGCCTGTGGTTAATTCTTCTTCCTGATGGGAAAATAGAGTGACCTGTGCCTGTCCCAACACCTAGAGCTAGTTTCTCATTGGTTCCCCCTCTTCCCGTTCATCCTCAGGACAAATTGCAACCTGTACGGAACAGGAGGTTAAAGGTGCTGATTCTCCACGGAGGGAGATTGCTACTAACGCGGCTGGAATGGCGAACCCGAGCACAAGGAGATGAGAAATGAGGTGCGTTGTAGAAACCTTTCCCGATCACACGGTGTACCATCTTCTGGGTTTCTCATGCATGTTTTCGATGTAGGAAGATGCCCTTGAACCTGGAGATTTGGGACCCATGGGATGGATACCACGCAGTATTACTTTAAAGGGTCTGCGTTTGCTCACCCAACCTCACCAAAACTCTCAGCCCCAAGAGTGTCCACCCTTATGTCTCAATCAGCTGTGGGTCTAGAGATGGTCAATCCAGGTGGCATCACAGCCCCTGAACGAATTTTGTAAGAATTTCTCTCTCTTTCACTGTCTTTGTTTCACGGGATTTTAAAAGTAATTGATTTTTATAATGGGGTTTAGCTGCTTTTCACTGCTCTGTTTATGCTGCTTTACACCCACTTGACTCATTTACAGAAAGATATCAATACATAGCTTTGAAGATTCTTCCTAGTCAGGTATATTCTTGGGCGGTGAATAGGGGGTGTCGAGTCCAGTTCACTGAGCAAGGAGTAGGTCTTGTCTATTACATATTGGGTTTATGGAACGGTATCTGAGCTAATTTGAAACCCTTGTTTTCTACCTCACCCGACCTCACCTTTCCCGTTAAGCAGCCATAGTGTGTTTTGTAAACGTGTGACGCTGTTCTGTTTTGTAATTCAGTTCAAGTGTAGCGGTTTTTACATTCCCTCTCTAAGTGATATCTTATGATAAGTGTCTTTTTCTGTGTGACTTATTTCACTTAGAATCGTCGTACCTAAATCCTCTCATCATGCTGCTACTAGCCTTATGACGTTAATTTCATGGCTGAGTGATATGCCATTGTACATAAGGACCACAACTTCCTTATCCATTTTTCTCTTTCCTGGGATATTTAAGGTGTAACGAAGTGGAGGTTCTTGTCAACAGAGCAGCCCTAAACTTTGGGGTGCCTGTGTCTTGCTGATTTTTAGTTTTCCCAATTTATACGCCCATGAGTGGAAGTGCCTTATGCTCTCTATGCTGAGTTCTTTAGATGTTTCAGGAAACACCGTACACTTCTCCAGAGTGGCTGTTGGCAATTTACATCCCGCCCATCAGCGTAGTAAGGCTCCCGTTTCTCCATGGCCTGTCCTGCATTTCTGGTTTTGACACTTTATTCAGCATGGCCCTTTTGACCGATGGGAAGCGAGACTTCTTTGTAGCGCTGATTTGCCTTTCCAGGTTGCTTGGTTGGCCAAAAAGGGCGTATGCGTTTTTTCCTGAGTATATTCAGGAAAAAACGCATACGCCCTTTTTGGCCAAGGGCATCATGGTCGAGGTTTTGCCGCTTTTCCTGTGCTTTAAAGGCGATTCGACTCTACCTCCTGAAATCTGTTTCCTGCAATTCTGCCTTGCTTTCAAATCCTCCTCGTTGCCTTCCCTCAATATATTTGTGGACGAGAGTTATCATTTATTACTCTGCAGGTTTGTGAATTGCATTGCCCCTGAGCTCGATTTTTCAACTCGTTTTTTTGGGAGCTGGCCGCAAAAGCACAGGATTGCTTCAGGCCCTGTTCTGCTTCCGGGCGGCAGGCTGAGCCTGTGGTTAATTCTTCTTCCTGATGGGAAAATAGAGTGACCTGTGCCTGTCCCAACACCTAGAGCTAGTCTCTCACTGGTTCCCCCTCTTCCCGTTCATCCTCAGGACAATTTGCAACCTGTACGGAACAGGAGGTTGAAGGTGCTGATTCTCGAAGGAGGGAGATTGCTAGTAAAGCGGCTGTAATGGCCAACCCGAGCACAAGGAGATGAGAAATGAGGTGCGTTTTCGAAACCTTTCCCGATCACACGGTGTACCATCTTCTGGGTTTCTCATGCATGTTTTTGTTATAGGAAGATGCCCTTGAACTTGGAGATTTGGGACCCATGGGATGGGTACCACGCAGTATTACTTTAAAGGGCCTGCGTTTCCTCAACCAACCTGACCAAACCTCTCAGCCACAAGAGTGTCCACCCTTATGTCTCAATCAGCTGTGGGTCTAGAGATGGTCAATCCAGGTGGCATCACAGCCCCTGAACGAATATTGTAAGAATTTCTCTCTCTTTCACTGTCATTGTTTCACGGGTTTTTAAAAGTAATTGATTTTTATAATGGGGTTTAGCTGCTTTTCACTGCTGTTTTTATGCTGCTTTACACCCACTTGACTCACTTACAGAGAGATATCAATACATAGCTTTGAAGATTCTTCCTAGTCAGATATATTCTTGGGCGGTGAATAGGGGGTTTTTGCGTCCAGTTCACTGAGCAAGGAGTAGGTCTTGTCTATTACATATTGGGTTTATTGAACGGTATCTGAGCTAATTTGAAACCCTTGTTTTCTGCCTCACCCGACCTCACCTTTCCCGTTAAGCAGCCATAGTGTGTTTTGTAAACGTGTGTCTCTGTTCTGTTTTGTAATTCAGTTCAAGTGTAGCGGTTTTTACATTCCCTCTATAAGTGATATCTTATGATAAGTGTCGTTTTCTGGTTGACTTATTTCACTTAGAATCGTCGTACCTAAATCCACTCATCATGCTGCTACTAGCCTTATGACGTTGATTTCCTGGCTGAGTGATATTCCATTGTACATAAGGACCACAACTTCTTTATCCATTTTTTTCTTTCCTGGGATATTTAAGGTGTAACGAAGTGGAGGTTCTTGTCAACAGAGCAGCCCTAAACTTTGGGGTGCCTGTGTCTTGCTGATTTTTACTTTTCCCAATTTATACACCCATGAGTGGAAGTGCCCTATGCTCTCTAAGCTGAGTTTTTTAGAGGTTTCAGGACACACCGTACACTTCTCCAGAGTGGCTGTTGGCAATTTACATCACGCCCATCAGCGTAGCAAGGCTCCCGTTTCTCCATGGCCTGTCCTGCATTTCTGGTTTTGACACTTTATTCAGCATGGCCCTTTTGACCGATGGGAAGCGAGACTTCTTTGTAGCGCTGATTTGCCTTTCCAGGTTGCTTGGTTGGCCAAAAAGGGCGTATGCGTTTTTTCCTGAATATATTCAGGAAAAAACGCATACGCCCTTTTTGGCCAAGGGCATCATGGTCGAGGTTTTGCCGCCTTTCCTGTGCTTTAAAGGCGATTCGAATCTACCTCCTGAAATCTGTTTCCTGCAATTCTGCCTTGCTTTCAAATCCTCCTCGTTGCCTTCCCTCAATATATTTGTGGACGAGAGTTATCATTTCTAACTCTGCAGGTTTGTGAATTGCAGTGCCCCTGAGCTCCATTTTTCAACTCGCTTTCTTCGGTGCTGGCCGCAAAAGCGCAGGATTGCTTCAGGCCCTATTCTGGTTCCGGGCGGCAGGCTGAGCCTGTGGTTAATTCTTCTTCCTGATGGGAAAATAGAGTGACCTGTGCCTGTCCCAACACCTAGAGCTAGTTTCTCATTGGTTCCCCCTCTTCCCGTTCATCCTCAGGACAAATTGCAACCTGTACGGAACAGGAGGTTAAAGGTGCTGATTCTCCACGGAGGGAGATTGCTACTAACGCGGCTGGAATGGCGAACCCGAGCACAAGGAGATGAGAAATGAGGTGCGTTTTAGAAACCTTTCCCGATCACACGGTGTACCATCTTCTGGGTTTCTCATGCATGTTTTCGATGTAGGAAGATGCCCTTGAACCTGGAGATTTGGGACCCATGGGATGGATACCACGCAGTATTACTTTAAAGGGTCTGCGTTTGCTCACCCAACCTCACCAAACCTCTCAGCCCCAAGAGTGTCCACCCTTATGTCTCAATCAGCTGTGGGTCTAGATATGGTCAATCCAGGTGGCATCACAGCCCCTGAACGAATTTTGTAAGAATTTCTCTCTCTTTCACTGTCTTTGTTTCACGGGATTTTAAAAGTAATTGATTTTTATAATGGGGTTTAGCTGCTTTTCACTGCTCTGTTTATGCTGCTTTACACCCACTTGACTCATTTACAGAGAGATATCAATACATAGCTTTGAAGATTCTTCCTAGTCAGGTATATTCTTGGGCGGTGAATAGGGGGTGTCGAGTCCAGTTCACTGAGCAAGGAGTAGGTCTTGTCTATTACATATTGGGTTTATGGAACGGTATCTGAGCTAATTTGAAACCCTTGTTTTCTACCTCACCCGACCTCACCTTTCCCGTTAAGCAGCCATAGTGTGTTTTGTAAACGTGTGACGCTGTTCTGTTTTGTAATTCAGTTCAAGTGTAGCGGTTTTTACATTCCCTCTCTAAGTGATATCTTATGATAAGTGTCTTTTTCTGTGTGACTTATTTCACTTAGAATCGTCGTACCTAAATCCTCTCATCATGCTGCTACTAGCCTTATGACGTTAATTTCATGGCTGAGTGATATGCCATTGTACATAAGGACCACAACTTCCTTATCCATTTTTCTCTTTCCTGGGATATTTAAGGTGTAACGAAGTGGAGGTTCTTGTCAACAGAGCAGCCCTAAACTTTGGGGTGCCTGTGTCTTGCTGATTTTTAGTTTTCCCAATTTATACGCCCATGAGTGGAAGTGCCTTATGCTCTCTATGCTGAGTTCTTTAGATGTTTCAGGAAACACCGTACACTTCTCCAGAGTGGCTGTTGGCAATTTACATCCCGCCCATCAGCGTAGTAAGGCTCCCGTTTCTCCATGGCCTGTCCTGCATTTCTGGTTTTGACACTTTATTCAGCATGGCCCTTTTGACCGATGGGAAGCGAGACTTCTTTGTAGCGCTGATTTGCCTTTCCAGGTTGCTTGGTTGGCCAAAAAGGGCGTATGCGTTTTTTCCTGAATATATTCAGGAAAAAACGCATACGCCCTTTTTGGCCAAGGGCATCATGGTCGAGGTTTTGCCACTTTTCCTGTGCTTTAAAGGCGATTCGACTCTACCTCCTGAAATCTGTTTCCTGCAATTCTGCCTTGCTTTCAAATCCTCCTCGTTGCCTTCCCTCAATATATTTGTGGACGAGAGTTATCATTTATAACTCTGCAGGTTTGTGAATTGCAGTGCCCCTGAGCTTGATTTTTCAACTCGTTTTTTTGGGAGCTGGCCGCAAAAGCACAGGATTGCTTCAGGCCCTGTTCTGCTTCCGGGCGGCAGGCTGAGCCTGTGGTTAATTCTTCTTCCTGATGGGAAAATAGAGTGACCTGTGCCTGTCCCAACACCTAGAGCTAGTCTCTCACTGGTTCCCCCTCTTCCCGTTCATCCTCAGGACAATTTGCAACCTGTACGGAACAGGAGGTTGAAGGTGCTGATTCTCGAAGGAGGGAGATTGCTAGTAAAGCGGCTGTAATGGCCAACCCGAGCACAAGGAGATGAGAAATGAGGTGCGTTTTCGAAACCTTTCCCGATCACACGGTGTACCATCTTCTGGGTTTCTCATGCATGTTTTTGTTATAGGAAGATGCCCTTGAACTTGGAGATTTGGGACCCATGGGATGGGTACCACGCAGTATTACTTTAAAGGGCCTGCGTTTCCTCAACCAACCTGACCAAACCTCTCAGCCACAAGAGTGTCCACCCTTATGTCTCAATCAGCTGTGGGTCTAGAGATGGTCAATCCAGGTGGCATCACAGCCCCTGAACGAATATTGTAAGAATTTCTCTCTCTTTCACTGTCTTTGTTTCACGGGTTTTTAAAAGTAATTGATTTTTATAATGGGGTTTAGCTGCTTTTCACTGCTGTTTTTATGCTGCTTTACACCCACTTGACTCACTTACAGAGAGATATCAATACATAGCTTTGAAGATTCTTCCTAGTCAGATATATTCTTGGGCGGTGAATAGGGGGTTTTTGCGTCCAGTTCACTGAGCAAGGAGTAGGTCTTGTCTATTACATATTGGGTTTATTGAACGGTATCTGAGCTAATTTGAAACCCTTGTTTTCTGCCTCACCCGACCTCACCTTTCCCGTTAAGCAGCCATAGTGTGTTTTGTAAACGTGTGTCTCTGTTCTGTTTTGTAATTCAGTTCAAGTGTAGCGGTTTTTACATTCCCTCTATAAGTGATATCTTATGATAAGTGTCGTTTTCTGGTTGACTTATTTCACTTAGAATCGTCGTACCTAAATCCACTCATCATGCTGCTACTAGCCTTATGACGTTGATTTCCTGGCTGAGTGATATTCCATTGTACATAAGGACCACAACTTCTTTATCCATTTTTTTCTTTCCTGGGATATTTAAGGTGTAACGAAGTGGAGGTTCTTGTCAACAGAGCAGCCCTAAACTTTGGGGTGCCTGTGTCTTGCTGATTTTTACTTTTCCCAATTTATACACCCATGAGTGGAAGTGCCCTATGCTCTCTAAGCTGAGTTTTTTAGAGGTTTCAGGACACACCGTACACTTCTCCAGAGTGGCTGTTGGCAATTTACATCACGCCCATCAGCGTAGCAAGGCTCCCGTTTCTCCATGGCCTGTCCTGCATTTCTGGTTTTGACACTTTATTCAGCATGGCCCTTTTGACCGATGGGAAGCGAGACTTCTTTGTAGCGCTGATTTGCCTTTCCAGGTTGCTTGGTTGGCCAAAAAGGGCGTATGCGTTTTTTCCTGAATATATTCAGGAAAAAACGCATACGCCCTTTTTGGCCAAGGGCATCATGGTCGAGGTTTTGCCGCCTTTCCTGTGCTTTAAAGGCGATTCGAATCTACCTCCTGAAATCTGTTTCCTGCAATTCTGCCTTGCTTTCAAATCCTCCTCGTTGCCTTCCCTCAATATATTTGTGGATGAGAGTTATCATTTCTAACTCTGCAGGTTTGTGAATTGCAGTGCCCCTGAGCTCCATTTTTCAACTCGCTTTCTTCGGTGCTGGCCGCAAAAGCGCAGGATTGCTTCAGGCCCTATTCTGGTTCCGGGCGGCAGGCTGAGCCTGTGGTTAATTCTTCTTCCTGATGGGAAAATAGAGTGACCTGTGCCTGTCCCAACACCTAGAGCTAGTTTCTCATTGGTTCCCCCTCTTCCCGTTCATCCTCAGGACAAATTGCAACCTGTACGGAACAGGAGGTTAAAGGTGCTGATTCTCCACGGAGGGAGATTGCTACTAACGCGGCTGGAATGGCGAACCCGAGCACAAGGAGATGAGAAATGAGGTGCGTTTTAGAAACCTTTCCCGATCACACGGTGTACCATCTTCTGGGTTTCTCATGCATGTTTTCGATGTAGGAAGATGCCCTTGAACCTGGAGATTTGGGACCCATGGGATGGATACCACGCAGTATTACTTTAAAGGGTCTGCGTTTGCTCACCCAACCTCACCAAACCTCTCAGCCCCAAGAGTGTCCACCCTTATGTCTCAATCAGCTGTGGGTCTAGATATGGTCAATCCAGGTGGCATCACAGCCCCTGAACGAATTTTGTAAGAATTTCTCTCTCTTTCACTGTCTTTGTTTCACGGGATTTTAAAAGTAATTGATTTTTATAATGGGGTTTAGCTGCTTTTCACTGCTCTGTTTATGCTGCTTTACACCCACTTGACTCATTTACAGAGAGATATCAATACATAGCTTTGAAGATTCTTCCTAGTCAGGTATATTCTTGGGCGGTGAATAGGGGGTGTCGAGTCCAGTTCACTGAGCAAGGAGTAGGTCTTGTCTATTACATATTGGGTTTATGGAACGGTATCTGAGCTAATTTGAAACCCTTGTTTTCTACCTCACCCGACCTCACCTTTCCCGTTAAGCAGCCATAGTGTGTTTTGTAAACGTGTGACGCTGTTCTGTTTTGTAATTCAGTTCAAGTGTAGCGGTTTTTACATTCCCTCTCTAAGTGATATCTTATGATAAGTGTCTTTTTCTGTGTGACTTATTTCACTTAGAATCGTCGTACCTAAATCCTCTCATCATGCTGCTACTAGCCTTATGACGTTAATTTCATGGCTGAGTGATATGCCATTGTACATAAGGACCACAACTTCCTTATCCATTTTTCTCTTTCCTGGGATATTTAAGGTGTAACGAAGTGGAGGTTCTTGTCAACAGAGCAGCCCTAAACTTTGGGGTGCCTGTGTCTTGCTGATTTTTAGTTTTCCCAATTTATACGCCCATGAGTGGAAGTGCCTTATGCTCTCTATGCTGAGTTCTTTAGATGTTTCAGGAAACACCGTACACTTCTCCAGAGTGGCTGTTGGCAATTTACATCCCGCGCATCAGCGTAGTAAGGCTCCCGTTTCTCCATGGCCTGTCCTGCATTTCTGGTTTTGACACTTTATTCAGCATGGCCCTTTTGACCGATGGGAAGCGAGACTTCTTTGTAGCGCTGATTTGCCTTTCCAGGTTGCTTGGTTGGCCAAAAAGGGCGTATGCGTTTTTTCCTGAATATATTCAGGAAAAAACGCATACGCCCTTTTTGGCCAAGGGCATCATGGTCGAGGTTTTGCCACTTTTCCTGTGCTTTAAAGGCGATTCGACTCTACCTCCTGAAATCTGTTTACTGCAATTCTGCCTTGCTTTCAAATCCTCCTCGTTGCCTTCCCTCAATATATTTGTGGACGAGAGTTATCATTTCTAACTCTGCAGGTTTGTGAATTGCAGTGCCCCTGAGCTCCACTTTTCAACTCGCTTTCTTCGGAGCTGGCCGCAAAAGCGCAGGATTGCTTCAGGCCCTATTCTGGTTCCGGGCGGCAGGCTGAGCCTGTGGTTAATTCTTCTTCCTGAAGGGAAAATACAGTGACCTGTGCCTGTCCCAACACCTAGAGCTAGTCTCTCATTGGTTCCCCCTCTTCCCGTTCATCCTCAGGACAAATTGCACCCTGTACGGAACAGGAGGTTAAAGGTGCTGATTCTCCACGGAGGGAGATTGCTACTAACGCGGCTGGAATGGCGAACCCGAGCACAAGGAGATGAGAAATGAGGTGCGTTTTAGAAACCTTTCCCGATCACACGGTGTACCATCTTCTGGGTTTCTCATGCATGTTTTCGATGTAGGAAGATGCCCTTGAACCTGGAGATTTGGGACCCATGCGATGGGTACCACGCAGTATTACTTTAAAGGGTCTGCGTTTGCTCACCCAACCTCACCAAACCTCTCAGCCCCAAGAGTGTCCACCCTTATGTCTCAATCAGCTGTGGGTCTAGAGATGGTCAATCCAGGTGGCATCACAGCCCCTGAACGAATTTTGTAAGAATTTCTCTCTCTTTCACTGTCTTTGTTTCACGGGATTTTAAAAGTAATTGATTTTTATAATGGGGTTTAGCTGCTTTTCACTGCTCTGTTTATGCTGCTTTACACCCACTTGACTCATTTACAGAGAGATATCAATACATAGCTTTGAAGATTCTTCCTAGTCAGGTATATTCTTGGGCGGTGAATAGGGGGTGTCGAGTCCAGTTCACTGAGCAAGGAGTAGGTCTTGTCTATTACATATTGGGTTTATGGAACGGTATCTGAGCTAATTTGAAACCCTTGTTTTCTACCTCACCTGACCTCACCTTTCCCGTTAAGCAGCCATAGTGTGTTTTGTAAACGTGTGACGCTGTTCTGTTTTGTAATTCAGTTCAAGTGTAGCGGTTTTTACATTCCCTCTCTAAGTGATATCTTATGATAAGTGTCTTTTTCTGTGTGACTTATTTCACTTAGAATCGTCGTACCTAAATCCTCTCATCATGCTGCTACTAGCCTTATGACGTTAATTTCTTGGCTGAGTGATATGCCATTGTACATAAGGACCACAACTTCCTTATCCATTTTTCTCTTTCCTGGGATATTTAAGGTGTACCGAAGTGGAGGTTCTTGTCAACAGAGCAGCCCTAAACTTTGGGGTGCCTGTGTCTTGCTGATTTTTAGTTTTCCCAATTTATACGCCCATGAGTGGAAGTGCCCTATGCTCTCTATGCTGAGTTTTTTAGATGTTTCAGGAAACACCGTACACTTCTCCAGAGTGGCTGTTGGCAATTTACATCCCGCCCATCAGCGTAGCAAGGCTCCCGTTTCACCATGGCCTGTCCTGCATTTCTGGTTTTGACACTTTATTCAGCACGGCCGTTTTGACCGAAGGGAAGCGAGACTTCTTTGTATCGCTGATTTGCCTTTCCAGGTTGCTTGGTTGGCCAAAAAGGGCGTCTGCGTTTTTTCCTGAATATATTCAGGAAAAAACGCAGACGCCCTTTTTGGCCAAGGGCATCATGGTCGAGGTTTTGCCGCTTTTCCTGTGCTTTAAAGGCGATTCGAATCTACCTCCTGAAATCTGTTTCCTGCAATTCTGACTTGCTTTCAAATCCTCTTCGTTGCCTTTCCTCAATATATTTGTGGACGAGAGTTATCATTTCTAACTCTGCAGGTTTGTGAATTGCAGTGCCCCTGAGCTCCATTTTTCAACTCGTTTTCTTGGGAGCTGGCCACAAAAGCGTAGGATTGCTTCAGGCCCTATTCTAGTTCCGGGCGGCAGGCTGAGCCTGTGGTTAATTCTTCTTCCTGATGGGAAAATAGAGTGACCTGTGCCTGTCCCAACACCTAGACCTAGTCTCTCACTGGTTCCCCCTCTTCCCGTTCATCCTCAGGACAAATTGCAACCTGTACGGAACAGGAGGTTAAAGGTGCTGATTCTCCACGGAGGGAGATTGCTACTAACGCGGCTGGAATGGCGAACCCGAGCACAAGGAGATGAGAAATGAGGTGCGTTTGAGAAACCTTTCCCAATCACACGGTGTACCATCTTCTGGGTTTCTCATGCATGTTTTCGATGTAGGAAGATGCCCTTGAACCTGGAGATTTTGGCCCCATGGGATGGATACCACGCAGTATTACTTTAAAGGGTCTGCGTTTGCTCACCCAACCTCACCAAACCTCTCAGCCCCACGAGTGTCCACCCTTATATCTCAATCAGCTGTGGGTCTAGAGATGGTCAATAAAGGTGGCATCACAGCCCCTGAACGAATTTTGTAAGAATTTCTCTCTCTTTCACTGTCTTTGTTTCACGGGATTTTAAAAGTAATTGATTTTTATAATGGGGTTTAGCTGCTTTTCACTGCTCTGTTTATGCTGCTTTACACCCACTTGACTCATTTACAGAGAGATATCAATACATAGCTTTGAAGATTCTTCCTAGTCAGATATATTCTTGGGCGGTGAATAGGGGGTGTCGAGTCCAGTTCACTGAGCAAGGAGTAGGTCTTGTCTATTACATATTGGGTTTATGGAACGGTATCTGAGCTAATTTGAAACCCTTGTTTTCTGCCTCACCCGACCTCACCTTTCCCGTTAAGCAGCCATAGTGTGTTTTGTAAACGTGTGTCTCTGTTCTGTTTTGTAATTCAGTTCAAGTGTAGCGGTTTTTACATTCCCTCTATAAGTAATATCTTATGATAAGTGTCGTTTTCTGGTTGACTTATTTCACTTAGAATCGTCGTTCCTAAATCCACTCATCATGCTGCTACTAGCCTTATGACGTTGATTTCATGGCTGAGTGATATTCCATTGTACATAAGGACCACAACTTCTTTATCCATTTTTTTCTTTCCTGGGATATTTAAGGTGTAACGAAGTGGAGGTTCTTGTCAACAGAGCAGCCCTAAACTTTGGGGTGCCTGTGTCTTGCTGATTTTTAGTTTTCCCAATTTATATGCCCATGAGTGGAAGTGCCCTATGCTCTCTAAGCTGAGTTTTTTAGAGGTTTCAGGACACACCGTACACTTCTCCAGAGTGGCTGTTGGCAATTTACATCCCGCCCATCAGCGTAGCAAGGCTCCCGTTTCTCCATGGCCTGTCCTGCATTTCTGGTTTTGACACTTTATTCAGCATGGCCCTTTTGACCGATGGGAAGCGAGACTTCTTTGTAGCGCTGATTTGCCTTTCCAGGTTGCTTGGTTGGCCAAAAAGGGCATATGCGTTTTTTCCTGAATATATTCAGGAAAAAACGCATACGCCCTTTTTGGCCAAGGGCATCATGGTCGAGGTTTTGCCGCTTTTCCTGTGCTTTAAAGGCGATTCGACTCTACCTCCTGAAATCTGTTTCCTGCAATTCTGCCTTGCTTTCAAATCCTCCTCGTTGCCTTCCCTCAATATATTTGTGGACGAGAGTTATCATTTATAACTCTGCAGGTTTGTGAATTGCAGTGCCCCTGAGCTCGATTTTTCAACTCGCTTTTTTGGGAGCTGGCCGCAAAAGCGCAGGATTGCTTCAGGCCCTGTTCTGCTTCCGGGCGGCAGGCTGAGCCTGTGGTTAATTCTTCTTCCTGATGGGAAAATAGAGTGACCTGTGCCTGTCCCAACACCTAGAGCTAGTCTCTCACTGGTTCCCCCTCTTCCCGTTCATCCTCAGGACAAATTGCAACCTGTACGGAACAGGAGGTTAAAGGTGCTGATTCTCGAAGGAGGGAGATTGCTAGTAAAGCGGCTGTAATGGCCAACCCGAGCACAAGGAGATTAGAAATGAGGTGCGTTTTCGAAACCTTTCCCGATCACACGGTGTACCATCTTCTGGGTTTCTCATGCATGTTTTCGATGTAGGAAGATGCCCTTGAACCTGGAGATTTTGGACCCATGGGATGGATACCACGCAGTATTACGTTAAAGGGTCTGCGTTTGCTCACCCAACCTCACCAAACCTCTCAGCCCCAAGAGAGTCCACCCTTATGTCTCAATCAGCTGTGGGTCTAGAGATGGTCAATAAAGGTGGCATCACAGCCCCTGAACGAATTTTGTAAGAATTTCTCTCTCTTTCACTGTCTTTGTTTCACGGGTTTTTAAAAGTAATTGATTTTTATAATGGGGTTTAGCTGCTTTTCACTGCTGTGTTTATGCCGCTTTACACCCACTTGACTCACTTACAGAGAGATATCAATACATAGCTTTGAAGATTCTTCCTAGTCAGATATATTCTTGGGTGGTGAATAGGGGGTGTCGAGTCCAGTTCACTGAGCAAGGAGTAGGTCTTGTCTATTACATATTGGGTTTATTGAACGGTATCTGAGCTAATTTGAAACCCTTGTTTTCTGCCTCACCCGACCTCACCTTTCCCGTTAAGCAGCCATAGTGTGTTTTGTAAACGTGTGTCTCTGTTCTGTTTTGTAATTCAGTTCAAGTGTAGCGGTTTTTACATTCCCTCTATAAGTAATATCTTATGATAAGTGTCGTTTTCTGGTTGACTTATTTCACTTAGAATCGTCGTACCTAAATCCACTCATCATGCTGCTACTAGCCTTATGACGTTGATTTCATGGCTGAGTGATATTCCATTGTACATAAGGACCACAACTTCTTTATCCATTTTTTTCTTTCCTGGGATATTTAAGGTGTAACGAAGTGGAGGTTCTTGTCAACAGAGCAGCCCTAAACTTTGGGGTGCCTGTGTCTTGCTGATTTTTAGTTTTCCCAATTTATATGCCCATGAGTGGAAGTGCCCTATGCTCTCTAAGCTGAGTTTTTTAGAGGTTTCAGGACACACCGTACACTTCTCCAGAGTGGCTGTTGGCAATTTACATCCCGCCCATCAGCGTAGCAAGGCTCCCGTTTCTCCATGGCCTGTCCTGCATTTCTGGTTTTGACACTTTATTCAGCATGGCCCTTTTGACCGATGGGAAGCGAGACTTCTTTGTAGCGCTGATTTGCCTTTCCAGGTTGCTTGGTTGGCCAAAAAGGGCGTATGCGTTTTTTCCTGAATATATTCAGGAAAAAACGCATACGCCCTTTTTGGCCAAGGGCATCATGGTCGAGGTTTTGCCGCTTTTCCTGTGCTTTAAAGGCGATTCGACTCTACCTCCTGAAATCTGTTTCCTGCAATTCTGCCTTGCTTTCAAATCCTCCTCGTTGCCTTCCCTCAATATATTTGTGGACGAGAGTTATCATTTATAACTCTGCAGGTTTGTGAATTGCAGTGCCCCTGAGCTCGATTTTTCAACTCGCTTTTTTGGGAGCTGGCCGCAAAAGCGCAGGATTGCTTCAGGCCCTGTTCTGCTTCCGGGCGGCAGGCTGAGCCTGTGGTTAATTCTTCTTCCTGATGGGAAAATAGAGTGACCTGTGCCTGTCCCAACACCTAGAGCTAGTCTCTCACTGGTTCCCCCTCTTCCCGTTCATCCTCAGGACAAATTGCAACCTGTACGGAACAGGAGGTTAAAGGTGCTGATTCTCGAAGGAGGAAGATTGCTAGTAAAGCGGCTGTAATGGCCAACCCGAGCACAAGGAGATGAGAAATGAGGTGCGTTTTCGAAACCTTTCCCGATCACACGGTGTACCATCTTCTGGGTTTCTCATGCATGTTTTCGATGTAGGAAGATGCCCTTGAACCTGGAGATTTTGGACCCATGGGATGGATACCACGCAGTATTACTTTAAAGGGTCTGCGTTTGCTCACCCAACCTCACCAAACCTCTCAGCCCCAAGAGTGTCCACCCTTATGTCTCAATCAGCTGTGGGTCTAGAGATGGTCAATCCAGGTGGCATCACAGCCCCTGAACGAATTTTGTAAGAATTTCTCTCTCTTTCACTGTCTTTGTTTCACGGGTTTTTAAAAGTAATTGATTTTTATAATGGGGTTTAGCTGCTTTTCACTGCTGTGTTTATGCCGCTTTACACCCACTTGACTCACTTACAGAGGGATATCAATACATTGGTTTTAATATTCTTACTAGTCAGATATATTCTTGGGCGGTGAACAGGGGGTGTTGAGTCCAGTTCACTGAGCAAGGAGTAGGTCTTGTCTATTACATATTGGGTTTATGGAACGGTATCTGAGCTAATTTGAAACCCTTGTTTTATGCATCACCCACCTCACCTTTCTCGTTAAGCAGCCATAGTGTGTCTTCTAAACGTGTGACGCTGTTCTGTTTTGTAATTCCGTTCAAGTGTAGTGGTTTTTGCATTCCCTCTATAAGTGATATCTTATGATAAGTGTCTTTTTCTGTGTGACTTATTTCACTTAGAATCGTCGTACCTAAATCCTCTCATCATGCTGCTACTAGCCTTATGACGTTAATTTCATGGCTGAGTGATATGCCATTGTACATAAGGACCACAACTTCCTTATCCATTTTTCTCTTTTCTGGGATATTTAAGGTGTAACGAAGTGGAGGTTCTTGTCAACAGAGCAGCCCTAAACTTTGGGGTGCCTGTGTCTTGCTGATTTTTAGTTTTCCCAATTTATATGCCCATGAGTGGAAGTGCCCTATGCTCTCTAAGCTGAGTTTTTTAGAGGTTTCAGGACACACCGTACACTTCTCCAGAGTGGCTGTTGGCAATTTACATCCCGCCCATCAGCGTAGCAAGGCTCCCGTTTCTCCATGGCCTGTCCTGCGTTTCTGGTTTTGACACTTTATTCAGCATGGCCCTTTTGACCGATGGGAAGCGAGACTTCTTTGTAGCGCTGATTTGCCTTTCCAGGTTGCTTGGTTGGCCAAAAAGGGCGTATGCATTTTTTCCTGAATATATTCAGGAAAAAACGTATACGCCCTTTTTGGCCAAGGGCATCATGGTCGAGGTTTTGCCGCTTTTCCTGTGCTTTAAAGGCGATTCGAATCTACCTCCTGAAATCTGTTTCCTGCAATTCTGCCTTGCTTTCAAATCCTCTTCGTTGCCTTCCCTCAATATATTTGTGGACGAGAGTTATCATTTCTAACTCTGCAGGTCTGTGAATTGCAGTGCCCCTGAGCTCCATTTTTCAACTCGCTTTCTTCGGAGTTGGCCGCAAAAGCGCAGGATTGCTTCAAGCCCTATTCTGGTTCCGGGCGGCAGGCTGAGCCTGTGGTTAATTCTTCTTCCTGATGGGAAAATAGAGTGATCTGTGCCTGTCCCAACACCTAGAGCTAGTCTATCATTGGTTCCCCCTCTTCCCGTTCATCCTCAGGACAGATTGCAACCTGTACGGAACAGGAGGTTAAAGGTGCTGATTCTCCACGGAGGGAGATTGCTACTAACTCGGTTGGAATGGCGAACCAGAGCACAAGGAGATGAGAAATGAGGTGCGTTTTAGAAACCTTTCCCGATCGCACGGTGTACCATCTTCTGGGTTTCTCATGCATGTTTTTGATATAGGAAGATGCCCTTGAACTTGGAGATTTGGGACCCATGGGATGGGTACCACGCAGTATTACTTTAAAGGGTCTGCGTTTGCTCACCCAACCTCACCAAATCTCTCAGCCCCACGAGTGTCCACCCTTATGTCTCAATCAGCTGTGGGTCTAGATATGGTCAATCCAGGTGGCATCACAGCCCCTGAACGAATTTTGTAAGAATTTCTCTCCCTTTCACTGTCTTTGTTTCATGGGATTTTAAAAGTAATTGATTTTTATAATGGGGTTTAGCTGCTTTTCACTGCTGGGTTTATGCTGCTTTACACCCACTTGACTCATTTACAGAGGGATATCAATACATAGCTTTGAAGATTGTTCCTAGTCAGATATATTCTTGGGCGGTGAATAGGGGGTGTTGAGTCCAGTTCACTGAGCAAGGAGTAGGTCTTGTCTATTACATATTGGGTTTATGGAACGGTATCTGAGCTAATTTGAAACCCCTGTTTTCTACCTCACCCGACCTCACCTTTCCCGTCAAGCAGCCATAGTGTGTTTTGTAAACGTGTGTCTCTGTTCTGTTTTGTAATTCAGTTCAAGTGTAGCGGTTTTTACATTCCCTCTATAAGTCATATCTTATGATAAGTGTTGTTTTCTGGTTGACTTATTTCACTTAGAATCGTCGTACCTAAATCCTCTCATCATGCTGCTACTAGCCTTATGACGTTGATTTCATGGCTGAGTGATATGCCATTGTACATAAGGACCATAACTTCCTTATCCATTTTTCTCTTTCCTGGGATATTTAAGGTGTAACGAAGTGGAGGTTCTTGTCAACAGAGCAGCCCTAAACTTTGGGGTGCCTGTGTCTTGCTGATTTTTAGTTTTCCCAATTTATACGCCCATGAGTGGAAGTGCCTTATGCTCTCTATGCTGAGTTCTTTAGATGTTTCAGGAAACACCGTACACTTCTCCAGAGTGGCTGTTGGCAATTTACATCCCGCCCATCAGCGTAGTAAGGCTCCCGTTTCTCCATGGCCTGTCCTGCATTTCTGGTTTTGACACTTTATTCAGCATGGCCCTTTTGACCGATGGGAAGCGAGACTTCTTTGTAGCGCTGATTTGCCTTTCCAGGTTGCTTGGTTGGCCAAAAAGGGCGTATGCGTTTTTTCCTGAATATATTCAGGAAAAAACGCATACGCCCTTTTTGGCCAAGGGCATCATGGTCGAGGTTTTGCCGCTTTTCCTGTGCTTTAAAGGCGATTCGACTCTACCTCCTGAAATCTGTTTCCTGCAAATCTCCCTTGCTTTCAAATCCTCCTCGTTGCCTTCCCTCAATATATTTGTGGACGAGAGTTATCATTTCTAACTCTGTAGGTTTGTGAATTGCAGTGCCCCTGAGCTCCATTTTTCAACTCGCTTTTTTGGGAGCTGGCCGCAAAAGCACAGGATTGCTTCAGGCCCTGTTCTGCTTCCGGGCGGCAGGCTGAGCCTGTGGTTAATTCTTCTTCCTGATGGGAAAATAGAGTGACCTGTGCCTGTCCCAACACCTAGAGCTAGTCTCTCACTGGTTCCCCCTCTTCCCGTTCATCCTCAGGACAAATTGCAACCTGTACGGAACAGGAGGTTAAAGGTGCTGATTCTCGAAGGAGGAAGATTGCTAGTAAAGCGGCTGTAATGGCCAACCCGAGCACAAGGAGATGAGAAATGAGGTGCGTTTTCGAAACCTTTCCCGATCACACGGTGTACCATCTTCTGGGTTTCTCATGCATGTTTTCGATGTAGGAAGATGCCCTTGAACCTGGAGATTTTGGACCCATGGGATGGATACCACGCAGTATTACTTTAAAGGGTCTGCGTTTGCTCACCCAACCTCACCAAACCTCTCAGCCCCAAGAGTGTCCACCCTTATGTCTCAATCAGCTGTGGGTCTAGAGATGGTCAATCCAGGTGGCATCACAGCCCCTGAACGAATTTTGTAAGAATTTCTCTCTCTTTCACTGTCTTTGTTTCACGGGTTTTTAAAAGTAATTGATTTTTATAATGGGGTTTAGCTGCTTTTCACTGCTGTGTTTATGCCGCTTTACACCCACTTGACTCACTTACAGAGGGATATCAATACATTGGTTTTAAGATTCTTACTAGTCAGATATATTCTTGGGCGGTGAACAGGGGGTGTTTAGTCCACTTCACTGAGCAAGGAGTAGGTCTTGTCTATTACATATTGGGTTTATGGAACGGTATCTGAGCTAATTTGAAACCCTTGTTTTATGCATCACCCACCTCACCTTTCCCGTTAAGCAGCCATAGTGTGTCTTCTAAACGTGTGACGCTGTTCTGTTTTGTAATTCCGTTCAAGTGTAGTGGTTTTTGCATTCCCTCTATAAGTGATATCTTATGATAAGTGTCTTTTTCTGTGTGACTTATTTCACTTAGAATCGTCGTACCTAAATGCTCTCATCATGCTGCTACTAGCCTTATGACGTTAATTTCATGGCTGAGTGATATGCCATTGTACATAAGGACCACAACTTCCTTATCCATTTTTCTCTTTTCTGGGATATTTAAGGTGTAACGAAGTGGAGGTTCTTGTCAACAGAGCAGCCCTAAACTTTGGGGTGCCTGTGTCTTGCTGATTTTTAGTTTTCCCAATTTATATGCCCATGAGTGGAAGTGCCCTATGCTCTCTAAGCTGAGTTTTTTAGAGGTTTCAGGACACACCGTACACTTCTCCAGAGTGGCTGTTGGCAATTTACATCCCGCCCATCAGCGTAGCAAGGCTCCCGTTTCTCCATGGCCTGTCCTGCATTTCTGGTTTTGACACTTTATTCAGCATGGCCCTTTTGACCGATGGGAAGCGAGACTTCTTTGTAGCGCTGATTTGCCTTTCCAGGTTGCTTGGTTGGCCAAAAAGGGCGTATGCATTTCTTCCTGAATATATTCAGGAAAAAACGTATACGCCCTTTTTGGCCAAGGGCATCATGGTCGAGGTTTTGCCGCCTTTCCTGTGCTTTAAAGGCGATTCGAATCTACCTCCTGAAATCTGTTTCCTGCAATTCTGCCTTGCTTTCAAATCCTCTTCGTTGCCTTCCCTCAATATATTTGTGGACGAGAGTTATCATTTCTAACTCTGCAGGTCTGTGAATTGCAGTGCCCCTGAGCTCCATTTTTCAACTCGCTTTCTTCGGAGTTGGCCGCAAAAGCGCAGGATTGCTTCAAGCCCTATTCTGGTTCCGGGCGGCAGGCTGAGCCTGTGGTTAATTCTTCTTCCTGATGGGAAAATAGAGTGATCTGTGCCTGTCCCAACACCTAGAGCTAGTCTATCATTGGTTCCCCCTCTTCCCGTTCATCCTCAGGACAGATTGCAACCTGTACGGAACAGGAGGTTAAAGGTGCTGATTCTCCACGGAGGGAGATTGCTACTAACTCGGTTGGAATGGCGAACCAGAGCACAAGGAGATGAGAAATGAGGTGCGTTTTAGAAACCTTTCCCGATCGCACGGTGTACCGTCTTCTGGGTTTCTCATGCATGTTTTTGATATAGGAAGATGCCCTTGAACTTGGAGATTTGGGACCCATGGGATGGGTACCACGCAGTATTACTTTAAAGGGTCTGCGTTTGCTCACCCAACCTCACCAAATCTCTCAGCCCCACGAGTGTCCACCCTTATGTCTCAATCAGCTGTGGGTCTAGAGATGGTCAATAAAGGTGTCATCACAGCCCCTGAACGAATTCTGTATGAATTTCTCTCTCTTTCACTGTCTTTGTTTCACGGGTTTTTAAAAGTAATTGATTTTTATAATGGGGTTTAGCTGCTTTTCACTGCTGTGTTTATGCCGCTTTACACCCACTTGACTCACTTACAGAGAGATATCAATACATTGGTTTTAAGAGTCTTACTAGTCTGATATATTCTTGGGCGGTGAACAGGGGGCGTTGCGTCCACTTCACTGAGCAAGGAGTAGGTCTTGTCTATTACATATTGGGTTTATGGAACGGTATCTGAGCTAATTTGAAACCCTTGTTTTCTGCCTCACCCGACCTCACCTTTCCCGTTAAGCAGCCATAGTGTGTTTTGTAAACGTGTGTCTCTGTTCTGTTTTGTAATTCAGTTCAAGTGTAGCGGTTTTTACATTCCCTCTCTAAGTGATATCTTATGATAAGTGTCTTTTTCTGTGTGACTTATTTCACTTAGAATCGTCGTACCTAAATCCTCTCATCATGCTGCTACTAGCCTTATGACGTTGATTTCATGGCTGAGTGATATGCCATTGTACATAAGGACCACAACTTCCTTATCCATTTTTCTCTTTCCTGGGATATTTAAGGTGTAACGAAGTGGAGGTTCTTGTCAACAGAGCAGCCCTAAACTTTGGGGTGCCTGTGTCTTGCTGATTTTTAGTTTTCCCAATTTATACGCCCATGAGTGGACGTGCCCTATGCTCTCTAAGCTGAGTTTTTTAGAGGTTTCAGGACACACCGTACACTTCTCCAGAGTGGCTCTTGGCAATTTACATCACACCAATCAGCGTAGCAACGCTCCTGTTTCTCCATGGCCTGTCCTGCATTTCTGGTTTTGACACTTTATTCAGCATGGCCCTTTTGACCGATGGGAAGCGAGACTTCTTTGTAGCGCTGATTTGCCTTTCCAGGTTGCTTGGTTGGCCAAAAAGGGCGTCTGCGTTTTTTCCTGAATATATTCAGGAAAAAACGCAGACGCCCTTTTTGGCCAAGGGCATCATGGTCGAGGTTTTGCCGCTTTTCCTGTGCTTTAAAGGCGATTCGAATCTACCTCCTGAAATCTGTTTCCTGTAATTCTGCCTTGCTTTCAAATCCTCTTCGTTGCCTTTCCTCAATATATTTGTGGACGAGAGTTATCATTTCTAACTCTGCAGGTTTGTGAATTGCAGTGCCCCTGAGCTCCATTTTTCAACTCGTTTTCTTGGGAGCTGGCCACAAAAGCGTAGGATTGCTACAGGCCCTATTCTGGTTCCGGGCGGCAGGCTGAGCCTGTGGTTAATTCTTCTTCCTGATTGGAAAATAGAGTGACCTGTGCTTGTCCCAACACCTAGACCTAGTCTCTCATTGGTTCCCCCTCTTCCCGTTCATCCTCAGGACAAATTGCAACCTGTACGGAACAGGAGGTTAAAGGTGCTGATTCTCCACGGAGGGAGATTGCTACTAACGCGGCTGGAATGGCGAACCCGAGCACAAGGAGATGAGAAATGAGGTGCGTTTTAGAAACCTTTCCCGATCACACGGTGTACCATCTTCTGGGTTTCTCATGCATGTTTTCGATGTAGGAAGATGCCCTTGAACCTGGAGATTTGGGGCCCATGAGATGGATACCACACAGTATTACTTTAAAGGGTCTGTGTTTGCTCACCCAACCTCACCAAACCTCTCAGCCCCAAGAGTGTCCACCCTTATGTCTCAATCAGCTGTGGGTCTAGATATGGTCAATCCAGGTGGCATCACAGCCCCTGAACGAATTTTGTAAGAATTTCTCTCCCTTTCACTGTCTTTGTTTCATGGGATTTTAAAAGTAATTGATTTTTATAATGGGGTTTAGCTGCTTTTCACTGCTGGGTTTATGCTGCTTTACACCCACTTGACTCATTTACAGAGGGATATCAATACATAGCTTTGAAGATTGTTCCTAGTCAGATATATTCTTGGGCGGTGAATAGGGGGTGTTGAGTCCAGTTCACTGAGCAAGGAGTAGGTCTTGTCTATTACATATTGGGTTTATGGAACGGTATCTGAGCTAATTTGAAACCCCTGTTTTCTACCTCACCCGACCTCACCTTTCCCGTCAAGCAGCCATAGTGTGTTTTGTAAACGTGTGTCTCTGTTCTGTTTTGTAATTCAGTTCAAGTGTAGCGGTTTTTACATTCCCTCTATAAGTCATATCTTATGATAAGTGTTGTTTTCTGGTTGAGTTATTTCACTTAGAATCGTCGTACCTAAATCCACTCATCATGCTGCTACTAGCCTTATGACGTTGATTTCATGGCTGAGTGATATGCCATTGTACATAAGGACCACAACTTCCTTATCCATTTTTCTCTTTCCTGGGATATTTAAGGTGTAACGAAGTGGAGGTTCTTGTCAACAGAGCAGCCCTAAACTTTGGGGTGCCTGTGTCTTGCTGATTTTTAGTTTTCCCAATTTATACGCCCATGAGTGGAAGTGCCTTATGCTCTCTATGCTGAGTTCTTTAGATGTTTCAGGAAACACCGTACACTTCTCCAGAGTGGCTGTTGGCAATTTACATCCCGCCCATCAGCGTAGTAAGGCTCCCATTTCTCCATGGCCTGTCCTGCATTTCTGGTTTTGACACTTTATTCAGCATGGCCCTTTTGACCGATGGGAAGCGAGACTTCTTTGTAGCGCTGATTTGCCTTTCCAGGTTGCTTGGTTGGCCAAAAAGGGCGTATGCGTTTTTTCCTGAATATATTCAGGAAAAAACGCATACGCCCTTTTTGGCCAAGGGCATCATGGTCGAGGTTTTGCCGCTTTTCCTGTGCTTTAAAGGCGATTCGACTCTACCTCCTGAAATCTGTTTCCTGCAATTCTCCCTTGCTTTCAAATCCTCCTCGTTGCCTTCCCTCAATATATTTGTGGACGAGAGTTATCATTTCTAACTCTGTAGGTTTGTGAATTGCAGTGCCCCTGAGCTCCATTTTTCAACTCGCTTTTTTGGGAGCTGGCCGCAAAAGCACAGGATTGCTTCAGGGCCTGTTCTGCTTCCGGGCGGCAGGCTGAGCCTGTGGTTAATCCTTCTTCCTGATGGGAAAATAGAGTGACATGTGGCTGTCCCAATACCTAGAGCTAGTCTCTCATTGGTTCCCCCTCTTCCCGTTTATCCTCAGGACAAATTGCAACCTGTAGGGAACAGAAGGTTAAAGGGGCTGATTCTCCAAGGAGGGAGATTGCTAGTAAAGCGGCTGTAATGGCCAACCCCAGCACAAGGAGATGAGAAATGAGGTGCGTTTTAGAAACCTTTCCCGATCACACGGTGTACCATCTTCTGGGTTTCTCATGCATGTTTTCGATGTAGGAAGATGCCCTTGAACCTGGAGATTTTGGACCCATGGGATGGATACCACGCAGTATTACTTTAAAGGGTCTGCGTTTGCTCACCCAACCTCACCAAACCTCTCAGCCCCAAGAGTGTCCACCCTTATGTCTCAATCAGCTGTGGGTCTAGAGATGGTCAATCCAGGTGGCATCACAGCCCCTGAACGAATTTTGTAAGAATTTCTCTCTCTTTCACTGTCTTTGTTTCACGGGTTTTTAAAAGTAATTGATTTTTATAATGGGGTTTAGCTGCTTTTCACTGCTGTGTTTATGCCGCTTTACACCCACTTGACTCACTTACAGAGGGATATCAATACATTGGTTTTAAGATTCTTACTAGTCAGATATATTCTTGGGCGGTGAACAGGGGGTGTTTAGTCCACTTCACTGAGCAAGGAGTAGGTCTTGTCTATTACATATTGGGTGTATGGAACGGTATCTGAGCCTATTTGAAACCCTTGTTTTATGCATCACCCCACCTCACCTTTCCCGTTAAGCAGCCATAGTGTGTCTTCTAAACGTGTGACGCTGTTCTGTTTTGTAATTCAGTTCAAGTGTAGCGGTTTTTACATTCCCTCTATAAGTGATATCTTATGATAAGTGTCTTTTTCTGTGTGACTTATTTCACTTAGAATCGTCATACCTAAATCCTCTCATCATGCTGCTACTAGCCTTATGACGTTAATTTCATGGCTGAGTGATATGCCATTGTACATAAGGACCACAACTTCCTTATCCATTTTTCTCTTTCCTGGGATATTTAAGGTGTAACGAAGTGGAGGTTCTTGTCAACAGAGCAGCCCTAAACTTTGGGGTGCCTGTGTCTTGCTGATTTTTAGTTTTCCCAATTTATACGCCCATGAGTGGAAGTGCCCTATGCTCTCTAAGCTGAGTTTTTTAGATGTTTCAGGACACACCGTACACTTCTCCAGAGTGGCTGTTGGCAATTTACATCCCGCGCATCAGCGTAGCAAGGCTCCCGTTTCTCCATGGCCTGTCCTGCATTTCTGGTTTTGACACTTTATTCAGCATGGCCCTTTTGACCGATGGGAAGCGAGACTTCTTTGTAGCACTGATTTGCCTTTCCAGGTTGCTTGGTTGGCCAAAAAGGGCGTTTGCGTTTTTTCCTGAATATATTCAGGAAAAAACGCAAACGCCCTTTTTGGCCAAGGGCATCATTGTCGAGGTTTTGCCGCTTTTCCCGAGCTTTAAAGGCGATTCAACTGTACCTCCTGAAATCTCTTTCCTGCAATTCTGCCTTGCTTTCAAATCCTCTGCGTTGCCTTCCCTCAATATATTTGTGGACGAGAGTTATCATTTATAACTCTGCATGTTTGTGAATTGCAGTGCCCCTGAGCTCGATTTTTCAACTCGCTTTTTTGGGAGCTGGCGGCAAAAGCACAGGATTGCTTCAGGCCCTGTTCTGCTTCCGGGCGGCAGGCTGAGCCTGTGGTTAATTCTTCTTCCTGATGGGAAAATAGAGTGACCTGTGCCTGTCCCAACACCTAGAGCTAGTCTCTCACTGGTTCCCCCTCTTCCCGTTCATCCTCAGGACAAATTGCAACCTGTACGGAACAGGAGGTTAAAGGTGCTGATTCTCGAAGGAGGGAGATTGCTAGTAAAGCGGCTGTAATGGCCAACCCGAGCACAAGGAGATGAGAAATGAGGTGCGTTTTCGAAACCTTTCCCGATCACACGGTGTACCATCTTCTGGGTTTCTCATGCATGTTTTCGATGTAGGAAGATGCCCTTGAACCTGGAGATTTTGGACCCATGGGATGGATACCACGCAGTATTACTTTAAAGGGTCTGCGTTTGCTCACCCAACCTCACCAAACCTCTCAGCCCCAAGAGTGTCCACCCTTATGTCTCAATCAGCTGTGGGTCTAGAGATGGTCAATCCAGGTGGCATCACAGCCCCTGAACGAATTTTGTAAGAATTTCTCTCTCTTTCACTGTCTTTGTTTCACGGGTTTTTAAAAGTAATTGATTTTTATAATGGGGTTTAGCTGCTTTTCACTGCTGTGTTTATGCCGCTTTACACCCACTTGACTCACTTACAGAGGGATATCAATACATTGGTTTTAAGATTCTTACTAGTCAGATATATTCTTGGGCGGTGAACAGGGGGTGTTGAGTCCAGTTCACTGAGCAAGGAGTAGGTCTTGCCTATTACATATTGGGTTTATGGAACGGTATCTGAGCTAATTTGAAACCCTTGTTTTATGCATCACCCACCTCACCTTTCCCGTTAAGCAGCCATAGTGTGTCTTCTAAACATGTGACGCTGTTCTGTTTTGTAATTCCGTTCAAGTGTAGCGGTTTTTACATTCCCTCTATAAGTGATATCTTATGATAAGTGTCTTTTTCTGTGTGACTTATTTCACTTAGAATCGTCGTACCTAAATCCTCTCATCATGCTGCTACTAGCCTTATGACGTTAATTTCATGGCTGAGTGATATGCCATTGTACATAAGGACCACAACTTCCTTATCCATTTTTCTCTTTCCTGGGATATTTAAGGTGTAACGAAGTGGAGGTTCTTGTCAACAGAGCAGCCCTAAACTTTGGGGTGCCTGTGTCTTGCTGATTTTTAGTTTTCCCAATTTATACGCCCATGAGTGGAAGTGCCTTATGCTCTCTAAGCTGAGTTTCTTAGATGTTTCAGGAAACACCGTACACTTCTCCAGAGTGGCTGTTGGCAATTTACATCCCGCCCATCAGCGTAGTAAGGCTCCCATTTCTCCATGGCCTGTCCTGCATTTCTGGTTTTGACACTTTATTCAGCATGGCCCTTTTGACCGATGGGAAGCGAGACTTCTTTGTAGCGCTGATTTGCCTTTCCAGGTTGCTTTGTTGGCCAAAAAGCGCGTATGCGTTTTTTCCTGAATATATTCAGGAAAAAACGCATACGCCCTTTTTGGCCAAGGGCATCATGGTCGAGGTTTTGCCGCTTTTCCTCTGCTTTAAAGGCGATTCGACTCTACCTCCTGAAATCTGTTTCCTGCAATTCTGCCTTGCTTTCAAATCCTCCTCGTTGCCTTCCCTCAATATATTTGTGGACGAGAGTTATCATTTCTAACTCTGCAGGTTTGTGAATTGCAGTGCCCCTGAGCTCGATTTTTCAACTCGCTTTTTTGGGAGCTGGCCGCAAAAGCGCAGGATTGCTTCAGGCCCTGTTCTGCTTCCGGGTGGCAGGCTGAGCCTGTGGTTAATTCTTCTTCCTGATGGGAAAATAGAGTGACCTGTGCCTGTCCCAACACCTAGATCTAGTCTCTCACTGGTTCCCCCTCTTCCCGTTCATCCTCAGGACAAATTGCAACCTGTACGGATCAGGAGGTTAAAGGTGCTGATTCTCGAAGGAGGGAGATTGCTAGTAAAGCGGCTGTAATGGCCAACCCGAGCACAAGGAGATGAGAAATGAGGTGCGTTTTAGAAACCTTTCCCGATCACACGGTGTACCATCTTCTGGGTTTCTGATGCATGTTTTCGATGTAGGAAGATGCCCTTGAACCTGGAGATTTTGGCCCCATGGGATGGATACCACGCAGTATTACTTTAAAGGGTCTGCGTTTGCTCACCCAACCTCACCAAACCTCTCAGCCCCACGAGTGTCCACCCTTATATCTCAATCAGCTGTGGGTCTAGAGATGGTCAATAAAGGTGGCATCACAGCCCCTGAACGAATTTTGTAAGAATTTCTCTCTCTTTCACTGTCTTTGTTTCACGGGATTTTAAAAGTAATTGATTTTTATAATGGGGTTTAGCTGCTTTTCACTGCTCTGTTTATGCTGCTTTACACCCACTTGACTCATTTACAGAGAGATATCAATACATAGCTTTGAAGATTCTTCCTAGTCAGATATATTCTTGGGCGGTGAATAGGGGGTGTCGAGTCCAGTTCACTGAGCAAGGAGTAGGTCTTGTCTATTACATATTGGGTTTATTGAACGGTATCTGAGCTAATTTGAAACCCTTGTTTTCTGCCTCACCCGACCTCACCTTTCCCGTTAAGCAGCCATAGTGTGTTTTGTAAACGTGTGTCTCTGTTCTGTTTTGTAATTCAGTTCAAGTGTAGCGGTTTTTACATTCCCTCTATAAGTAATATCTTATGATAAGTGTCGTTTTCTGGTTGACTTATTTCACTTAGAATCGTCGTACCTAAATCCACTCATCATGCTGCTACTAGCCTTATGACGTTGATTTCATGGCTGAGTGATATTCCATTGTACATAAGGACCACAACTTCTTTATCCATTTTTTTCTTTCCTGGGATATTTAAGGTGTAACGAAGTGGAGGTTCTTGTCAACAGAGCAGCCCTAAACTTTGGGGTGCCTGTGTCTTGCTGATTTTTAGTTTTCCCAATTTATATGCCCATGAGTGGAAGTGCCCTATGCTCTCTAAGCTGAGTTTTTTAGAGGTTTCAGGACACACCGTACACTTCTCCAGAGTGGCTGTTGGCAATTTACATCCCGCCCATCAGCGTAGCAAGGCTCCCGTTTCTCCATGGCCTGTCCTGCATTTCTGGTTTTGACACTTTATTCAGCATGTCCCTTTTGACCGATGGGAAGCGAGACTTCTTTGTAGCGCTGATTTGCCTTTCCAGGTTGCTTGGTTGGCCAAAAAGGGCGTATGCGTTTTTTCCTGAATATATTCAGGAAAAAACGCATACGCCCTTTTTGGCCAAGGGCATCATGGTCGAGGTTTTGCCGCTTTTCCTGTGCTTTAAAGGCGATTCGACTCTACCTCCTGAAATCTGTTTCCTGCAATTCTGCCTTGCTTTCAAATCCTCCTCGTTGCCTTCCCTCAATATATTTGTGGACGAGAGTTATCATTTATAACTCTGCAGGTTTGTGAATTGCAGTGCCCCTGAGCTCTATTTTTCAACTCACTTTTTTGGGAGCTGGCCGCAAAAGCGTAGGATTGCTTCAGGCCCTGTTCTGCTTCCGGGCGGCAGGCTGAGCCTGTGGTTAATTCTTCTTCCTGATGGGAAAATAGAGTGACCTGTGCCTGTCCCAACACCTAGAGCTAGTCTCTCACTGGTTCCCCCTCTTCCCGTTCATCCTCAGGACAAATTGCAACCTGTACGGAACAGGAGGTTAAAGGTGCTGATTCTCGAAGGAGGGAGATTGCTAGTAAAGCGGCTGTAATGGCCAACCCGAGCACAAGGAGATGAGAAATGAGGTGCGTTTTCGAAACCTTTCCCGATCACACGGTGTACCATCTTCTGGGTTTCTCATGCATGTTTTCGATGTAGGAAGATGCCCTTGAACCTGGAGATTTTGGACCCATGGGATGGATACCACGCAGTATTACTTTAAAGGGTCTGCGTTTGCTCACCCAACCTCACCAAACCTCTCAGCCCCAAGAGTGTCCACCCTTATGTCTCAATCAGCTGTGGGTCTAGAGATGGTCAATAAAGGTGGCATCACAGCCCCTGAACGAATTTTGTAAGAATTTCTCTCTCTTTCACTGTCTTTGTTTCACGGGTTTTTAAAAGTAATTGATTTTTATAATGGGGTTTAGCTGCTTTTCACTGCTGTGTTTATGCCGCTTTACACCCACTTGACTCACTTACAGAGAGATATCAATACATAGCTTTGAAGATTCTTCCTAGTCAGATATATTCTTGGGCGGTGAATAGGGGGTGTCGAGTCCAGTTCACTGAGCAAGGAGTAGGTCTTGTCTATTACATATTGGGTTTATTGAACGGTATCTGAGCTAATTTGAAACCCTTGTTTTCTGCCTCACCCGACCTCACCTTTCCCGTTAAGCAGCCATAGTGTGTTTTGTAAACGTGTGTCTCTGTTCTGTTTTGTAATTCAGTTCAAGTGTAGCGGTTTTTACATTCTCTCTATAAGTAATATCTTATGATAAGTGTCGTTTTCTGGTTGACTTATTTCACTTAGAATCGTCGTACCTAAATCCACTCATCATGCTGCTACTAGCCTTATGACGTTGATTTCATGGCTGAGTGATATTCCATTGTACATAAGGACCACAACTTCTTTATCCATTTTTTTCTTTCCTGGGATATTTAAGGTGTAACGAAGTGGAGGTTCTTGTCAACAGAGCAGCCCTAAACTTTGGGGTGCCTGTGTCTTGCTGATTTTTAGTTTTCCCAATTTATATGCCCATGAGTGGAAGTGCCCTATGCTCTCTAAGCTGAGTTTTTTAGAGGTTTCAGGACACACCGTACACTTCTCCAGAGTGGCTGTTGGCAATTTACATCCCGCCCATCAGCGTAGCAAGGCTCCCGTTTCTCCATGGCCTGTCCTGCATTTCTGGTTTTGACACTTTATTCAGCATGGCCCTTTTGACCGATGGGAAGCGAGACTTCTTTGTAGCGCTGATTTGCCTTTCCAGGTTGCTTGGTTGGCCAAAAAGGGCGTATGCGTTTTTTCCTGAATATATTCAGGAAAAAACGCATACGCCCTTTTTGGCCAAGGGCATCATGGTCGAGGTTTTGCCGCTTTTCCTGTGCTTTAAAGGCGATTCGACTCTACCTCCTGAAATCTGTTTCCTGCAATTCTGCCTTGCTTTCAAATCCTCCTCGTTGCCTTCCCTCAATATATTTGTGGACGAGAGTTATCATTTATAACTCTGCAGGTTTGTGAATTGCAGTGCCCCTGAGCTTGATTTTTCAACTCGTTTTTTTGGGAGCTGGCCGCAAAAGCACAGGATTGCTTCAGGCCCTGTTCTGCTTCCGGGCGGCAGGCTGAGCCTGTGGTTAATTCTTCTTCCTGATGGGAAAATAGAGTGACCTGTGCCTGTCCCAACACCTAGAGCTAGTCTCTCACTGGTTCCCCCTCTTCCCGTTCATCCTCAGGACAATTTGCAACCTGTACGGAACAGGAGGTTGAAGGTGCTGATTCTCGAAGGAGGGAGATTGCTAGTAAAGCGGCTGTAATGGCCAACCCGAGCACAAGGAGATGAGAAATGAGGTGCGTTTTCGAAACCTTTCCCGATCACACGGTGTACCATCTTCTGGGTTTCTCATGCATGTTTTTGTTATAGGAAGATGCCCTTGAACTTGGAGATTTGGGACCCATGGGATGGGTACCACGCAGTATTACTTTAAAGGGCCTGCGTTTCCTCAACCAACCTGACCAAACCTCTCAGCCACAAGAGTGTCCACCCTTATGTCTCAATCAGCTGTGGGTCTAGAGATGGTCAATCCAGGTGGCATCACAGCCCCTGAACGAATATTGTAAGAATTTCTCTCTCTTTCACTGTCTTTGTTTCACGGGTTTTTAAAAGTAATTGATTTTTATAATGGGGTTTAGCTGCTTTTCACTGCTGTTTTTATGCTGCTTTACACCCACTTGACTCACTTACAGAGAGATATCAATACATAGCTTTGAAGATTCTTCCTAGTCAGATATATTCTTGGGCGGTGAATAGGGGGTTTTTGCGTCCAGTTCACTGAGCAAGGAGTAGGTCTTGTCTATTACATATTGGGTTTATTGAACGGTATCTGAGCTAATTTGAAACCCTTGTTTTCTGCCTCACCCGACCTCACCTTTCCCGTTAAGCAGCCATAGTGTGTTTTGTAAACGTGTGTCTCTGTTCTGTTTTGTAATTCAGTTCAAGTGTAGCGGTTTTTACATTCCCTCTATAAGTGATATCTTATGATAAGTGTCGTTTTCTGGTTGACTTATTTCACTTAGAATCGTCGTACCTAAATCCACTCATCATGCTGCTACTAGCCTTATGACGTTGATTTCCTGGCTGAGTGATATTCCATTGTACATAAGGACCACAACTTCTTTATCCATTTTTTTCTTTCCTGGGATATTTAAGGTGTAACGAAGTGGAGGTTCTTGTCAACAGAGCAGCCCTAAACTTTGGGGTGCCTGTGTCTTGCTGATTTTTACTTTTCCCAATTTATACACCCATGAGTGGAAGTGCCCTATGCTCTCTAAGCTGAGTTTTTTAGAGGTTTCAGGACACACCGTACACTTCTCCAGAGTGGCTGTTGGCAATTTACATCACGCCCATCAGCGTAGCAAGGCTCCCGTTTCTCCATGGCCTGTCCTGCATTTCTGGTTTTGACACTTTATTCAGCATGGCCCTTTTGACCGATGGGAAGCGAGACTTCTTTGTAGCGCTGATTTGCCTTTCCAGGTTGCTTGGTTGGCCAAAAAGGGCGTATGCGTTTTTTCCTGAATATATTCAGGAAAAAACGCATACGCCCTTTTTGGCCAAGGGCATCATGGTCGAGGTTTTGCCGCCTTTCCTGTGCTTTAAAGGCGATTCGAATCTACCTCCTGAAATCTGTTTCCTGCAATTCTGCCTTGCTTTCAAATCCTCCTCGTTGCCTTCCCTCAATATATTTGTGGATGAGAGTTATCATTTCTAACTCTGCAGGTTTGTGAATTGCAGTGCCCCTGAGCTCCATTTTTCAACTCGCTTTCTTCGGTGCTGGCCGCAAAAGCGCAGGATTGCTTCAGGCCCTATTCTGGTTCCGGGCGGCAGGCTGAGCCTGTGGTTAATTCTTCTTCCTGATGGGAAAATAGAGTGACCTGTGCCTGTCCCAACACCTAGAGCTAGTTTCTCATTGGTTCCCCCTCTTCCCGTTCATCCTCAGGACAAATTGCAACCTGTACGGAACAGGAGGTTAAAGGTGCTGATTCTCCACGGAGGGAGATTGCTACTAACGCGGCTGGAATGGCGAACCCGAGCACAAGGAGATGAGAAATGAGGTGCGTTTTAGAAACCTTTCCCGATCACACGGTGTACCATCTTCTGGGTTTCTCATGCATGTTTTCGATGTAGGAAGATGCCCTTGAACCTGGAGATTTGGGACCCATGGGATGGATACCACGCAGTATTACTTTAAAGGGTCTGCGTTTGCTCACCCAACCTCACCAAACCTCTCAGCCCCAAGAGTGTCCACCCTTATGACTCAATCAGCTGTGGGTCTAGAGATGGTCAATCCAGGTGGCATCACAGCCCCTGAACGAATTTTGTAAGAATTTCTCTCTCTTTCATTGTCTTTGTTTCACGGGATTTTAAAAGTAATTGATTTTTATAATGGGGTTTAGCTGCTTTTCACTGCTCTGTTTATGCTGCTTTACACCCACTTGACTCATTTACAGAGAGATATCAATACATAGCTTTGAAGATTCTTCCTAGTCAGGTATATTCTTGGGCGGTGAATAGGGGGTGTCGAGTCCAGTTCACTGAGCAAGGAGTAGGTCTTGTCTATTACATATTGGGTTTATGGAACGGTATCTGAGCTAATTTGAAACCCTTGTTTTCTACCTCACCCGACCTCACCTTTCCCGTTAAGCAGCCATAGTGTGTTTTGTAAACGTGTGACGCTGTTCTGTTTTGTAATTCAGTTCAAGTGTAGCGGTTTTTACATTCCCTCTCTAAGTGATATCTTATGATAAGTGTCTTTTTCTGTGTGACTTATTTCACTTAGAATCGTCGTACCTAAATCCTCTCATCATGCTGCTACTAGCCTTATGACGTTAATTTCATGGCTGAGTGATATGCCATTGTACATAAGGACCACAACTTCCTTATCCATTTTTCTCTTTCCTGGGATATTTAAGGTGTAACGAAGTGGAGGTTCTTGTCAACAGAGCAGCCCTAAACTTTGGGGTGCCTGTGTCTTGCTGATTTTTAGTTTTCCCAATTTATACGCCCATGAGTGGAATTGCCTTATGCTCTCTATGCTGAGTTCTTTAGATGTTTCAGGAAACACCGTACACTTCTCCAGAGTGGCTGTTGGCAATTTACATCCCGCGCATCAGCGTAGTAAGGCTCCCGTTTCTCCATGGCCTGTCCTGCATTTCTGGTTTTGACACTTTATTCAGCATGGCCCTTTTGACCGATGGGAAGCGAGACTTCTTTGTAGCGCTGATTTGCCTTTCCAGGTTGCTTGGTTGGCCAAAAAGGGCGTATGCGTTTTTTCCTGTATATATTCAGGAAAAAACGCATACGCCCTTTTTGGCCAAGGGCATCATGGTCGAGGTTTTGCCACTTTTCCTGTGCTTTAAAGGCGATTCGACTCTACCTCCTGAAATCTGTTTACTGCAATTCTGCCTTGCTTTCAAATCCTCCTCGTTGCCTTCCCTCAATATATTTGTGGACGAGAGTTATCATTTCTAACTCTGCAGGTTTGTGAATTGCAGTGCCCCTGAGCTCCATTTTTCAACTCGTTTTCGTGGGAGCTGGCCACAAAAGCGTAGGATTGCTTCAGGCCCTATTCTAGTTCCGGGCGGCAGGCTGAGCCTGTGGTTAATTCTTCTTCCTGATGGGAAAATAGAGTGACCTGTGCCTGTCCCAACACCTAGACCTAGTCTCTCACTGGTTCCCCCTCTTCCCGTTCATCCTCAGGACAAATTGCAACCTGTACGGAACAGGAGGTTAAAGGTGCTGATTCTCCACGGAGGGAGATTGCTACTAAGGCGGCTGGAATGGCGAACCCGAGCACAAGGAGATGAGAAATGAGGTGCGTTTTAGAAACCTTTCCCAATCACACGGTGTACCATCTTCTGGGTTTCTCATGCATGTTTTCGATGTAGGAAGATGCCCTTGAACCTGGAGATTTTGGCCCCATGGGATGGATACCACGCAGTATTACTTTAAAGGGTCTGCGTTTGCTCACCCAACCTCACCAAACCTCTCAGCCCCACGAGTGTCCACCCTTATATCTCAATCAGCTGTGGGTCTAGAGATGGTCAATAAAGGTGGCATCACAGCCCCTGAACGAATTTTGTAAGAATTTCTCTCTCTTTCACTGTCTTTGTTTCACGGGATTTTAAAAGTAATTGATTTTTATAATGGGGTTTAGCTGCTTTTCACTGCTCTGTTTATGCTGCTTTACACCCACTTGACTCATTTACAGAGAGATATCAATACATAGCTTTGAAGATTCTTCCTAGTCAGATATATTCTTGGGCGGTGAATAGGGGGTGTCGAGTCCAGTTCACTGAGCAAGGAGTAGGTCTTGTCTATTACATATTGGGTTTATGGAACGGTATCTGAGCTAATTTGAAACCCTTGTTTTCTGCCTCACCCGACCTCACCTTTCCCGTTAAGCAGCCATAGTGTGTTTTGTAAACGTGTGTCTCTGTTCTGTTTTGTAATTCAGTTCAAGTGTAGCGGTTTTTACATTCCCTCTATAAGTAATATCTTATGATAAGTGTCGTTTTCTGGTTGACTTATTTCACTTAGAATCGTCGTTCCTAAATCCACTCATCATGCTGCTACTAGCCTTATGACGTTGATTTCATGGCTGAGTGATATTCCATTGTACATAAGGACCACAACTTCTTTATCCATTTTTTTCTTTCCTGGGATATTTAAGGTGTAACGAAGTGGAGGTTCTTGTCAACAGAGCAGCCCTAAACTTTGGGGTGCCTGTGTCTTGCTGATTTTTAGTTTTCCCAATTTATATGCCCATGAGTGGAAGTGCCCTATGCTCTCTAAGCTGAGTTTTTTAGAGGTTTCAGGACACACCGTACACTTCTCCAGAGTGGCTGTTGGCAATTTACATCCCGCCCATCAGCGTAGCAAGGCTCCCGTTTCTCCATGGCCTGTCCTGCATTTCTGGTTTTGACACTTTATTCAGCATGGCCCTTTTGACCGATGGGAAGCGAGACTTCTTTGTAGCGCTGATTTGCCTTTCCAGGTTGCTTGGTTGGCCAAAAAGGGCGTATGCGTTTTTTCCTGAATATATTCAGGAAAAAACGCATACGCCCTTTTTGGCCAAGGGCATCATGGTCGAGGTTTTGCCGCTTTTCCTGTGCTTTAAAGGCGATTCGACTCTACCTCCTGAAATCTGTTTCCTGCAATTCTGCCTTGCTTTCAAATCCTCCTCGTTGCCTTCCCTCAATATATTTGTGGACGAGAGTTATCATTTATAACTCTGCAGGTTTGTGAATTGCAGTGCCCCTGAGCTCGATTTTTCAACTCGCTTTTTTGGGAGCTGGCCGCAAAAGCGCAGGATTGCTTCAGGCCCTGTTCTGCTTCCGGGCGGCAGGCTGAGCCTGTGGTTAATTCTTCTTCCTGATGGGAAAATAGAGTGACCTGTGCCTGTCCCAACACCTAGAGCTAGTCTCTCACTGGTTCCCCCTCTTCCCGTTCATCCTCAGGACAAATTGCAACCTGTACGGAACAGGAGGTTAAAGGTGCTGATTCTCGAAGGAGGGAGATTGCTAGTAAAGCGGCTGTAATGGCCAACCCGAGCACAAGGAGATGAGAAATGAGGTGCGTTTTCGAAACCTTTCCCGATCACACGGTGTACCATCTTCTGGGTTTCTCATGCATGTTTTCGATGTAGGAAGATGCCCTTGAACCTGGAGATTTTGGACCCATGGGATGGATACCACGCAGTATTACTTTAAAGGGTCTGCGTTTGCTCACCCAACCTCACCAAACCTCTCAGCCCCAAGAGTGTCCACCCTTATGTCTCAATCAGCTGTGGGTCTAGAGATGGTCAATAAAGGTGGCATCACAGCCCCTGAACGAATTTTGTAAGAATTTCTCTCTCTTTCACTGTCTTTGTTTCACGGGTTTTTAAAAGTAATTGATTTTTATAATGGGGTTTAGCTGCTTTTCACTGCTGTGTTTATGCCGCTTTACACCCACTTGACTCACTTACAGAGAGATATCAATACATAGCTTTGAAGATTCTTCCTAGTCAGATATATTCTTGGGCGGTGAATAGGGGGTGTCGAGTCCAGTTCACTGAGCAAGGAGTAGGTCTTGTCTATTACATATTGGGTTTATTGAACGGTATCTGAGCTAATTTGAAACCCTTGTTTTCTGCCTCACCCGACCTCACCTTTCCCGTTAAGCAGCCATAGTGTGTTTTGTAAACGTGTGTCTCTGTTCTGTTTTGTAATTCAGTTCAAGTGTAGCGGTTTTTACATTCTCTCTATAAGTAATATCTTATGATAAGTGTCGTTTTCTGGTTGACTTATTTCACTTAGAATCGTCGTACCTAAATCCACTCATCATGCTGCTACTAGCCTTATGACGTTGATTTCATGGCTGAGTGATATTCCATTGTACATAAGGACCACAACTTCTTTATCCATTTTTTTCTTTCCTGGGATATTTAAGGTGTAACGAAGTGGAGGTTCTTGTCAACAGAGCAGCCCTAAACTTTGGGGTGCCTGTGTCTTGCTGATTTTTAGTTTTCCCAATTTATATGCCCATGAGTGGAAGTGCCCTATGCTCTCTAAGCTGAGTTTTTTAGAGGTTTCAGGACACACCGTACACTTCTCCAGAGTGGCTGTTGGCAATTTACATCCCGCCCATCAGCGTAGCAAGGCTCCCGTTTCTCCATGGCCTGTCCTGCATTTCTGGTTTTGACACTTTATTCAGCATGGCCCTTTTGACCGATGGGAAGCGAGACTTCTTTGTAGCGCTGATTTGCCTTTCCAGGTTGCTTGGTTGGCCAAAAAGGGCGTATGCGTTTTTTCCTGAATATATTCAGGAAAAAACGCATACGCCCTTTTTGGCCAAGGGCATCATGGTCGAGGTTTTGCCGCTTTTCCTGTGCTTTAAAGGCGATTCGACTCTACCTCCTGAAATCTGTTTCCTGCAATTCTGCCTTGCTTTCAAATCCTCCTCGTTGCCTTCCCTCAATATATTTGTGGACGAGAGTTATCATTTATAACTCTGCAGGTTTGTGAATTGCAGTGCCCCTGAGCTTGATTTTTCAACTCGTTTTTTTGGGAGCTGGCCGCAAAAGCACAGGATTGCTTCAGGCCCTGTTCTGCTTCCGGGCGGCAGGCTGAGCCTGTGGTTAATTCTTCTTCCTGATGGGAAAATAGAGTGACCTGTGCCTGTCCCAACACCTAGAGCTAGTCTCTCACTGGTTCCCCCTCTTCCCGTTCATCCTCAGGACAATTTGCAACCTGTACGGAACAGGAGGTTGAAGGTGCTGATTCTCGAAGGAGGGAGATTGCTAGTAAAGCGGCTGTAATGGCCAACCCGAGCACAAGGAGATGAGAAATGAGGTGCGTTTTCGAAACCTTTCCCGATCACACGGTGTACCATCTTCTGGGTTTCTCATGCATGTTTTTGTTATAGGAAGATGCCCTTGAACTTGGAGATTTGGGACCCATGGGATGGGTACCACGCAGTATTACTTTAAAGGGCCTGCGTTTCCTCAACCAACCTGACCAAACCTCTCAGCCACAAGAGTGTCCACCCTTATGTCTCAATCAGCTGTGGGTCTAGAGATGGTCAATCCAGGTGGCATCACAGCCCCTGAACGAATATTGTAAGAATTTCTCTCTCTTTCACTGTCTTTGTTTCACGGGTTTTTAAAAGTAATTGATTTTTATAATGGGGTTTAGCTGCTTTTCACTGCTGTTTTTATGCTGCTTTACACCCACTTGACTCACTTACAGAGAGATATCAATACATAGCTTTGAAGATTCTTCCTAGTCAGATATATTCTTGGGCGGTGAATAGGGGGTTTTTGCGTCCAGTTCACTGAGCAAGGAGTAGGTCTTGTCTATTACATATTGGGTTTATTGAACGGTATCTGAGCTAATTTGAAACCCTTGTTTTCTGCCTCACCCGACCTCACCTTTCCCGTTAAGCAGCCATAGTGTGTTTTGTAAACGTGTGTCTCTGTTCTGTTTTGTAATTCAGTTCAAGTGTAGCGGTTTTTACATTCCCTCTATAAGTGATATCTTATGATAAGTGTCGTTTTCTGGTTGACTTATTTCACTTAGAATCGTCGTACCTAAATCCACTCATCATGCTGCTACTAGCCTTATGACGTTGATTTCCTGGCTGAGTGATATTCCATTGTACATAAGGACCACAACTTCTTTATCCATTTTTTTCTTTCCTGGGATATTTAAGGTGTAACGAAGTGGAGGTTCTTGTCAACAGAGCAGCCCTAAACTTTGGGGTGCCTGTGTCTTGCTGATTTTTACTTTTCCCAATTTATACACCCATGAGTGGAAGTGCCCTATGCTCTCTAAGCTGAGTTTTTTAGAGGTTTCAGGACACACCGTACACTTCTCCAGAGTGGCTGTTGGCAATTTACATCACGCCCATCAGCGTAGCAAGGCTCCCGTTTCTCCATGGCCTGTCCTGCATTTCTGGTTTTGACACTTTATTCAGCATGGCCCTTTTGACCGATGGGAAGCGAGACTTCTTTGTAGCGCTGATTTGCCTTTCCAGGTTGCTTGGTTGGCCAAAAAGGGCGTATGCGTTTTTTCCTGAATATATTCAGGAAAAAACGCATACGCCCTTTTTGGCCAAGGGCATCATGGTCGAGGTTTTGCCGCCTTTCCTGTGCTTTAAAGGCGATTCGAATCTACCTCCTGAAATCTGTTTCCTGCAATTCTGCCTTGCTTTCAAATCCTCCTCGTTGCCTTCCCTCAATATATTTGTGGATGAGAGTTATCATTTCTAACTCTGCAGGTTTGTGAATTGCAGTGCCCCTGAGCTCCATTTTTCAACTCGCTTTCTTCGGTGCTGGCCGCAAAAGCGCAGGATTGCTTCAGGCCCTATTCTGGTTCCGGGCGGCAGGCTGAGCCTGTGGTTAATTCTTCTTCCTGATGGGAAAATAGAGTGACCTGTGCCTGTCCCAACACCTAGAGCTAGTTTCTCATTGGTTCCCCCTCTTCCCGTTCATCCTCAGGACAAATTGCAACCTGTACGGAACAGGAGGTTAAAGGTGCTGATTCTCCACGGAGGGAGATTGCTACTAACGCGGCTGGAATGGCGAACCCGAGCACAAGGAGATGAGAAATGAGGTGCGTTTTAGAAACCTTTCCCGATCACACGGTGTACCATCTTCTGGGTTTCTCATGCATGTTTTCGATGTAGGAAGATGCCCTTGAACCTGGAGATTTGGGACCCATGGGATGGATACCACGCAGTATTACTTTAAAGGGTCTGCGTTTGCTCACCCAACCTCACCAAACCTCTCAGCCCCAAGAGTGTCCACCCTTATGACTCAATCAGCTGTGGGTCTAGAGATGGTCAATCCAGGTGGCATCACAGCCCCTGAACGAATTTTGTAAGAATTTCTCTCTCTTTCATTGTCTTTGTTTCACGGGATTTTAAAAGTAATTGATTTTTATAATGGGGTTTAGCTGCTTTTCACTGCTCTGTTTATGCTGCTTTACACCCACTTGACTCATTTACAGAGAGATATCAATACATAGCTTTGAAGATTCTTCCTAGTCAGGTATATTCTTGGGCGGTGAATAGGGGGTGTCGAGTCCAGTTCACTGAGCAAGGAGTAGGTCTTGTCTATTACATATTGGGTTTATGGAACGGTATCTGAGCTAATTTGAAACCCTTGTTTTCTACCTCACCCGACCTCACCTTTCCCGTTAAGCAGCCATAGTGTGTTTTGTAAACGTGTGACGCTGTTCTGTTTTGTAATTCAGTTCAAGTGTAGCGGTTTTTACATTCCCTCTCTAAGTGATATCTTATGATAAGTGTCTTTTTCTGTGTGACTTATTTCACTTAGAATCGTCGTACCTAAATCCTCTCATCATGCTGCTACTAGCCTTATGACGTTAATTTCATGGCTGAGTGATATGCCATTGTACATAAGGACCACAACTTCCTTATCCATTTTTCTCTTTCCTGGGATATTTAAGGTGTAACGAAGTGGAGGTTCTTGTCAACAGAGCAGCCCTAAACTTTGGGGTGCCTGTGTCTTGCTGATTTTTAGTTTTCCCAATTTATACGCCCATGAGTGGAATTGCCTTATGCTCTCTATGCTGAGTTCTTTAGATGTTTCAGGAAACACCGTACACTTCTCCAGAGTGGCTGTTGGCAATTTACATCCCGCGCATCAGCGTAGTAAGGCTCCCGTTTCTCCATGGCCTGTCCTGCATTTCTGGTTTTGACACTTTATTCAGCATGGCCCTTTTGACCGATGGGAAGCGAGACTTCTTTGTAGCGCTGATTTGCCTTTCCAGGTTGCTTGGTTGGCCAAAAAGGGCGTATGCGTTTTTTCCTGTATATATTCAGGAAAAAACGCATACGCCCTTTTTGGCCAAGGGCATCATGGTCGAGGTTTTGCCACTTTTCCTGTGCTTTAAAGGCGATTCGACTCTACCTCCTGAAATCTGTTTACTGCAATTCTGCCTTGCTTTCAAATCCTCCTCGTTGCCTTCCCTCAATATATTTGTGGACGAGAGTTATCATTTCTAACTCTGCAGGTTTGTGAATTGCAGTGCCCCTGAGCTCCATTTTTCAACTCGTTTTCGTGGGAGCTGGCCACAAAAGCGTAGGATTGCTTCAGGCCCTATTCTAGTTCCGGGCGGCAGGCTGAGCCTGTGGTTAATTCTTCTTCCTGATGGGAAAATAGAGTGACCTGTGCCTGTCCCAACACCTAGACCTAGTCTCTCACTGGTTCCCCCTCTTCCCGTTCATCCTCAGGACAAATTGCAACCTGTACGGAACAGGAGGTTAAAGGTGCTGATTCTCCACGGAGGGAGATTGCTACTAAGGCGGCTGGAATGGCGAACCCGAGCACAAGGAGATGAGAAATGAGGTGCGTTTTAGAAACCTTTCCCAATCACACGGTGTACCATCTTCTGGGTTTCTCATGCATGTTTTCGATGTAGGAAGATGCCCTTGAACCTGGAGATTTTGGCCCCATGGGATGGATACCACGCAGTATTACTTTAAAGGGTCTGCGTTTGCTCACCCAACCTCACCAAACCTCTCAGCCCCACGAGTGTCCACCCTTATATCTCAATCAGCTGTGGGTCTAGAGATGGTCAATAAAGGTGGCATCACAGCCCCTGAACGAATTTTGTAAGAATTTCTCTCTCTTTCACTGTCTTTGTTTCACGGGATTTTAAAAGTAATTGATTTTTATAATGGGGTTTAGCTGCTTTTCACTGCTCTGTTTATGCTGCTTTACACCCACTTGACTCATTTACAGAGAGATATCAATACATAGCTTTGAAGATTCTTCCTAGTCAGATATATTCTTGGGCGGTGAATAGGGGGTGTCGAGTCCAGTTCACTGAGCAAGGAGTAGGTCTTGTCTATTACATATTGGGTTTATGGAACGGTATCTGAGCTAATTTGAAACCCTTGTTTTCTGCCTCACCCGACCTCACCTTTCCCGTTAAGCAGCCATAGTGTGTTTTGTAAACGTGTGTCTCTGTTCTGTTTTGTAATTCAGTTCAAGTGTAGCGGTTTTTACATTCCCTCTATAAGTAATATCTTATGATAAGTGTCGTTTTCTGGTTGACTTATTTCACTTAGAATCGTCGTTCCTAAATCCACTCATCATGCTGCTACTAGCCTTATGACGTTGATTTCATGGCTGAGTGATATTCCATTGTACATAAGGACCACAACTTCTTTATCCATTTTTTTCTTTCCTGGGATATTTAAGGTGTAACGAAGTGGAGGTTCTTGTCAACAGAGCAGCCCTAAACTTTGGGGTGCCTGTGTCTTGCTGATTTTTAGTTTTCCCAATTTATATGCCCATGAGTGGAAGTGCCCTATGCTCTCTAAGCTGAGTTTTTTAGAGGTTTCAGGACACACCGTACACTTCTCCAGAGTGGCTGTTGGCAATTTACATCCCGCCCATCAGCGTAGCAAGGCTCCCGTTTCTCCATGGCCTGTCCTGCATTTCTGGTTTTGACACTTTATTCAGCATGGCCCTTTTGACCGATGGGAAGCGAGACTTCTTTGTAGCGCTGATTTGCCTTTCCAGGTTGCTTGGTTGGCCAAAAAGGGCGTATGCGTTTTTTCCTGAATATATTCAGGAAAAAACGCATACGCCCTTTTTGGCCAAGGGCATCATGGTCGAGGTTTTGCCGCTTTTCCTGTGCTTTAAAGGCGATTCGACTCTACCTCCTGAAATCTGTTTCCTGCAATTCTGCCTTGCTTTCAAATCCTCCTCGTTGCCTTCCCTCAATATATTTGTGGACGAGAGTTATCATTTATAACTCTGCAGGTTTGTGAATTGCAGTGCCCCTGAGCTCGATTTTTCAACTCGCTTTTTTGGGAGCTGGCCGCAAAAGCGCAGGATTGCTTCAGGCCCTGTTCTGCTTCCGGGCGGCAGGCTGAGCCTGTGGTTAATTCTTCTTCCTGATGGGAAAATAGAGTGACCTGTGCCTGTCCCAACACCTAGAGCTAGTCTCTCACTGGTTCCCCCTCTTCCCGTTCATCCTCAGGACAAATTGCAACCTGTACGGAACAGGAGGTTAAAGGTGCTGATTCTCGAAGGAGGGAGATTGCTAGTAAAGCGGCTGTAATGGCCAACCCGAGCACAAGGAGATTAGAAATGAGGTGCGTTTTCGAAACCTTTCCCGATCACACGGTGTACCATCTTCTGGGTTTCTCATGCATGTTTTCGATGTAGGAAGATGCCCTTGAACCTGGAGATTTTGGACCCATGGGATGGATACCACGCAGTATTACGTTAAAGGGTCTGCGTTTGCTCACCCAACCTCACCAAACCTCTCAGCCCCAAGAGAGTCCACCCTTATGTCTCAATCAGCTGTGGGTCTAGAGATGGTCAATAAAGGTGGCATCACAGCCCCTGAACGAATTTTGTAAGAATTTCTCTCTCTTTCACTGTCTTTGTTTCACGGGTTTTTAAAAGTAATTGATTTTTATAATGGGGTTTAGCTGCTTTTCACTGCTGTGTTTATGCCGCTTTACACCCACTTGACTCACTTACAGAGAGATATCAATACATAGCTTTGAAGATTCTTCCTAGTCAGATATATTCTTGGGTGGTGAATAGGGGGTGTCGAGTCCAGTTCACTGAGCAAGGAGTAGGTCTTGTCTATTACATATTGGGTTTATTGAACGGTATCTGAGCTAATTTGAAACCCTTGTTTTCTGCCTCACCCGACCTCACCTTTCCCGTTAAGCAGCCATAGTGTGTTTTGTAAACGTGTGTCTCTGTTCTGTTTTGTAATTCAGTTCAAGTGTAGCGGTTTTTACATTCCCTCTATAAGTAATATCTTATGATAAGTGTCGTTTTCTGGTTGACTTATTTCACTTAGAATCGTCGTACCTAAATCCACTCATCATGCTGCTACTAGCCTTATGACGTTGATTTCATGGCTGAGTGATATTCCATTGTACATAAGGACCACAACTTCTTTATCCATTTTTTTCTTTCCTGGGATATTTAAGGTGTAACGAAGTGGAGGTTCTTGTCAACAGAGCAGCCCTAAACTTTGGGGTGCCTGTGTCTTGCTGATTTTTAGTTTTCCCAATTTATATGCCCATGAGTGGAAGTGCCCTATGCTCTCTAAGCTGAGTTTTTTAGAGGTTTCAGGACACACCGTACACTTCTCCAGAGTGGCTGTTGGCAATTTACATCCCGCCCATCAGCGTAGCAAGGCTCCCGTTTCTCCATGGCCTGTCCTGCATTTCTGGTTTTGACACTTTATTCAGCATGGCCCTTTTGACCGATGGGAAGCGAGACTTCTTTGTAGCGCTGATTTGCCTTTCCAGGTTGCTTGGTTGGCCAAAAAGGGCGTATGCGTTTTTTCCTGAATATATTCAGGAAAAAACGCATACGCCCTTTTTGGCCAAGGGCATCATGGTCGAGGTTTTGCCGCTTTTCCTGTGCTTTAAAGGCGATTCGACTCTACCTCCTGAAATCTGTTTCCTGCAATTCTGCCTTGCTTTCAAATCCTCCTCGTTGCCTTCCCTCAATATATTTGTGGACGAGAGTTATCATTTATAACTCTGCAGGTTTGTGAATTGCAGTGCCCCTGAGCTCGATTTTTCAACTCGCTTTTTTGGGAGCTGGCCGCAAAAGCGCAGGATTGCTTCAGGCCCTGTTCTGCTTCCGGGCGGCAGGCTGAGCCTGTGGTTAATTCTTCTTCCTGATGGGAAAATAGAGTGACCTGTGCCTGTCCCAACACCTAGAGCTAGTCTCTCACTGGTTCCCCCTCTTCCCGTTCATCCTCAGGACAAATTGCAACCTGTACGGAACAGGAGGTTAAAGGTGCTGATTCTCGAAGGAGGAAGATTGCTAGTAAAGCGGCTGTAATGGCCAACCCGAGCACAAGGAGATGAGAAATGAGGTGCGTTTTCGAAACCTTTCCCGATCACACGGTGTACCATCTTCTGGGTTTCTCATGCATGTTTTCGATGTAGGAAGATGCCCTTGAACCTGGAGATTTTGGACCCATGGGATGGATACCACGCAGTATTACTTTAAAGGGTCTGCGTTTGCTCACCCAACCTCACCAAACCTCTCAGCCCCAAGAGTGTCCACCCTTATGTCTCAATCAGCTGTGGGTCTAGAGATGGTCAATCCAGGTGGCATCACAGCCCCTGAACGAATTTTGTAAGAATTTCTCTCTCTTTCACTGTCTTTGTTTCACGGGTTTTTAAAAGTAATTGATTTTTATAATGGGGTTTAGCTGCTTTTCACTGCTGTGTTTATGCCGCTTTACACCCACTTGACTCACTTACAGAGGGATATCAATACATTGGTTTTAATATTCTTACTAGTCAGATATATTCTTGGGCGGTGAACAGGGGGTGTTGAGTCCAGTTCACTGAGCAAGGAGTAGGTCTTGTCTATTACATATTGGGTTTATGGAACGGTATCTGAGCTAATTTGAAACCCTTGTTTTATGCATCACCCACCTCACCTTTCTCGTTAAGCAGCCATAGTGTGTCTTCTAAACGTGTGACGCTGTTCTGTTTTGTAATTCCGTTCAAGTGTAGTGGTTTTTGCATTCCCTCTATAAGTGATATCTTATGATAAGTGTCTTTTTCTGTGTGACTTATTTCACTTAGAATCGTCGTACCTAAATCCTCTCATCATGCTGCTACTAGCCTTATGACGTTAATTTCATGGCTGAGTGATATGCCATTGTACATAAGGACCACAACTTCCTTATCCATTTTTCTCTTTTCTGGGATATTTAAGGTGTAACGAAGTGGAGGTTCTTGTCAACAGAGCAGCCCTAAACTTTGGGGTGCCTGTGTCTTGCTGATTTTTAGTTTTCCCAATTTATATGCCCATGAGTGGAAGTGCCCTATGCTCTCTAAGCTGAGTTTTTTAGAGGTTTCAGGACACACCGTACACTTCTCCAGAGTGGCTGTTGGCAATTTACATCCCGCCCATCAGCGTAGCAAGGCTCCCGTTTCTCCATGGCCTGTCCTGCATTTCTGGTTTTGACACTTTATTCAGCATGGCCCTTTTGACCGATGGGAAGCGAGACTTCTTTGTAGCGCTGATTTGCCTTTCCAGGTTGCTTGGTTGGCCAAAAAGGGCGTATGCATTTTTTCCTGAATATATTCAGGAAAAAACGTATACGCCCTTTTTGGCCAAGGGCATCATGGTCGAGGTTTTGCCGCTTTTCCTGTGCTTTAAAGGCGATTCGAATCTACCTCCTGAAATCTGTTTCCTGCAATTCTGCCTTGCTTTCAAATCCTCTTCGTTGCCTTCCCTCAATATATTTGTGGACGAGAGTTATCATTTCTAACTCTGCAGGTCTGTGAATTGCAGTGCCCCTGAGCTCCATTTTTCAACTCGCTTTCTTCGGAGTTGGCCGCAAAAGCGCAGGATTGCTTCAAGCCCTATTCTGGTTCCGGGCGGCAGGCTGAGCCTGTGGTTAATTCTTCTTCCTGATGGGAAAATAGAGTGATCTGTGCCTGTCCCAACACCTAGAGCTAGTCTATCATTGGTTCCCCCTCTTCCCGTTCATCCTCAGGACAGATTGCAACCTGTACGGAACAGGAGGTTAAAGGTGCTGATTCTCCACGGAGGGAGATTGCTACTAACTCGGTTGGAATGGCGAACCAGAGCACAAGGAGATGAGAAATGAGGTGCGTTTTAGAAACCTTTCCCGATCGCACGGTGTACCATCTTCTGGGTTTCTCATGCATGTTTTTGATATAGGAAGATGCCCTTGAACTTGGAGATTTGGGACCCATGGGATGGGTACCACGCAGTATTACTTTAAAGGGTCTGCGTTTGCTCACCCAACCTCACCAAATCTCTCAGCCCCACGAGTGTCCACCCTTATGTCTCAATCAGCTGTGGGTCTAGATATGGTCAATCCAGGTGGCATCACAGCCCCTGAACGAATTTTGTAAGAATTTCTCTCCCTTTCACTGTCTTTGTTTCATGGGATTTTAAAAGTAATTGATTTTTATAATGGGGTTTAGCTGCTTTTCACTGCTGGGTTTATGCTGCTTTACACCCACTTGACTCATTTACAGAGGGATATCAATACATAGCTTTGAAGATTGTTCCTAGTCAGATATATTCTTGGGCGGTGAATAGGGGGTGTTGAGTCCAGTTCACTGAGCAAGGAGTAGGTCTTGTCTATTACATATTGGGTTTATGGAACGGTATCTGAGCTAATTTGAAACCCCTGTTTTCTACCTCACCCGACCTCACCTTTCCCGTCAAGCAGCCATAGTGTGTTTTGTAAACGTGTGTCTCTGTTCTGTTTTGTAATTCAGTTCAAGTGTAGCGGTTTTTACATTCCCTCTATAAGTCATATCTTATGATAAGTGTTGTTTTCTGGTTGACTTATTTCACTTAGAATCGTCGTACCTAAATCCACTCATCATGCTGCTACTAGCCTTATGACGTTGATTTCATGGCTGAGTGATATGCCATTGTACATAAGGACCACAACTTCCTTATCCATTTTTCTCTTTCCTGGGATATTTAAGGTGTAACGAAGTGGAGGTTCTTGTCAACAGAGCAGCCCTAAACTTTGGGGTGCCTGTGTCTTGCTGATTTTTAGTTTTCCCAATTTATACGCCCATGAGTGGAAGTGCCTTATGCTCTCTATGCTGAGTTCTTTAGATGTTTCAGGAAACACCGTACACTTCTCCAGAGTGGCTGTTGGCAATTTACATCCCGCCCATCAGCGTAGTAAGGCTCCCGTTTCTCCATGGCCTGTCCTGCATTTCTGGTTTTGACACTTTATTCAGCATGGCCCTTTTGACCGATGGGAAGCGAGACTTCTTTGTAGCGCTGATTTGCCTTTCCAGGTTGCTTGGTTGGCCAAAAAGGGCGTATGCGTTTTTTCCTGAATATATTCAGGAAAAAACGCATACGCCCTTTTTGGCCAAGGGCATCATGGTCGAGGTTTTGCCGCTTTTCCTGTGCTTTAAAGGCGATTCGACTCTACCTCCTGAAATCTGTTTCCTGCAAATCTCCCTTGCTTTCAAATCCTCCTCGTTGCCTTCCCTCAATATATTTGTGGACGAGAGTTATCATTTCTAACTCTGTAGGTTTGTGAATTGCAGTGCCCCTGAGCTCCATTTTTCAACTCGCTTTTTTGGGAGCTGGCCGCAAAAGCACAGGATTGCTTCAGGCCCTGTTCTGCTTCCGGGCGGCAGGCTGAGCCTGTGGTTAATTCTTCTTCCTGATGGGAAAATAGAGTGACCTGTGCCTGTCCCAACACCTAGAGCTAGTCTCTCACTGGTTCCCCCTCTTCCCGTTCATCCTCAGGACAAATTGCAACCTGTACGGAACAGGAGGTTAAAGGTGCTGATTCTCGAAGGAGGAAGATTGCTAGTAAAGCGGCTGTAATGGCCAACCCGAGCACAAGGAGATGAGAAATGAGGTGCGTTTTCGAAACCTTTCCCGATCACACGGTGTACCATCTTCTGGGTTTCTCATGCATGTTTTCGATGTAGGAAGATGCCCTTGAACCTGGAGATTTTGGACCCATGGGATGGATACCACGCAGTATTACTTTAAAGGGTCTGCGTTTGCTCACCCAACCTCACCAAACCTCTCAGCCCCAAGAGTGTCCACCCTTATGTCTCAATCAGCTGTGGGTCTAGAGATGGTCAATCCAGGTGGCATCACAGCCCCTGAACGAATTTTGTAAGAATTTCTCTCTCTTTCACTGTCTTTGTTTCACGGGTTTTTAAAAGTAATTGATTTTTATAATGGGGTTTAGCTGCTTTTCACTGCTGTGTTTATGCCGCTTTACACCCACTTGACTCACTTACAGAGGGATATCAATACATTGGTTTTAAGATTCTTACTAGTCAGATATATTCTTGGGCGGTGAACAGGGGGTGTTGAGTCCAGTTCACTGAGCAAGGAGTAGGTCTTGTCTATTACATATTGGGTTTATGGAACGGTATCTGAGCTAATTTGAAACCCTTGTTTTATGCATCACCCACCTCACCTTTCCCGTTAAGCAGCCATAGTGTGTCTTCTAAACGTGTGACGCTGTTCTGTTTTGTAATTCCGTTCAAGTGTAGTGGTTTTTGCATTCCCTCTATAAGTGATATCTTATGATAAGTGTCTTTTTCTGTGTGACTTATTTCACTTAGAATCGTCGTACCTAAATGCTCTCATCATGCTGCTACTAGCCTTATGACGTTAATTTCATGGCTGAGTGATATGCCATTGTACATAAGGACCACAACTTCCTTATCCATTTTTCTCTTTTCTGGGATATTTAAGGTGTAACGAAGTGGAGGTTCTTGTCAACAGAGCAGCCCTAAACTTTGGGGTGCCTGTGTCTTGCTGATTTTTAGTTTTCCCAATTTATATGCCCATGAGTGGAAGTGCCCTATGCTCTCTAAGCTGAGTTTTTTAGAGGTTTCAGGACACACCGTACACTTCTCCAGAGTGGCTGTTGGCAATTTACATCCCGCCCATCAGCGTAGCAAGGCTCCCGTTTCTCCATGGCCTGTCCTGCATTTCTGGTTTTGACACTTTATTCAGCATGGCCCTTTTGACCGATGGGAAGCGAGACTTCTTTGTAGCGCTGATTTGCCTTTCCAGGTTGCTTGGTTGGCCAAAAAGGGCGTATGCATTTTTTCCTGAATATATTCAGGAAAAAACGTATACGCCCTTTTTGGCCAAGGGCATCATGGTCGAGGTTTTGCCGCCTTTCCTGTGCTTTAAAGGCGATTCGAATCTACCTCCTGAAATCTGTTTCCTGCAATTCTGCCTTGCTTTCAAATCCTCTTCGTTGCCTTCCCTCAATATATTTGTGGACGAGAGTTATCATTTCTAACTCTGCAGGTCTGTGAATTGCAGTGCCCCTGAGCTCCATTTTTCAACTCGCTTTCTTCGGAGTTGGCCGCAAAAGCGCAGGATTGCTTCAAGCCCTATTCTGGTTCCGGGCGGCAGGCTGAGCCTGTGGTTAATTCTTCTTCCTGATGGGAAAATAGAGTGATCTGTGCCTGTCCCAACACCTAGAGCTAGTCTATCATTGGTTCCCCCTCTTCCCGTTCATCCTCAGGACAGATTGCAACCTGTACGGAACAGGAGGTTAAAGGTGCTGATTCTCCACGGAGGGAGATTGCTACTAACTCGGTTGGAATGGCGAACCAGAGCACAAGGAGATGAGAAATGAGGTGCGTTTTAGAAACCTTTCCCGATCGCACGGTGTACCGTCTTCTGGGTTTCTCATGCATGTTTTTGATATAGGAAGATGCCCTTGAACTTGGAGATTTGGGACCCATGGGATGGGTACCACGCAGTATTACTTTAAAGGGTCTGCGTTTGCTCACCCAACCTCACCAAATCTCTCAGCCCCACGAGTGTCCACCCTTATGTCTCAATCAGCTGTGGGTCTAGAGATGGTCAATAAAGGTGTCATCACAGCCCCTGAACGAATTCTGTATGAATTTCTCTCTCTTTCACTGTCTTTGTTTCACGGGTTTTTAAAAGTAATTGATTTTTATAATGGGGTTTAGCTGCTTTTCACTGCTGTGTTTATGCCGCTTTACACCCACTTGACTCACTTACAGAGAGATATCAATACATTGGTTTTAAGAGTCTTACTAGTCTGATATATTCTTGGGCGGTGAACAGGGGGCGTTGCGTCCACTTCACTGAGCAAGGAGTAGGTCTTGTCTATTACATATTGGGTTTATGGAACGGTATCTGAGCTAATTTGAAACCCTTGTTTTCTGCCTCACCCGACCTCACCTTTCCCGTTAAGCAGCCATAGTGTGTTTTGTAAACGTGTGTCTCTGTTCTGTTTTGTAATTCAGTTCAAGTGTAGCGGTTTTTACATTCCCTCTCTAAGTGATATCTTATGATAAGTGTCTTTTTCTGTGTGACTTATTTCACTTAGAATCGTCGTACCTAAATCCTCTCATCATGCTGCTACTAGCCTTATGACGTTGATTTCATGGCTGAGTGATATGCCATTGTACATAAGGACCACAACTTCCTTATCCATTTTTCTCTTTCCTGGGATATTTAAGGTGTAACGAAGTGGAGGTTCTTGTCAACAGAGCAGCCCTAAACTTTGGGGTGCCTGTGTCTTGCTGATTTTTAGTTTTCCCAATTTATACGCCCATGAGTGGACGTGCCCTATGCTCTCTAAGCTGAGTTTTTTAGAGGTTTCAGGACACACCGTACACTTCTCCAGAGTGGCTCTTGGCAATTTACATCACACCAATCAGCGTAGCAACGCTCCTGTTTCTCCATGGCCTGTCCTGCATTTCTGGTTTTGACACTTTATTCAGCATGGCCCTTTTGACCGATGGGAAGCGAGACTTCTTTGTAGCGCTGATTTGCCTTTCCAGGTTGCTTGGTTGGCCAAAAAGGGCGTCTGCGTTTTTTCCTGAATATATTCAGGAAAAAACGCAGACGCCCTTTTTGGCCAAGGGCATCATGGTCGAGGTTTTGCCGCTTTTCCTGTGCTTTAAAGGCGATTCGAATCTACCTCCTGAAATCTGTTTCCTGTAATTCTGCCTTGCTTTCAAATCCTCTTCGTTGCCTTTCCTCAATATATTTGTGGACGAGAGTTATCATTTCTAACTCTGCAGGTTTGTGAATTGCAGTGCCCCTGAGCTCCATTTTTCAACTCGTTTTCTTGGGAGCTGGCCACAAAAGCGTAGGATTGCTACAGGCCCTATTCTGGTTCCGGGCGGCAGGCTGAACCTGTGGTTAATTCTTCTTCCTGATTGGAAAATAGAGTGACCTGTGCTTGTCCCAACACCTAGACCTAGTCTCTCATTGGTTCCCCCTCTTCCCGTTCATCCTCAGGACAAATTGCAACCTGTACGGAACAGGAGGTTAAAGGTGCTGATTCTCCACGGAGGGAGATTGCTACTAACGCGGCTGGAATGGCGAACCCGAGCACAAGGAGATGAGAAATGAGGTGCGTTTTAGAAACCTTTCCCGATCACACGGTGTACCATCTTCTGGGTTTCTCATGCATGTTTTCGATGTAGGAAGATGCCCTTGAACCTGGAGATTTGGGGCCCATGAGATGGATACCACACAGTATTACTTTAAAGGGTCTGTGTTTGCTCACCCAACCTCACCAAACCTCTCAGCCCCAAGAGTGTCCACCCTTATGTCTCAATCAGCTGTGGGTCTAGATATGGTCAATCCAGGTGGCATCACAGCCCCTGAACGAATTTTGTAAGAATTTCTCTCCCTTTCACTGTCTTTGTTTCATGGGATTTTAAAAGTAATTGATTTTTATAATGGGGTTTAGCTGCTTTTCACTGCTGGGTTTATGCTGCTTTACACCCACTTGACTCATTTACAGAGGGATATCAATACATAGCTTTGAAGATTGTTCCTAGTCAGATATATTCTTGGGCGGTGAATAGGGGGTGTTGAGTCCAGTTCACTGAGCAAGGAGTAGGTCTTGTCTATTACATATTGGGTTTATGGAACGGTATCTGAGCTAATTTGAAACCCCTGTTTTCTACCTCACCCGACCTCACCTTTCCCGTCAAGCAGCCATAGTGTGTTTTGTAAACGTGTGTCTCTGTTCTGTTTTGTAATTCAGTTCAAGTGTAGCGGTTTTTACATTCCCTCTATAAGTCATATCTTATGATAAGTGTTGTTTTCTGGTTGAGTTATTTCACTTAGAATCGTCGTACCTAAATCCACTCATCATGCTGCTACTAGCCTTATGACGTTGATTTCATGGCTGAGTGATATGCCATTGTACATAAGGACCACAACTTCCTTATCCATTTTTCTCTTTCCTGGGATATTTAAGGTGTAACGAAGTGGAGGTTCTTGTCAACAGAGCAGCCCTAAACTTTGGGGTGCCTGTGTCTTGCTGATTTTTAGTTTTCCCAATTTATACGCCCATGAGTGGAAGTGCCTTATGCTCTCTATGCTGAGTTCTTTAGATGTTTCAGGAAACACCGTACACTTCTCCAGAGTGGCTGTTGGCAATTTACATCCCGCCCATCAGCGTAGTAAGGCTCCCATTTCTCCATGGCCTGTCCTGCATTTCTGGTTTTGACACTTTATTCAGCATGGCCCTTTTGACCGATGGGAAGCGAGACTTCTTTGTAGCGCTGATTTGCCTTTCCAGGTTGCTTGGTTGGCCAAAAAGGGCGTATGCGTTTTTTCCTGAATATATTCAGGAAAAAACGCATATGCCCTTTTTGGCCAAGGGCATCATGGTCGAGGTTTTGCCGCTTTTCCTGTGCTTTAAAGGCGATTCGACTCTACCTCCTGAAATCTGTTTCCTGCAATTCTCCCTTGCTTTCAAATCCTCCTCGTTGCCTTCCCTCAATATATTTGTGGACGAGAGTTATCATTTCTAACTCTGTAGGTTTGTGAATTGCAGTGCCCCTGAGCTCCATTTTTCAACTCGCTTTTTTGGGAGCTGGCCGCAAAAGCACAGGATTGCTTCAGGGCCTGTTCTGCTTCCGGGCGGCAGGCTGAGCCTGTGGTTAATTCTTCTTCCTGATGGGAAAATAGAGTGACCTGTGCCTGTCCCAACACCTAGAGCTAGTTTCTCATTGGTTCCCCCTCTTCCCGTTCATCCTCAGGACAAATTGCAACCTGTACGGAACAGGAGGTTAAAGGTGCTGATTCTCGAAGGAGGGAGATTGCTAGTAAAGCGGCTGTAATGGCCAACCCGAGCACAAGGAGATGAGAAATGAGGTGCGTTTTAGAAACCTTTCCCGATCACACGGTGTACCATCTTCTGGGTTTCTCATGCATGTTTTCGATGTAGGAAGATGCCCTTGAACCTGGAGATTTTGGACCCATGGGATGGATACCACGCAGTATTACTTTAAAGGGTCTGCGTTTGCTCACCCAACCTCACCAAACCTCTCAGCCCCAAGAGTGTCCACCCTTATGTCTCAATCAGCTGTGGGTCTAGAGATGGTCAATCCAGGTGGCATCACAGCCCCTGAACGAATTTTGTAAGAATTTCTCTCTCTTTCACTGTCTTTGTTTCACGGGTTTTTAAAAGTAATTGATTTTTATAATGGGGTTTAGCTGCTTTTCACTGCTGTGTTTATGCCGCTTTACACCCACTTGACTCACTTACAGAGGGATATCAATACATTGGATTTAAGATTCTTACTAGTCAGATATATTCTTGGGCGGTGAACAGGGGGTGTTTAGTCCACTTCACTGAGCAAGGAGTAGGTCTTGTCTATTACATATTGGGTGTATGGAACGGTATCTGAGCCTATTTGAAACCCTTGTTTTATGCATCACCCCACCTCACCTTTCCCGTTAAGCAGCCATAGTGTGTCTTCTAAACGTGTGACGCTGTTCTGTTTTGTAATTCAGTTCAAGTGTAGCGGTTTTTACATTCCCTCTATAAGTGATATCTTATGATAAGTGTCTTTTTCTGTGTGACTTATTTCACTTAGAATCGTCGTACCTAAATGCTCTCATCATGCTGCTACTAGCCTTATGACGTTAATTTCATGGCTGAGTGATATGCCATTGTACATAAGGACCACAACTTCCTTATCCATTTTTCTCTTTCCTGGGATATTTAAGGTGTAACGAAGTGGAGGTTCTTGTCAACAGAGCAGCCCTAAACTTTGGGGTGCCTGTGTCTTGCTGATTTTTAGTTTTCCCAATTTATACGCCCATGAGTGGAAGTGCCCTATGCTCTCTAAGCTGAGTTTTTTAGATGTTTCAGGACACACCGTACACTTCTCCAGAGTGGCTGTTGGCAATTTACATCCCGCGCATCAGCGTAGCAAGGCTCCCGTTTCTCCATGGCCTGTCCTGCATTTCTGGTTTTGACACTTTATTCAGCATGGCCCTTTTGACCGATGGGAAGCGAGACTTCTTTGTAGCACTGATTTGCCTTTCCAGGTTGCTTGGTTGGCCAAAAAGGGCGTTTGCGTTTTTTCCTGAATATATTCAGGAAAAAACGCAAACGCCCTTTTTGGCCAAGGGCATCATTGTCGAGGTTTTGCCGCTTTTCCCGAGCTTTAAAGGCGATTCAACTGTACCTCCTGAAATCTCTTTCCTGCAATTCTGCCTTGCTTTCAAATCCTCTGCGTTGCCTTCCCTCAATATATTTGTGGACGAGAGTTATCATTTATAACTCTGCATGTTTGTGAATTGCAGTGCCCCTGAGCTCGATTTTTCAACTCGCTTTTTTGGGAGCTGGCGGCAAAAGCACAGGATTGCTTCAGGCCCTGTTCTGCTTCCGGGCGGCAGGCTGAGCCTGTGGTTAATTCTTCTTCCTGATGGGAAAATAGAGTGACCTGTGCCTGTCCCAACACCTAGAGCTAGTCTCTCACTGGTTCCCCCTCTTCCCGTTCATCCTCAGGACAAATTGCAACCTGTACGGAACAGGAGGTTAAAGGTGCTGATTCTCGAAGGAGGGAGATTGCTAGTAAAGCGGCTGTAATGGCCAACCCGAGCACAAGGAGATGAGAAATGAGGTGCGTTTTCGAAACCTTTCCCGATCACACGGTGTACCATCTTCTGGGTTTCTCATGCATGTTTTCGATGTAGGAAGATGCCCTTGAACCTGGAGATTTTGGACCCATGGGATGGATACCACGCAGTATTACTTTAAAGGGTCTGCGTTTGCTCACCCAACCTCACCAAACCTCTCAGCCCCAAGAGTGTCCACCCTTATGTCTCAATCAGCTGTGGGTCTAGAGATGGTCAATCCAGGTGGCATCACAGCCCCTGAACGAATTTTGTAAGAATTTCTCTCTCTTTCACTGTCTTTGTTTCACGGGTTTTTAAAAGTAATTGATTTTTATAATGGGGTTTAGCTGCTTTTCACTGCTGTGTTTATGCCGCTTTACACCCACTTGACTCACTTACAGAGGGATATCAATACATTGGTTTTAAGATTCTTACTAGTCAGATATATTCTTGGGCGGTGAACAGGGGGTGTTGAGTCCAGTTCACTGAGCAAGGAGTAGGTCTTGCCTATTACATATTGGGTTTATGGAACGGTATCTGAGCTAATTTGAAACCCTTGTTTTATGCATCACCCACCTCACCTTTCCCGTTAAGCAGCCATAGTGTGTCTTCTAAACATGTGACGCTGTTCTGTTTTGTAATTCCGTTCAAGTGTAGCGGTTTTTACATTCCCTCTATAAGTCATATCTTATGATAAGTGTCTTTTTCTGTGTGACTTATTTCACTTAGAATCGTCGTACCTAAATCCTCTCATCATGCTGCTACTAGCCTTATGACGTTAATTTCATGGCTGAGTGATATGCCATTGTACATAAGGACCACAACTTCCTTATCCATTTTTCTCTTTCCTGGGATATTTAAGGTGTAACGAAGTGGAGGTTCTTGTCAACAGAGCAGCCCTAAACTTTGGGGTGCCTGTGTCTTGCTGATTTTTAGTTTTCCCAATTTATACGCCCATGAGTGGAAGTGCCTTATGCTCTCTAAGCTGAGTTTCTTAGATGTTTCAGGAAACACCGTACACTTCTCCAGAGTGGCTGTTGGCAATTTACATCCCGCCCATCAGCGTAGTAAGGCTCCCATTTCTCCATGGCCTGTCCTGCATTTCTGGTTTTGACACTTTATTCAGCATGGCCCTTTTGACCGATGGGAAGCGAGACTTCTTTGTAGCGCTGATTTGCCTTTCCAGGTTGCTTTGTTGGCCAAAAAGCGCGTATGCGTTTTTTCCTGAATATATTCAGGAAAAAACGCATACGCCCTTTTTGGCCAAGGGCATCATGGTCGAGGTTTTGCCGCTTTTCCTCTGCTTTAAAGGCGATTCGACTCTACCTCCTGAAATCTGTTTCCTGCAATTCTGCCTTGCTTTCAAATCCTCCTCGTTGCCTTCCCTCAATATATTTGTGGACGAGAGTTATCATTTCTAACTCTGCAGGTTTGTGAATTGCAGTGCCCCTGAGCTCGATTTTTCAACTCGCTTTTTTGGGAGCTGGCCGCAAAAGCGCAGGATTGCTTCAGGCCCTGTTCTGCTTCCGGGCGGCAGGCTGAGCCTGTGGTTAATTCTTCTTCCTGATGGGAAAATAGAGTGACCTGTGCCTGTCCCAACACCTAGAGCTAGTCTCTCACTGGTTCCCCCTCTTCCCGTTCATCCTCAGGACAAATTGCAACCTGTACGGAACAGGAGGTTAAAGGTGCTGATTCTCGAAGGAGGGAGATTGCTAGTAAAGCGGCTGTAATGGCCAACCCGAGCACAAGGAGATGAGAAATGAGGTGCGTTTTCGAAACCTTTCCCGATCACACGGTGTACCATCTTCTGGGTTTCTCATGCATGTTTTCGATGTAGGAAGATGCCCTTGAACCTGGAGATTTTGGACCCATGGGATGGATACCACGCAGTATTACTTTAAAGGGTCTGCGTTTGCTCACCCAACCTCACCAAACCTCTCAGCCCCAAGAGTGTCCACCCTTATGTCTCAATCAGCTGTGGGTCTAGAGATGGTCAATAAAGGTGGCATCACAGCCCCTGAACGAATTTTGTAAGAATTTCTCTCTCTTTCACTGTCTTTGTTTCACGGGTTTTTAAAAGTAATTGATTTTTATAATGGGGTTTAGCTGCTTTTCACTGCTGTGTTTATGCCGCTTTACACCCACTTGACTCACTTACAGAGAGATATCAATACATAGCTTTGAAGATTCTTCCTAGTCAGATATATTCTTGGGCGGTGAATAGGGGGTGTCGAGTCCAGTTCACTGAGCAAGGAGTAGGTCTTGTCTATTACATATTGGGTTTATTGAACGGTATCTGAGCTAATTTGAAACCCTTGTTTTCTGCCTCACCCGACCTCACCTTTCCCGTTAAGCAGCCATAGTGTGTTTTGTAAACGTGTGTCTCTGTTCTGTTTTGTAATTCAGTTCAAGTGTAGCGGTTTTTACATTCCCTCTATAAGTAATATCTTATGATAAGTGTCGTTTTCTGGTTGACTTATTTCACTTAGAATCGTCGTACCTAAATCCACTCATCATGCTGCTACTAGCCTTATGACGTTGATTTCATGGCTGAGTGATATTCCATTGTACATAAGGACCACAACTTCTTTATCCATTTTTTTCTTTCCTGGGATATTTAAGGTGTAACGAAGTGGAGGTTCTTGTCAACAGAGCAGCCCTAAACTTTGGGGTGCCTGTGTCTTGCTGATTTTTAGTTTTCCCAATTTATATGCCCATGAGTGGAAGTGCCCTATGCTCTCTAAGCTGAGTTTTTTAGAGGTTTCAGGACACACCGTACACTTCTCCAGAGTGGCTGTTGGCAATTTACATCCCGCCCATCAGCGTAGCAAGGCTCCCGTTTCTCCATGGCCTGTCCTGCATTTCTGGTTTTGACACTTTATTCAGCATGGCCCTTTTGACCGATGGGAAGCGAGACTTCTTTGTAGCGCTGATTTGCCTTTCCAGGTTGCTTGGTTGGCCAAAAAGGGCGTATGCGTTTTTTCCTGAATATATTCAGGAAAAAACGCATACGCCCTTTTTGGCCAAGGGCATCATGGTCGAGGTTTTGCCGCTTTTCCTGTGCTTTAAAGGCGATTCGAATCTACCTCCTGAAATCTGTTTCCTGCAATTCTGCCTTGCTTTCAAATCCTCCTCGTTGCCTTCCCTCAATATATTTGTGGACGAGAGTTATCATTTATAACTCTGCAGGTTTGTGAATTGCAGTGCCCCTGAGCTCGATTTTTCAACTCACTTTTTTGGGAGCTGGCCGCAAAAGCGTAGGATTGCTTCAGGCCCTGTTCTGCTTCCGGGCGGCAGGCTGAGCCTGTGGTTAATTCTTCTTCCTGATGGGAAAATAGAGTGACCTGTGCCTGTCCCAACACCTAGAGCTAGTCTCTCACTGGTTCCCCCTCTTCCCGTTCATCCTCAGGACAAATTGCAACCTGTACGGAACAGGAGGTTAAAGGTGCTGATTCTCGAAGGAGGGAGATTGCTAGTAAAGCGGCTGTAATGGCCAACCCGAGCACAAGGAGATGAGAAATGAGGTGCGTTTTCGAAACCTTTCCCGATCACACGGTGTACCATCTTCTGGGTTTCTCATGCATGTTTTCGATGTAGGAAGATGCCCTTGAACCTGGAGATTTTGGACCCATGGGATGGATACCACGCAGTATTACTTTAAAGGGTCTGCGTTTGCTCACCCAACCTCACCAAACCTCTCAGCCCCAAGAGTGTCCACCCTTATGTCTCAATCAGCTGTGGGTCTAGATATGGTCAATCCAGGTGGCATCACAGCCCCTGAACGAATTTTGTAAGAATTTCTCTCTCTTTCACTGTCTTTGTTTCACGGGATTTTAAAAGTAATTGATTTTTATAATGGGGTGTAGCTGCTTTTCACTGCTCTGTTCATGCTGCTTTACACTCACTTGACTCATTTACAGAGAGATATCAATACATAGCTTTGAAGATTCTTCCTAGTCAGGTATATTCTTGGGCGGTGAACAGGGGGTGTCGAGTCCAGTTCACTGAGCAAGGAGTAGGTCTTGTCTATTACATATTGGGTTTATGGAACGGTATCTGAGCTCATTTGAAACCCTTGTTTTCTACCTCACCCGACCTCACCTTTCCCGTTAAGCAGCCATAGTGTGTTTTGTAAACGTGTGACGCTGTTCTGTTTTGTAATTCAGTTCAAGTGTAGCGGTTTTTACATTCCCTCTCTAAGTGATATCTTATGATAAGTGTCTTTTTCTGTGTGACTTATTTCACTTAGAATCGTCGTACCTAAATCCTCTCATCATGCTGCTACTAGCCTTATGACGTTGATTTCATGGCTGAGTGATATGCCATTGTACATAAGGACCACAACTTCCTTATCCATTTTTCTCTTTCCTGGGATATTTAAGGTGTAACGAAGTGGAGGTTCTTGTCAACAGAGCAGCCCTAAACTTTGGGGTGCCTGTGTCTTGCTGATTTTTAGTTTTCCCAATTTATACGCCCATGAGTGGACGTGCCCTATGCTCTCTAAGCTGAGTTTTTTAGAGGTTTCAGGACACACCGTACACTTCTCCAGAGTGGCTCTTGGCAATTTACATCACACCAATCAGCGTAGCAACGCTCCTGTTTCTCCATGGCCTGTCCTGCATTTCTGGTTTTGACACTTTATTCAGCATGGCCCTTTTGACCGATGGGAAGCGAGACTTCTTTGTAGCGCTGATTTGCCTTTCCAGGTTGCTTGGTTGGCCAAAAAGGGCGTCTGCGTTTTTTCCTGAATATATTCAGGAAAAAACGCAGACGCCCTTTTTGGCCAAGGGCATCATGGTCGAGGTTTTGCCGCTTTTCCTGTGCTTTAAAGGCGATTCGAATCTACCTCCTGAAATCTGTTTCCTGTAATTCTGCCTTGCTTTCAAATCCTCTTCGTTGCCTTTCCTCAATATATTTGTGGACGAGAGTTATCATTTCTAACTCTGCAGGTTTGTGAATTGCAGTGCCCCTGAGCTCCATTTTTCAACTCGTTTTCTTGGGAGCTGGCCACAAAAGCGTAGGATTGCTACAGGCCCTATTCTGGTTCCGGGCGGCAGGCTGAGCCTGTGGTTAATTCTTCTTCCTGATTGGAAAATAGAGTGACCTGTGCTTGTCCCAACACCTAGACCTAGTCTCTCATTGGTTCCCCCTCTTCCCGTTCATCCTCAGGACAAATTGCAACCTGTACGGAACAGGAGGTTAAAGGTGCTGATTCTCCACGGAGGGAGATTGCTACTAACGCGGCTGGAATGGCGAACCCGAGCACAAGGAGATGAGAAATGAGGTGCGTTTTAGAAACCTTTCCCGATCACACGGTGTACCATCTTCTGGGTTTCTCATGCATGTTTTCGATGTAGGAAGATGCCCTTGAACCTGGAGATTTGGGGCCCATGAGATGGATACCACACAGTATTACTTTAAAGGGTCTGTGTTTGCTCACCCAACCTCACCAAACCTCTCAGCCCCAAGAGTGTCCACCCTTATGTCTCAATCAGCTGTGGGTCTAGATATGGTCAATCCAGGTGGCATCACAGCCCCTGAACGAATTTTGTAAGAATTTCTCTCCCTTTCACTGTCTTTGTTTCATGGGATTTTAAAAGTAATTGATTTTTATAATGGGGTTTAGCTGCTTTTCACTGCTGGGTTTATGCTGCTTTACACCCACTTGACTCATTTACAGAGGGATATCAATACATAGCTTTGAAGATTGTTCCTAGTCAGATATATTCTTGGGCGGTGAATAGGGGGTGTTGAGTCCAGTTCACTGAGCAAGGAGTAGGTCTTGTCTATTACATATTGGGTTTATGGAACGGTATCTGAGCTAATTTGAAACCCCTGTTTTCTACCTCACCCGACCTCACCTTTCCCGTCAAGCAGCCATAGTGTGTTTTGTAAACGTGTGTCTCTGTTCTGTTTTGTAATTCAGTTCAAGTGTAGCGGTTTTTACATTCCCTCTATAAGTCATATCTTATGATAAGTGTTGTTTTCTGGTTGAGTTATTTCACTTAGAATCGTCGTACCTAAATCCACTCATCATGCTGCTACTAGCCTTATGACGTTGATTTCATGGCTGAGTGATATGCCATTGTACATAAGGACCACAACTTCCTTATCCATTTTTCTCTTTCCTGGGATATTTAAGGTGTAACGAAGTGGAGGTTCTTGTCAACAGAGCAGCCCTAAACTTTGGGGTGCCTGTGTCTTGCTGATTTTTAGTTTTCCCAATTTATACGCCCATGAGTGGAAGTGCCTTATGCTCTCTATGCTGAGTTCTTTAGATGTTTCAGGAAACACCGTACACTTCTCCAGAGTGGCTGTTGGCAATTTACATCCCGCCCATCAGCGTAGTAAGGCTCCCATTTCTCCATGGCCTGTCCTGCATTTCTGGTTTTGACACTTTATTCAGCATGGCCCTTTTGACCGATGGGAAGCGAGACTTCTTTGTAGCGCTGATTTGCCTTTCCAGGTTGCTTGGTTGGCCAAAAAGGGCGTATGCGTTTTTTCCTGAATATATTCAGGAAAAAACGCATACGCCCTTTTTGGCCAAGGGCATCATGGTCGAGGTTTTGCCGCTTTTCCTGTGCTTTAAAGGCGATTCGACTCTACCTCCTGAAATCTGTTTCCTGCAATTCTCCCTTGCTTTCAAATCCTCCTCGTTGCCTTCCCTCAATATATTTGTGGACGAGAGTTATCATTTCTAACTCTGTAGGTTTGTGAATTGCAGTGCCCCTGAGCTCCATTTTTCAACTCGCTTTTTTGGGAGCTGGCCGCAAAAGCACAGGATTGCTTCAGGGCCTGTTCTGCTTCCGGGCGGCAGGCTGAGCCTGTGGTTAATTCTTCTTCCTGATGGGAAAATAGAGTGACCTGTGCCTGTCCCAACACCTAGAGCTAGTTTCTCATTGGTTCCCCCTCTTCCCGTTCATCCTCAGGACAAATTGCAACCTGTACGGAACAGGAGGTTAAAGGTGCTGATTCTCGAAGGAGGGAGATTGCTAGTAAAGCGGCTGTAATGGCCAACCCGAGCACAAGGAGATGAGAAATGAGGTGCGTTTTAGAAACCTTTCCCGATCACACGGTGTACCATCTTCTGGGTTTCTCATGCATGTTTTCGATGTAGGAAGATGCCCTTGAACCTGGAGATTTTGGACCCATGGGATGGATACCACGCAGTATTACTTTAAAGGGTCTGCGTTTGCTCACCCAACCTCACCAAACCTCTCAGCCCCAAGAGTGTCCACCCTTATGTCTCAATCAGCTGTGGGTCTAGAGATGGTCAATCCAGGTGGCATCACAGCCCCTGAACGAATTTTGTAAGAATTTCTCTCTCTTTCACTGTCTTTGTTTCACGGGTTTTTAAAAGTAATTGATTTTTATAATGGGGTTTAGCTGCTTTTCACTGCTGTGTTTATGCCGCTTTACACCCACTTGACTCACTTACAGAGGGATATCAATACATTGGTTTTAAGATTCTTACTAGTCAGATATATTCTTGGGCGGTGAACAGGGGGTGTTTAGTCCACTTCACTGAGCAAGGAGTAGGTCTTGTCTATTACATATTGGGTGTATGGAACGGTATCTGAGCCTATTTGAAACCCTTGTTTTATGCATCACCCCACCTCACCTTTCCCGTTAAGCAGCCATAGTGTGTCTTCTAAACGTGTGACGCTGTTCTGTTTTGTAATTCAGTTCAAGTGTAGCGGTTTTTACATTCCCTCTATAAGTGATATCTTATGATAAGTGTCTTTTTCTGTGTGACTTATTTCACTTAGAATCGTCATACCTAAATCCTCTCATCATGCTGCTACTAGCCTTATGACGTTAATTTCATGGCTGAGTGATATGCCATTGTACATAAGGACCACAACTTCCTTATCCATTTTTCTCTTTCCTGGGATATTTAAGGTGTAACGAAGTGGAGGTTCTTGTCAACAGAGCAGCCCTAAACTTTGGGGTGCCTGTGTCTTGCTGATTTTTAGTTTTCCCAATTTATACGCCCATGAGTGGAAGTGCCCTATGCTCTCTAAGCTGAGTTTTTTAGATGTTTCAGGACACACCGTACACTTCTCCAGAGTGGCTGTTGGCAATTTACATCCCGCGCATCAGCGTAGCAAGGCTCCCGTTTCTCCATGGCCTGTCCTGCATTTCTGGTTTTGACACTTTATTCAGCATGGCCCTTTTGACCGATGGGAAGCGAGACTTCTTTGTAGCACTGATTTGCCTTTCCAGGTTGCTTGGTTGGCCAAAAAGGGCGTTTGCGTTTTTTCCTGAATATATTCAGGAAAAAACGCAAACGCCCTTTTTGGCCAAGGGCATCATTGTCGAGGTTTTGCCGCTTTTCCCGAGCTTTAAAGGCGATTCAACTGTACCTCCTGAAATCTCTTTCCTGCAATTCTGCCTTGCTTTCAAATCCTCTGCGTTGCCTTCCCTCAATATATTTGTGGACGAGAGTTATCATTTATAACTCTGCATGTTTGTGAATTGCAGTGCCCCTGAGCTCGATTTTTCAACTCGCTTTTTTGGGAGCTGGCGGCAAAAGCACAGGATTGCTTCAGGCCCTGTTCTGCTTCCGGGCGGCAGGCTGAGCCTGTGGTTAATTCTTCTTCCTGATGGGAAAATAGAGTGACCTGTGCCTGTCCCAACACCTAGAGCTAGTCTCTCACTGGTTCCCCCTCTTCCCGTTCATCCTCAGGACAAATTGCAACCTGTACGGAACAGGAGGTTAAAGGTGCTGATTCTCGAAGGAGGGAGATTGCTAGTAAAGCGGCTGTAATGGCCAACCCGAGCACAAGGAGATGAGAAATGAGGTGCGTTTTCGAAACCTTTCCCGATCACACGGTGTACCATCTTCTGGGTTTCTCATGCATGTTTTCGATGTAGGAAGATGCCCTTGAACCTGGAGATTTTGGACCCATGGGATGGATACCACGCAGTATTACTTTAAAGGGTCTGCGTTTGCTCACCCAACCTCACCAAACCTCTCAGCCCCAAGAGTGTCCACCCTTATGTCTCAATCAGCTGTGGGTCTAGAGATGGTCAATCCAGGTGGCATCACAGCCCCTGAACGAATTTTGTAAGAATTTCTCTCTCTTTCACTGTCTTTGTTTCACGGGTTTTTAAAAGTAATTGATTTTTATAATGGGGTTTAGCTGCTTTTCACTGCTGTGTTTATGCCGCTTTACACCCACTTGACTCACTTACAGAGGGATATCAATACATTGGTTTTAAGATTCTTACTAGTCAGATATATTCTTGGGCGGTGAACAGGGGGTGTTGAGTCCAGTTCACTGAGCAAGGAGTAGGTCTTGCCTATTACATATTGGGTTTATGGAACGGTATCTGAGCTAATTTGAAACCCTTGTTTTATGCATCACCCACCTCACCTTTCCCGTTAAGCAGCCATAGTGTGTCTTCTAAACATGTGACGCTGTTCTGTTTTGTAATTCCGTTCAAGTGTAGCGGTTTTTACATTCCCTCTATAAGTGATATCTTATGATAAGTGTCTTTTTCTGTGTGACTTATTTCACTTAGAATCGTCGTACCTAAATCCTCTCATCATGCTGCTACTAGCCTTATGACGTTAATTTCATGGCTGAGTGATATGCCATTGTACATAAGGACCACAACTTCCTTATCCATTTTTCTCTTTCCTGGGATATTTAAGGTGTAACGAAGTGGAGGTTCTTGTCAACAGAGCAGCCCTAAACTTTGGGGTGCCTGTGTCTTGCTGATTTTTAGTTTTCCCAATTTATACGCCCATGAGTGGAAGTGCCTTATGCTCTCTAAGCTGAGTTTCTTAGATGTTTCAGGAAACACCGTACACTTCTCCAGAGTGGCTGTTGGCAATTTACATCCCGCCCATCAGCGTAGTAAGGCTCCCATTTCTCCATGGCCTGTCCTGCATTTCTGGTTTTGACACTTTATTCAGCATGGCCCTTTTGACCGATGGGAAGCGAGACTTCTTTGTAGCGCTGATTTGCCTTTCCAGGTTGCTTTGTTGGCCAAAAAGCGCGTATGCGTTTTTTCCTGAATATATTCAGGAAAAAACGCATACGCCCTTTTTGGCCAAGGGCATCATGGTCGAGGTTTTGCCGCTTTTCCTCTGCTTTAAAGGCGATTCGACTCTACCTCCTGAAATCTGTTTCCTGCAATTCTGCCTTGCTTTCAAATCCTCCTCGTTGCCTTCCCTCAATATATTTGTGGACGAGAGTTATCATTTCTAACTCTGCAGGTTTGTGAATTGCAGTGCCCCTGAGCTCGATTTTTCAACTCGCTTTTTTGGGAGCTGGCCGCAAAAGCGCAGGATTGCTTCAGGCCCTGTTCTGCTTCCGGGTGGCAGGCTGAGCCTGTGGTTAATTCTTCTTCCTGATGGGAAAATAGAGTGACCTGTGCCTGTCCCAACACCTAGATCTAGTCTCTCACTGGTTCCCCCTCTTCCCGTTCATCCTCAGGACAAATTGCAACCTGTACGGATCAGGAGGTTAAAGGTGCTGATTCTCGAAGGAGGGAGATTGCTAGTAAAGCGGCTGTAATGGCCAACCCGAGCACAAGGAGATGAGAAATGAGGTGCGTTTTAGAAACCTTTCCCGATCACACGGTGTACCATCTTCTGGGTTTCTGATGCATGTTTTCGATGTAGGAAGATGCCCTTGAACCTGGAGATTTTGGCCCCATGGGATGGATACCACGCAGTATTACTTTAAAGGGTCTGCGTTTGCTCACCCAACCTCACCAAACCTCTCAGCCCCACGAGTGTCCACCCTTATATCTCAATCAGCTGTGGGTCTAGAGATGGTCAATAAAGGTGGCATCACAGCCCCTGAACGAATTTTGTAAGAATTTCTCTCTCTTTCACTGTCTTTGTTTCACGGGATTTTAAAAGTAATTGATTTTTATAATGGGGTTTAGCTGCTTTTCACTGCTCTGTTTATGCTGCTTTACACCCACTTGACTCATTTACAGAGAGATATCAATACATAGCTTTGAAGATTCTTCCTAGTCAGATATATTCTTGGGCGGTGAATAGGGGGTGTCGAGTCCAGTTCACTGAGCAAGGAGTAGGTCTTGTCTATTACATATTGGGTTTATTGAACGGTATCTGAGCTAATTTGAAACCCTTGTTTTCTGCCTCACCCGACCTCACCTTTCCCGTTAAGCAGCCATAGTGTGTTTTGTAAACGTGTGTCTCTGTTCTGTTTTGTAATTCAGTTCAAGTGTAGCGGTTTTTACATTCCCTCTATAAGTAATATCTTATGATAAGTGTCGTTTTCTGGTTGACTTATTTCACTTAGAATCGTCGTACCTAAATCCACTCATCATGCTGCTACTAGCCTTATGACGTTGATTTCATGGCTGAGTGATATTCCATTGTACATAAGGACCACAACTTCTTTATCCATTTTTTTCTTTCCTGGGATATTTAAGGTGTAACGAAGTGGAGGTTCTTGTCAACAGAGCAGCCCTAAACTTTGGGGTGCCTGTGTCTTGCTGATTTTTAGTTTTCCCAATTTATATGCCCATGAGTGGAAGTGCCCTATGCTCTCTAAGCTGAGTTTTTTAGAGGTTTCAGGACACACCGTACACTTCTCCAGAGTGGCTGTTGGCAATTTACATCCCGCCCATCAGCGTAGCAAGGCTCCCGTTTCTCCATGGCCTGTCCTGCATTTCTGGTTTTGACACTTTATTCAGCATGTCCCTTTTGACCGATGGGAAGCGAGACTTCTTTGTAGCGCTGATTTGCCTTTCCAGGTTGCTTGGTTGGCCAAAAAGGGCGTATGCGTTTTTTCCTGAATATATTCAGGAAAAAACGCATACGCCCTTTTTGGCCAAGGGCATCATGGTCGAGGTTTTGCCACTTTTCCTGTGCTTTAAAGGCGATTCGACTCTACCTCCTGAAATCTGTTTCCTGCAATTCTGCCTTGCTTTCAATCCTCCTCGTTGCCTTCCCTCAATATATTTGTGGACGAGAGTTATCATTTATAACTCTGCAGGTTTGTGAATTGCAGTGCCCCTGAGCTCTATTTTTCAACTCACTTTTTTGGGAGCTGGCCGCAAAAGCGTAGGATTGCTTCAGGCCCTGTTCTGCTTCCGGGCGGCAGGCTGAGCCTGTGGTTAATTCTTCTTCCTGATGGGAAAATAGAGTGACCTGTGCCTGTCCCAACACCTAGAGCTAGTCTCTCACTGGTTCCCCCTCTTCCCGTTCATCCTCAGGACAAATTGCAACCTGTACGTTACAGGAGGTTAAAGGTGCTGATTCTCGAAGGAGGGAGATTGCTAGTAAAGCGGCTGTAATGGCCAACCCGAGCACAAGGAGATGAGAAATGAGGTGCGTTTTCGAAACCTTTCCCGATCACACGGTGTACCATCTTCTGGGTTTCTCATGCATGTTTTCGATGTAGGAAGATGCCCTTGAACCTGGAGATTTGGGACCCATGGGATGGATACCACGCAGTATTACTTTAAAGGGTCTGCGTTTGCTCACCCAACCTCACCAAACCTCTCAGCCCCAAGAGTGTCCACCCTTATGTCTCAATCAGCTGTGGGTCTAGAGATGGTCAATAAAGGTGGCATCACAGCCCCTGAACGAATTTTGTAAGAATTTCTCTCTCTTTCACTGTCTTTGTTTCACGGGTTTTTAAAAGTAATTGATTTTTATAATGGGGTTTAGCTGCTTTTCACTGCTGTGTTTATGCCGCTTTACACCCACTTGACTCACTTACAGAGAGATATCAATACATAGCTTTGAAGATTCTTCCTAGTCAGATATATTCTTGGGCGGTGAATAGGGGGTGTCGAGTCCAGTTCACTGAGCAAGGAGTAGGTCTTGTCTATTACATATTGGGTTTATTGAACGGTATCTGAGCTAATTTGAAACCCTTGTTTTCTGCCTCACCCGACCTCACCTTTCCCGTTAAGCAGCCATAGTGTGTTTTGTAAACGTGTGTCTCTGTTCTGTTTTGTAATTCAGTTCAAGTGTAGCGGTTTTTACATTCCCTCTATAAGTAATATCTTATGATAAGTGTCGTTTTCTGGTTGACTTATTTCACTTAGAATCGTCGTACCTAAATCCACTCATCATGCTGCTACTAGCCTTATGACGTTGATTTCATGGCTGAGTGATATTCCATTGTACATAAGGACCACAACTTCTTTATCCATTTTTTTCTTTCCTGGGATATTTAAGGTGTAACGAAGTGGAGGTTCTTGTCAACAGAGCAGCCCTAAACTTTGGGGTGCCTGTGTCTTGCTGATTTTTAGTTTTCCCAATTTATATGCCCATGAGTGGAAGTGCCCTATGCTCTCTAAGCTGAGTTTTTTAGAGGTTTCAGGACACACCGTACACTTCTCCAGAGTGGCTGTTGGCAATTTACATCCCGCCCATCAGCGTAGCAAGGCTCCCGTTTCTCCATGGCCTGTCCTGCATTTCTGGTTTTGACACTTTATTCAGCATGGCCCTTTTGACCGATGGGAAGCGAGACTTCTTTGTAGCGCTGATTTGCCTTTCCAGGTTGCTTGGTTGGCCAAAAAGGGCGTATGCGTTTTTTCCTGAATATATTCAGGAAAAAACGCATACGCCCTTTTTGGCCAAGGGCATCATGGTCGAGGTTTTGCCGCTTTTCCTGTGCTTTAAAGGCGATTCGACTCTACCTCCTGAAATCTGTTTCCTGCAATTCTGCCTTGCTTTCAAATCCTCCTCGTTGCCTTCCCTCAATATATTTGTGGACGAGAGTTATCATTTATAACTCTGCAGGTTTGTGAATTGCAGTGCCCCTGAGCTCGATTTTTCAAGTCACTTTTTTGGGAGCTGGCCGCAAAAGCGTAGGATTGCTTCAGGCCCTGTTCTGCTTCCGGGCGGCAGGCTGAGCCTGTGGTTAATTCTTCTTCCTGATGGGAAAATAGAGTGACCTGTGCCTGTCCCAACACCTAGAGCTAGTCTCTCACTGGTTCCCCCTCTTCCCGTTCATCCTCAGGACAAATTGCAACCTGTACGGAACAGGAGGTTAAAGGTGCTGATTCTCGAAGGAGGGAGATTGCTAGTAAAGCGGCTGTAATGGCCAACCCGAGCACAAGGAGATGAGAAATGAGGTGCGTTTTCGAAACCTTTCCCGATCACACGGTGTACCATCTTCTGGGTTTCTCATGCATGTTTTCGATGTAGGAAGATGCCCTTGAACCTGGAGATTTTGGACCCATGGGATGGATACCACGCAGTATTACTTTAAAGGGTCTGCGTTTGCTCACCCAACCTCACCAAACCTCTCAGCCCCAAGAGTGTCCACCCTTATGTCTCAATCAGCTGTGGGTCTAGATATGGTCAATCCAGGTGGCATCACAGCCCCTGAACGAATTTTGTAAGAATTTCTCTCTCTTTCACTGTCTTTGTTTCACGGGATTTTAAAAGTAATTGATTTTTATAATGGGGTGTAGCTGCTTTTCACTGCTCTGTTCATGCTGCTTTACACTCACTTGACTCATTTACAGAGAGATATCAATACATAGCTTTGAAGATTCTTCCTAGTCAGGTATATTCTTGGGCGGTGAACAGGGGGTGTCGAGTCCAGTTCACTGAGCAAGGAGTAGGTCTTGTCTATTACATATTGGGTTTATGGAACGGTATCTGAGCTCATTTGAAACCCTTGTTTTCTACCTCACCCGACCTCACCTTTCCCGTTAAGCAGCCATAGTGTGTTTTGTAAACGTGTGACGCTGTTCTGTTTTGTAATTCAGTTCAAGTGTAGCGGTTTTTACATTCCCTCTCTAAGTGATATCTTATGATAAGTGTCTTTTTCTGTGTGACTTATTTCACTTAGAATCGTCGTACCTAAATCCTCTCATCATGCTGCTACTAGCCTTATGACGTTAATTTCATGGCTGAGTGATATGCCATTGTACATAAGGACCACAACTTCCTTATCCATTTTTCTCTTTCCTGGGCTATTTAAGGTGTAACGAAGTGGAGGTTCTTGTCAACAGAGCAGCCCTAAACTTTGGGGTGCCTGTGTCTTGCTGATTTTTAGTTTTCCCAATTTATACGCCCATGAGTGGAAGTGCCTTATGCTCTCTATGCTGAGTTCTTTAGATGTTTCAGGAAACACCGTACACTTCTCCAGAGTGGCTGTTGGCAATTTACATCCCGCCCATCAGCGTAGTAAGGCTCCCGTTTCTCCATGGCCTGTCCTGCATTTCTGGTTTTGACACTTTATTCAGCATGGCCCTTTTGACCGATGGGAAGCGAGACTTCTTTGTAGCGCTGATTTGCCTTTCCAGGTTGCTTGGTTGGCCAAAAAGGGCGTATGCGTTTTTTCCTGAATATATTCAGGAAAAAACGCATACGCCCTTTTTGGCCAAGGGCATCATGGTCGAGGTTTTGCCGCTTTTCCTGTGCTTTAAAGGCGATTCGACTCTACCTCCTGAAATCTGTTTCCTGCAATTCTGCCTTGCTTTCAAATCCTCCTCGTTGCCTTCCCTCAATATATTTGTGGACGAGAGTTATCATTTCTAACTCTGCAGGTTTGTGAATTGCAGTGCCCCTGAGCTCGATTTTTCAACTCGTTTTTTTGGGAGCTGGCCGCAAAAGCACAGGATTGCTTCAGGCCCTGTTCTGCTTCCGGGCGGCAGGCTGAGCCTGTGGTTAATTCTTCTTCCTGATGGGAAAATAGAGTGACCTGTGCCTGTCCCAACACCTAGAGCTAGTCTCTCACTGGTTCCCCCTCTTCCCGTTCATCCTCAGGACAATTTGCAACCTGTACGGAACAGGAGGTTGAAGGTGCTGATTCTCGAAGGAGGGAGATTGCTAGTAAAGCGGCTGTAATGGCCAACCCGAGCACAAGGAGATGAGAAATGAGGTGCGTTTTCGAAACCTTTCCCGATCACACGGTGTACCATCTTCTGGGTTTCTCATGCATGTTTTTGTTATAGGAAGATGCCCTTGAACTTGGAGATTTGGGACCCATGGGATGGGTACCACGCAGTATTACTTTAAAGGGCCTGCGTTTCCTCAACCAACCTGACCAAACCTCTCAGCCACAAGAGTGTCCACCCTTATGTCTCAAGCAGCTGTGGGTCTAGAGATGGTCAATCCAGGTGGCATCACAGCCCCTGAACGAATATTGTAAGAATTTCTCTCTCTTTCACTGTCTTTGTTTCACGGGTTTTTAAAAGTAATTGATTTTTATAATGGGGTTTAGCTGCTTTTCACTGCTGTTTTTATGCTGCTTTACACCCACTTGACTCACTTACAGAGAGATATCAATACATAGCTTTGAAGATTCTTCCTAGTCAGATATATTCTTGGGCGGTGAATAGGGGGTTTTTGCGTCCAGTTCACTGAGCAAGGAGTAGGTCTTGTCTATTACATATTGGGTTTATTGAACGGTATCTGAGCTAATTTGAAACCCTTGTTTTCTGCCTCACCCGACCTCACCTTTCCCGTTAAGCAGCCATAGTGTGTTTTGTAAACGTGTGTCTCTGTTCTGTTTTGTAATTCAGTTCAAGTGTAGCGGTTTTTACATTCCCTCTATAAGTGATATCTTATGATAAGTGTCGTTTTCTGGTTGACTTATTTCACTTAGAATCGTCGTACCTAAATCCACTCATCATGCTGCTACTAGCCTTATGACGTTGATTTCCTGGCTGAGTGATATTCCATTGTACATAAGGACCACAACTTCTTTATCCATTTTTTTCTTTCCTGGGATATTTAAGGTGTAACGAAGTGGAGGTTCTTGTCAACAGAGCAGCCCTAAACTTTGGGGTGCCTGTGTCTTGCTGATTTTTACTTTTCCCAATTTATACACCCATGAGTGGAAGTGCCCTATGCTCTCTAAGCTGAGTTTTTTAGAGGTTTCAGGACACACCGTACACTTCTCCAGAGTGGCTGTTGGCAATTTACATCCCGCCCATCAGCGTAGCAAGGCTCCCGTTTCTCCATGGCCTGTCCTGCATTTCTGGTTTTGACACTTTATTCAGCATGGCCCTTTTGACCGATGGGAAGCGAGACTTCTTTGTAGCGCTGATTTGCCTTTCCAGGTTGCTTGGTTGGCCAAAAAGGGCGTATGCGTTTTTTCCTGAATATATTCAGGAAAAAACGCATACGCCCTTTTTGGCCAAGGGCATCATGGTCGAGGTTTTGCCGCCTTTCCTGTGCTTTAAAGGCGATTCGAATCTACCTCCTGAAATCTGTTTCCTGCAATTCTGCCTTGCTTTCAAATCCTCCTCGTTGCCTTCCCACAATATATTTGTGGACGAGAGTTATCATTTCTAACTCTGCAGGTTTGTGAATTGCAGTGCCCCTGAGCTCCATTTTTCAACTCGCTTTCTTCGGAGCTGGCCGCAGAAGCGTAGGATTGCTTCAGGCCCTGTTCTGCTTCCGGGCGGCAGGCTGAGCCTGTGGTTAATTCTTCTTCCTGATGGGAAAATAGAGTGACCTGTGCCTGTCCCAACACCTAGAGCTAGTTTCTCATTGGTTCCCCCTCTTCCCGTTCATCCTCAGGACAAATTGCAACCTGTACGGAACAGGAGGTTAAAGGTGCTGATTCTCCACGGAGGGAGATTGCTACTAACGCGGCTGGAATGGCGAACCCGAGCACAAGGAGATGAGAAATGAGGTGCGTTGTAGAAACCTTTCCCGATCACACGGTGTACCATCTTCTGGGTTTCTCATGCATGTTTTCGATGTAGGAAGATGCCCTTGAACCTGGAGATTTGGGACCCATGGGATGGATACCACGCAGTATTACTTTAAAGGGTCTGCGTTTGCTCACCCAACCTCACCAAACCTCTCAGCCCCAAGAGTGTCCACCCTTATGTCTCAATCAGCTGTGGGTCTAGAAATGGTCAATCCAGGTGGCATCACAGCCCCTGAACGAATTTTGTAAGAATTTCTCTCTCTTTCACTGTCTTTGTTTCATGGGATTTTAAAAGTAATTGATTTTTATAATGGGGTTTAGCTGCTTTTCACTGCTCTGTTTATGCTGCTTTACACCCACTTGACTCATTTACAGAGAGATATCAATACATAGCTTTGAAGATTCTTCCTAGTCAGGTATATTCTTGGGCGGTGAATAGGGGGTGTCGAGTCCAGTTCACTGAGCAAGGAGTAGGTCTTGTCTATTACATATTGGGTTTATGGAACGGTATCTGAGCTAATTTGAAACCCTTGTTTTCTACCTCACCCGACCTCACCTTTCCCGTTAAGCAGCCATAGTGTGTTTTGTAAACGTGTGACGCTGTTCTGTTTTGTAATTCAGTTCAAGTGTAGCGGTTTTTACATTCCCTCTCTAAGTGATATCTTATGATAAGTGTCTTTTTCTGTGTGACTTATTTCACTTAGAATCGTCGTACCTAAATCCTCTCATCATGCTGCTACTAGCCTTATGACGTTAATTTCATGGCTGAGTGATATGCCATTGTACATAAGGACCACAACTTCCTTATCCATGTTTCTCTTTCCTGGGATATTTAAGGTGTAACGAAGTGGAGGTTCTTGTCAACAGAGCAGCCCTAAACTTTGGGGTGCCTGTGTCTTGCTGATTTTTAGTTTTCCCAATTTATACGCCCATGAGTGGAAGTGCCTTATGCTCTCTATGCTGAGTTCTTTAGATGTTTCAGGAAACACCGTACACTTCTCCAGAGTGGCTGTTGGCAATTTACATCCCGCCCATCAGCGTAGTAAGGCTCCCGTTTCTCCATGGCCTGTCCTGCATTTCTGGTTTTGACACTTTATTCAGCATGGCCCTTTTGACCGATGGGAAGCGAGACTTCTTTGTAGCGCTGATTTGCCTTTCCAGGTTGCTTGGTTGGCCAAAAAGGGCGTATGCGTTTTTTCCTGAATATATTCAGGAAAAAACGCATACGCCCTTTTTGGCCAAGGGCATCATGGTCGAGGTTTTGCCGCTTTTCCTGTGCTTTAAAGGCGATTCGACTCTACCTCCTGAAATCTGTTTCCTGCAATTCTGCCTTGCTTTCAAATCCTCCTCGTTGCCTTCCCTCAATATATTTGTGGACGAGAGTTATCATTTCTAACTCTGCAGTTTTGTGAATTGCAGTGCCCCTGAGCTCGATCTTTCAACTCGTTTTTTTGGTTGCTGGCCGCAAATGCACAGGATTGCTTCAGGCCCTGTTCTGCTTCCGGGCGGCAGGCTGAGCCTGTGGTTAATTCTTCTTCCTGATGGGAAAATAGAGTGACCTGTGCCTGTCCCAACACCTAGAGCTAGTCTCTCACTGGTTCCCCCTCTTCCCGTTCATCCTCAGGACAATTTGCAACCTGTACGGAACAGGAGGTTGAAGGTGCTGATTCTCGAAGGAGGGAGATTGCTAGTAAAGCGGCTGTAATGGCCAACCCGAGCACAAGGAGATGAGAAATGAGGTGCGTTTTCGAAACCTTTCCCGATCACACGGTGTACCATCTTCTGGGTTTCTCATGCATGTTTTTGTTATAGGAAGATGCCCTTGAACTTGGAGATTTGGGACCCATGGGATGGGTAACACGCAGTATTACTTTAAAGGGCCTGCGTTTCCTCAACCAACCTGACCAAACCTCTCAGCCCCAAGAGTGTCCACCCTTATGTCTCAAGCAGCTGTGGGTCTAGAGATGGTCAATCCAGGTGGCATCACAGCCCCTGAACGAATATTGTAAGAATTTCTCTCTCTTTCACTGTCTTTGTTTCACGGGTTTTTAAAAGTAATTGATTTTTATAATGGGGTTTAGCTGCTTTTCACTGCTGTTTTTATGCTGCTTTACACCCACTTGACTCACTTACAGAGAGATATCAATACATAGCTTTGAAGATTCTTCCTAGTCAGATATATTCTTGGGCGGTGAATAGGGGGTTTTTGCGTCCAGTTCACTGAGCAAGGAGTAGGTCTTGTCTATTACATATTGGGTTTATTGAACGGTATCTGAGCTAATTTGAAACCCTTGTTTTCTGCCTCACCCGACCTCACCTTTCCCGTTAAGCAGCCATAGTGTGTTTTGTAAACGTGTGTCTCTGTTCTGTTTTGTAATTCAGTTCAAGTGTAGCGGTTTTTACATTCCCTCTATAAGTGATATCTTATGATAAGTGTCGTTTTCTGGTTGACTTATTTCACTTAGAATCGTCGTACCTAAATCCACTCATCATGCTGCTACTAGCCTTATGACGTTGATTTCCTGGCTGAGTGATATTCCATTGTACATAAGGACCACAACTTCTTTATCCATTTTTTTCTTTCCTGGGATATTTAAGGTGTAACGAAGTGGAGGTTCTTGTCAACAGAGCAGCCCTAAACTTTGGGGTGCCTGTGTCTTGCTGATTTTTACTTTTCCCAATTTATACACCCATGAGTGGAAGTGCCCTATGCTCTCTAAGCTGAGTTTTTTAGAGGTTTCAGGACACACCGTACACTTCTCCAGAGTGGCTGTTGGCAATTTACATCCCGCCCATCAGCGTAGCAAGGCTCCCGTTTCTCCATGGCCTGTCCTGCATTTCTGGTTTTGACACTTTATTCAGCATGGCCCTTTTGACCGATGGGAAGCGAGACTTCTTTGTAGCGCTGATTTGCCTTTCCAGGTTGCTTGGTTGGCCAAAAAGGGCGTATGCGTTTTTTCCTGAATATATTCAGGAAAAAACGCATACGCCCTTTTTGGCCAAGGGCATCATGGTCGAGGTTTTGCCGCCTTTCCTGTGCTTTAAAGGCGATTCAAATCTACCTCCTGAAATCTCTTTCCTGCAATTCTACCTTGCTTTCAAATCCTCTTCGTTGCCTTCCCTCAATATATTTGTGGACGAGAGTTATCATTTCTAACTCTGCAGGTTTGTGAATTGCAGTGCCCCTGAGCTCCATTTTTCAACTCGCTTTCTTCGGAGCTGGCCGCAAAAGCGCAGGATTGCTTCAGGCCCTATTCTGGTTCCGGGCGGCAGGCTGAGCTTGTGGTTAATTCTTCTTCCTGATGGGAAAATAGAGTGACCTGTGCCTGTCCCAACACCTAGAGCTAGTCTCTCATTGGTTCCCCCTCTTCCCGTTCATCCTCAGGACAAATTGCAACCTGTACGGAACAGGAGGTTAAAGGTGCTGATTCTCCACGGAGGGAGATTGCTACTAACGCGGCTGGAATGGCGAACCCGAGCACAAGGAGATGAGAAATGAGGTGCGTTTTAGAAACCTTTCCCGATCACACGGTGTACCATCTTCTGGGTTTCTCATGCATGTTTTCGATGTAGGAAGATGCCCTTGAACCTGGAGATTTGGGACCCATGGGATGGATACCACGCAGTATTACTTTAAAGGGTCTGCGTTTGCTCACCCAACCTCACCAAACCTCTCAGCCCCAAGAGTGTCCACCCTTATGTCTCAATCAGCTGTGGGTCTAGATATGGTCAATCCAGGTGGCATCACAGCCCCTGAACGAATTTTGTAAGAATTTCTCTCTCTTTCACTGTCTTTGTTTCACGGGATTTTAAAAGTAATTGATTTTTATAATGGGGTTTAGCTGCTTTTCACTGCTCTGTTTATGCTGCTTTACACCCACTTGACTCATTTACAGAGAGATATCAATACATAGCTTTGAAGATTCTTCCTAGTCAGGTATATTCTTGGGCGGTGAATAGGGGGTGTCGAGTCCAGTTCACTGAGCAAGGAGTAGGTCTTGTCTATTACATATTGGGTTTATGGAACGGTATCTGAGCCAATTTGAAACCCTTGTTTTCTACCTCACCCGACCTCACCTTTCCCGTTAAGCAGCCATAGTGTGTTTTGTAAACGTGTGACGCTGTTCTGTTTTGTAATTCAGTTCAAGTGTAGCGGTTTTTACATTCCCTCTCTAAGTGATATCTTATGATAAGTGTCTTTTTCTGTGTGACTTATTTCACTTAGAATCGTCGTACCTAAATCCTCTCATCATGCTGCTACTAGCCTTATGACGTTAATTTCATGGCTGAGTGATATGCCATTGTACATAAGGACCACAACTTCCTTATCCATTTTTCTCTTTCCTGGGATATTTAAGGTGTAACGAAGTGGAGGTTCTTGTCAACAGAGCAGCCCTAAACTTTGGGGTGCCTGTGTCTTGCTGATTTTTAGTTTTCCCAATTTATACGCCCATGAGTGGAAGTGCCTTATGCTCTCTATGCTGAGTTCTTTAGATGTTTCAGGAAACACCGTACACTTCTCCAGAGTGGCTGTTGGCAATTTACATCCCGCCCATCAGCGTAGTAAGGCTCCCGTTTCTCCATGGCCTGTCCTGCATTTCTGGTTTTGACACTTTATTCAGCATGGCCCTTTTGACCGATGGGAAGCGAGACTTCTTTGTAGCGCTGATTTGCCTTTCCAGGTTGCTTGGTTGGCCAAAAAGGGCGTATGCGTTTTTTCCTGAATATATTCAGGAAAAAACGCATACGCCCTTTTTGGCCAAGGGCATCATGGTCGAGGTTTTGCCACTTTTCCTGTGCTTTAAAGGCGATTCGACTCTACCTCCTGAAATCTGTTTCCTGCAATTCTGCCTTGCTTTCAAATCCTCCTCGTTGCCTTCCCTCAATATATTTGTGGACGAGAGTTATCATTTCTAACTCTGCAGGTTTGTGAATTGCAGTGCCCCTGAGCTCGATTTTTCAACTCGCTTTTTTGGGAGCTGGCCGCAAAAGCACAGGATTGCTTCAGGCCCTGTTCTGCTTCCAGGCGGCAGGCTGAGCCTGTGGTTAATTCTTCTTCCTGATGGGAAAATAGAGTGACCTGTGCCTGTCCCAACACCTAGAGCTAGTCTCTCACTGGTTCCCCCTCTTCCCGTTCATCCTCAGGACAAATTGCAACCTGTACGGAACAGGAGGTTGAAGGTGCTGATTCTCGAAGGAGGGAGATTGCTAGTAAAGCGGCTGTAATGGCCAACCCGAGCACAAGGAGATGAGAAATGAGGTGCGTTTTAGAAACCTTTCCCGATCACACGGTGTACCATCTTCTGGGTTTCTCATGCATGTTTTCGATGTAGGAAGATGCCCTTGAACCTGGAGATTTTGGACCCATGGGATGGATACCACGCAGTATTACTTTAAAGGGTGTGCGTTTGCTCACCCAACCTCACCAAACCTCTCAGCCCCAAGAGTGTCCACCCTTATGTCTCAATCAGCTGTGGGTCTAGAGATGGTCAATCCAGGTGGCATCACAGCCCCTGAACGAATTTTGTAAGAATTTCTCTCTCTTTCACTGTCTTTGTTTCACGGGTTTTTAAAAGTAATTGATTTTTGTAATGGGGTTTAGCTGCTTTTCACTGCTGTGTTTATGCCGCTTTACACCCACTTGACTCACTTACAGAGGGATATCAATACATTGGTTTTAAGATTCTTACTAGTCAGATATATTATTGGGCGGTGAACAGGGGGTGTTGAGTCCAGTTCACTGAGCAAGGAGTAGGTCTTGTCTATTACATATTGGGTTTATGGAACGGTATCTGAGCTAATTTGAAACCCTTGTTTTATGCATCACCCACCTCACCTTTCCCGTTAAGCAGCCATAGTGTGTCTTCTAAACGTGTGACGCTGTTCTGTTTTGTAATTCAGTTCAAGTGTAGCGGTTTTTACATTCCCTCTCTAAGTGATATCTTATGATAAGTGTGTTTTTCTGTGTGACTTATTTCACTTAGAATCGTCGTACCTAAATCCTCTCATCATGCTGCTACTAGCCTTATGACGTTAATTTCATGGCTGAGTGATATGCCATTGTACATAAGGACCACAACTTCCTTATCCATTTTTCTCTTTCCTTTGAGATTTAAGGTGTAACGAAGTGGAGGTTCTTGTCAACAGAGCAGCGCTAAACTTTGGGGTGCCTATGTCTTGCTGATTTTTAGTTTTCCCAATTTATACGCCCATGAGTGGAAGTGCCTTATGCTCTCTATGCTGAGTTCTTTAGATGTTTCAGGAAACACCGTACACTTCTCCAGAGTGGCTGTTGGCAATTTACATCCCGCCCATCAGCGTAGTAAGGCTCCCATTTCTCCATGGCCTGTCCTGCATTTCTGGTTTTGACACTTTATTCAGCATGGCGCTTTTGACCGATGGGAAGCGAGACTTCTTTGTAGCGCTGATTTGCCTTTCCAGGTTGCTTTGTTGGCCAAAAAGGGCGTATGCTTTTTTTCCTGAATATATTCAGGAAAAAACGCATACGCCCTTTTTGGCCAAGGGCATCATGGTCGAGGTTTTGCAGCTTTTCCTGTGCTTTAAAGGCGATTCGACTCTACCTCCTGAAATCTGTTTCCTGCAATTCTGCCTTGCTTTCAAATCCTCCTCGTTGCCTTCCCTCAATATATTTGTGGACGAGAGTTATCATTTCTAACTCTGCAGGTTTGTGAATTGCAGTGCCCCTGAGCTCCATTTTTCAACTCGCTTTCTTCGGAGCTGGCCGCAAAAGCGCAGGATTGCTTCAGGCCCTATTCTGGTTCCGGGCGGCAGGCTGAGCCTGTGGTTAATTCTTCTTCCTGATGGGAAAATAGAGTGACCTGTGCCTGTCCCAACACCTAGAGCTAGTCTCTCATTGGTTCCCCCTCTTCCCGTTCATCCTCAGGACAAATTGCAACCTGTACGGAACAGGAGGTTAAAGGTGCTGATTCTCCACGGAGGGAGATTGCTACTAACGCGGCTGGAATGGCGAACCCGAGCACAAGGAGATGAGAAATGAGGTGCGTTTTAGAAACCTTTCCCGATCACACGGTGTACCATCTTCTGGGTTTCTCATGCATGTTTTCGATGTAGGAAGATGCCCTTGAACCTGGAGATTTTGGACCCATGGGATGGATACCACGCAGTATTACTTTAAAGGGTCTGCGTTTGCTCACCCAACCTCACCAAACCTCTCAGCCCCAAGAGTGTCCACCCTTATGTCTCAATCAGCTGTGGGTCTAGAGATGGTCAATCCAGGTGGCATCACAGCCCCTGAACGAATTTTGTAAGAATTTCTCTCTCTTTCACTGTCTTTGTTTCACGGGATTTTAAAAGTAATTGATTTTTATAATGGGGTTTAGCTGCTTTTCACTGCTCTGTTTATGCTGCTTTACACCCACTTGACTCATTTACAGAGAGATATCAATACATAGCTTTGAAGATTCTTCCTAGTCAGGTATATTCTTGGGCGGTGAATAGGGGGTGTCGAGTCCAGTTCACTGAGCAAGGAGTAGGTCTTGTCTATTACATATTGGGTTTATGGAACGGTATCTGAGCTAATTTGAAACCCTTGTTTTCTACCTCACCCGACCTCACCTTTCCCGTTAAGCAGCCATAGTGTGTTTTGTAAACGTGTGACACTGTTCTGTTTTGTAATTCAGTTCAAGTGTAGCGGTTTTTACATTCCCTCTCTAAGTGATATCTTATGATAAGTGTCTTTTTCTGTGTGACTTATTTCACTTAGAATCGTCGTACCTAAATCCTCTCATCATGCTGCTACTAGCCTTATGACGTTAATTTCATGGCTGAGTGATATGCCATTGTACATAAGGACCACAACTTCCTTATCCATTTTTCTCTTTCCTGGGATATTTAAGGTGTAACGAAGTGGAGGTTCTTGTCAACAGAGCAGCCCTAAACTTTGGGGTGCCTGTGTCTTGCTGATTTTTAGTTTTCCCAATTTATACGCCCATGAGTGGAAGTGCCTTATGCTCTCTATGCTGAGTTCTTTAGATGTTTCAGGAAACACCGTACACTTCTCCAGAGTGGCTGTTGGCAATTTACATCCCGCCCATCAGCGTAGTAAGGCTCCCGTTTCTCCATGGCCTGTCCTGCATTTCTGGTTTTGACACTTTATTCAGCATGGCCCTTTTGACCGATGGGAAGCGAGACTTCTTTGTAGCGCTGATTTGCCTTTCCAGGTTGCTTGGTTGGCCAAAAAGGGCGTATGCGTTTTTTCCTGAATATATTCAGGAAAAAACGCATACGCCCTTTTTGGCCAAGGGCATCATGGTCGAGGTTTTGCCGCTTTTCCTGTGCTTTAAAGGCGATTCGACTCTACCTCCTGAAATCTGTTTCCTGCAATTCTGCCTTGCTTTCAAATCCTCCTCGTTGCCTTCCCTCAATATATTTGTGGACGAGAGTTATCATTTCTAACTCTGCAGGTTTGTGAATTGCAGTGCCCCTGAGCTCGATTTTTCAACTCGTTTTTTTGGGAGCTGGCCGCAAAAGCACAGGATTGCTTCAGGCCCTGTTCTGCTTCCGGGCGGCAGGCTGAGCCTGTGGTTAATTCTTCTTCCTGATGGGAAAATAGAGTGACCTGTGCCTGTCCCAACACCTAGAGCTAGTCTCTCACTGGTTCCCCCTCTTCCCGTTCATCCTCAGGACAATTTGCAACCTGTACGGAACAGGAGGTTGAAGGTGCTGATTCTCGAAGGAGGGAGATTGCTAGTAAAGCGGCTGTAATGGCCAACCCGAGCACAAGGAGATGAGAAATGAGGTGCGTTTTCGAAACCTTTCCCGATCACACGGTGTACCATCTTCTGGGTTTCTCATGCATGTTTTTGTTATAGGAAGATGCCCTTGAACTTGGAGATTTGGGACCCATGGGATGGGTACCACGCAGTATTACTTTAAAGGGCCTGCGTTTCCTCAACCAACCTGACCAAACCTCTCAGCCACAAGAGTGTCCACCCTTATGTCTCAAGCAGCTGTGGGTCTAGAGATGGTCAATCCAGGTGGCATCACAGCCCCTGAACGAATATTGTAAGAATTTCTCTCTCTTTCACTGTCTTTGTTTCACGGGATTTTAAAAGTAATTGATTTTTATAATGGGGTTTAGCTGCTTTTCACTGCTGTTTTTATGCTGCTTTACACCCACTTGACTCACTTACAGAGAGATATCAATACATAGCTTTGAAGATTCTTCCTAGTCAGATATATTCTTGGGCGGTGAATAGGGGGTTTTTGCGTCCAGTTCACTGAGCAAGGAGTAGGTCTTGTCTATTACATATTGGGTTTATTGAACGGTATCTGAGCTAATTTGAAACCCTTGTTTTCTGCCTCACCCGACCTCACCTTTCCCGTTAAGCAGCCATAGTGTGTTTTGTAAACGTGTGTCTCTGTTCTGTTTTGTAATTCAGTTCAAGTGTAGCGGTTTTTACATTCCCTCTATAAGTGATATCTTATGATAAGTGTCGTTTTCTGGTTGACTTATTTCACTTAGAATCGTCGTACCTAAATCCACTCATCATGCTGCTACTAGCCTTATGACGTTGATTTCCTGGCTGAGTGATATTCCATTGTACATAAGGACCACAACTTCTTTATCCATTTTTTTCTTTCCTGGGATATTTAAGGTGTAACGAAGTGGAGGTTCTTGTCAACAGAGCAGCCCTAAACTTTGGGGTGCCTGTGTCTTGCTGATTTTTACTTTTCCCAATTTATACACCCATGAGTGGAAGTGCCCTATGCTCTCTAAGCTGAGTTTTTTAGAGGTTTCAGGACACACCGTACACTTCTCCAGAGTGGCTGTTGGCAATTTACATCCCGCCCATCAGCGTAGCAAGGCTCCCGTTTCTCCATGGCCTGTCCTGCATTTCTGGTTTTGACACTTTATTCAGCATGGCCCTTTTGACCAATGGGAAGCGAGACTTCTTTGTAGCGCTGATTTGCCTTTCCAGGTTGCTTGGTTGGCCAAAAAGGGCGTATGCGTTTTTTCCTGAATATATTCAGGAAAAAACGCATACGCCCTTTTTGGCCAAGGGCATCATGGTCGAGGTTTTGCCGCCTTTCCTGTGCTTTAAAGGCGATTCGAATCTACCTCCTGAAATCTGTTTCCTGCAATTCTGCCTTGCTTTCAAATCCTCCTCGTTGCCTTCCCACAATATATTTGTGGACGAGAGTTATCATTTCTAACTCTGCAGGTTTGTGAATTGCAGTGCCCCTGAGCTCCATTTTTCAACTCGCTTTCTTCGGAGCTGGCCGCAAAAGCGCAGGATTGCTTCAGGCCCTATTCTGGTTCCGGGCGGCAGGCTGAGCCTGTGGTTAATTCTTCTTCCTGATGGGAAAATAGAGTGACCTGTGCCTGTCCCAACACCTAGAGCTAGTTTCTCATTGGTTCCCCCTCTTCCCGTTCATCCTCAGGACAAATTGCAACCTGTACGGAACAGGAGGTTAAAGGTGCTGATTCTCCACGGAGGGAGATTGCTACTAACGCGGCTGGAATGGCGAACCCGAGCACAAGGAGATGAGAAATGAGGTGCGTTGTAGAAACCTTTCCCGATCACACGGTGTACCATCTTCTGGGTTTCTCATGCATGTTTTCGATGTAGGAAGATGCCCTTGAACCTGGAGATTTGGGACCCATGGGATGGATACCACGCAGTATTACTTTAAAGGGTCTGCGTTTGCTCACCCAACCTCACCAAACCTCTCAGCCCCAAGAGTGTCCACCCTTATGTCTCAATCAGCTGTGGGTCTAGAGATGGTCAATCCAGGTGGCATCACAGCCCCTGAACGAATTTTGTAAGAATTTCTCTCTCTTTCACTGTCTTTGTTTCACGGGATTTTAAAAGTAATTGATTTTTATAATGGGGTTTAGCTGCTTTTCACTGCTCTGTTTATGCTGCTTTACACCCACTTGACTCATTTACAGAGAGATATCAATACATAGCTTTGAAGATTCTTCCTAGTCAGGTATATTCTTGGGCGGTGAATAGGGGGTGTCGAGTCCAGTTCACTGAGCAAGGAGTAGGTCTTGTCTATTACATATTGGGTTTATGGAACGGTATCTGAGCTAATTTGAAACCCTTGTTTTCTACCTCACCCGACCTCACCTTTCCCGTTAAGCAGCCATAGTGTGTTTTGTAAACGTGTGACACTGTTCTGTTTTGTAATTCAGTTCAAGTGTAGCGGTTTTTACATTCCCTCTCTAAGTGATATCTTATGATAAGTGTCTTTTTCTGTGTGACTTATTTCACTTAGAATCGTCGTACCTAAATCCTCTCATCATGCTGCTACTAGCCTTATGACGTTAATTTCATGGCTGAGTGATATGCCATTGTACATAAGGACCACAACTTCCTTATCCATTTTTCTCTTTCCTGGGATATTTAAGGTGTAACGAAGTGGAGGTTCTTGTCAACAGAGCAGCCCTAAACTTTGGGGTGCCTGTGTCTTGCTGATTTTTAGTTTTCCCAATTTATACGCCCATGAGTGGAAGTGCCTTATGCTCTCTATGCTGAGTTCTTTAGATGTTTCAGGAAACACCGTACACTTCTCCAGAGTGGCTGTTGGCAATTTACATCCCGCCCATCAGCGTAGTAAGGCTCCCGTTTCTCCATGGCCTGTCCTGCATTTCTGGTTTTGACACTTTATTCAGCATGGCCCTTTTGACCGATGGGAAGCGAGACTTCTTTGTAGCGCTGATTTGCCTTTCCAGGTTGCTTGGTTGGCCAAAAAGGGCGTATGCGTTTTTTCCTGAATATATTCAGGAAAAAACGCATACGCCCTTTTTGGCCAAGGGCATCATGGTCGAGGTTTTGCCGCTTTTCCTGTGCTTTAAAGGCGATTCGACTCTACCTCCTGAAATCTGTTTCCTGCAATTCTGCCTTGCTTTCAAATCCTCCTCGTTGCCTTCCCTCAATATATTTGTGGACGAGAGTTATCATTTCTAACTCTGCAGGTTTGTGAATTGCAGTGCCCCTGAGCTCGATTTTTCAACTCGTTTTTTTGGTTGCTGGCCGCAAATGCACAGGATTGCTTCAGGCCCTGTTCTGCTTCCGGGCGGCAGGCTGAGCCTGTGGTTAATTCTTCTTCCTGATGGGAAAATAGAGTGACCTGTGCCTGTCCCAACACCTAGAGCTAGTCTCTCACTGGTTCCCCCTCTTCCCGTTCATCCTCAGGACAATTTGCAACCTGTACGGAACAGGAGGTTGAAGGTGCTGATTCTCGAAGGAGGGAGATTGCTAGTAAAGCGGCTGTAATGGCCAACCCGAGCACAAGGAGATGAGAAATGAGGTGCGTTTTCGAAACCTTTCCCGATCACACGGTGTACCATCTTCTGGGTTTCTCATGCATGTTTTTGTTATAGGAAGATGCCCTTGAACTTGGAGATTTGGGACCCATGGGATGGGTACCACGCAGTATTACTTTAAAGGGCCTGCGTTTCCTCAACCAACCTGACCAAACCTCTCAGCCACAAGAGTGTCCACCCTTATGTCTCAATCAGCTGTGGGTCTAGAGATGGTCAATCCAGGTGGCATCACAGCCCCTGAACGAATATTGTAAGAATTTCTCTCTCTTTCACTGTCATTGTTTCACGGGTTTTTAAAAGTAATTGATTTTTATAATGGGGTTTAGCTGCTTTTCACTGCTGTTTTTATGCTGCTTTACACCCACTTGACTCACTTACAGAGAGATATCAATACATAGCTTTGAAGATTCTTCCTAGTCAGATATATTCTTGGGCGGTGAATAGGGGGTTTTTGCGTCCAGTTCACTGAGCAAGGAGTAGGTCTTGTCTATTACATATTGGGTTTATTGAACGGTATCTGAGCTAATTTGAAACCCTTGTTTTCTGCCTCACCCGACCTCACCTTTCCCGTTAAGCAGCCATAGTGTGTTTTGTAAACGTGTGTCTCTGTTCTGTTTTGTAATTCAGTTCAAGTGTAGCGGTTTTTACATTCCCTCTATAAGTGATATCTTATGATAAGTGTCGTTTTCTGGTTGACTTATTTCACTTAGAATCGTCGTACCTAAATCCACTCATCATGCTGCTACTAGCCTTATGACGTTGATTTCCTGGCTGAGTGATATTCCATTGTACATAAGGACCACAACTTCTTTATCCATTTTTTTCTTTCCTGGGATATTTAAGGTGTAACGAAGTGGAGGTTCTTGTCAACAGAGCAGCCCTAAACTTTGGGGTGCCTGTGTCTTGCTGATTTTTACTTTTCCCAATTTATACACCCATGAGTGGAAGTGCCCTATGCTCTCTAAGCTGAGTTTTTTAGAGGTTTCAGGACACACCGTACACTTCTCCAGAGTGGCTGTTGGCAATTTACATCACGCCCATCAGCGTAGCAAGGCTCCCGTTTCTCCATGGCCTGTCCTGCATTTCTGGTTTTGACACTTTATTCAGCATGGCCCTTTTGACCGATGGGAAGCGAGACTTCTTTGTAGCGCTGATTTGCCTTTCCAGGTTGCTTGGTTGGCCAAAAAGGGCGTATGCGTTTTTTCCTGAATATATTCAGGAAAAAACGCATACGCCCTTTTTGGCCAAGGGCATCATGGTCGAGGTTTTGCCACCTTTCCTGTGCTTTAAAGGCGATTCGAATCTACCTCCTGAAATCTGTTTCCTGCAATTCTGCCTTGCTTTCAAATCCTCCTCGTTGCCTTCCCTCAATATATTTGTGGACGAGAGTTATCATTTCTAACTCTGCAGGTTTGTGAATTGCAGTGCCCCTGAGCTCCATTTTTCAACTCGCTTTCTTCGGTGCTGGCCGCAAAAGCGCAGGATTGCTTCAGGCCCTATTCTGGTTCCGGGCGGCAGGCTGAGCCTGTGGTTAATTCTTCTTCCTGATGGGAAAATAGAGTGACCTGTGCCTGTCCCAACACCTAGAGCTAGTTTCTCATTGGTTCCCCCTCTTCCCGTTCATCCTCAGGACAAATTGCAACCTGTACGGAACAGGAGGTTAAAGGTGCTGATTCTCCACGGAGGGAGATTGCTACTAACGCGGCTGGAATGGCGAACCCGAGCACAAGGAGATGAGAAATGAGGTGCGTTTTAGAAACCTTTCCCGATCACACGGTGTACCATCTTCTGGGTTTCTCATGCATGTTTTCGATGTAGGAAGATGCCCTTGAACCTGGAGATTTGGGACCCATGGGATGGATACCACGCAGTATTACTTTAAAGGGTCTGCGTTTGCTCACCCAACCTCACCAAACCTCTCAGCCCCAAGAGTGTCCACCCTTATGTCTCAATCAGCTGTGGGTCTAGATATGGTCAATCCAGGTGGCATCACAGCCCCTGAACGAATTTTGTAAGAATTTCTCTCTCTTTCACTGTCTTTGTTTCACGGGATTTTAAAAGTAATTGATTTTTATAATGGGGTTTAGCTGCTTTTCACTGCTCTGTTTATGCTGCTTTACACCCACTTGACTCATTTACAGAGAGATATCAATACATAGCTTTGAAGATTCTTCCTAGTCAGGTATATTCTTGGGCGGTGAATAGGGGGTGTCGAGTCCAGTTCACTGAGCAAGGAGTAGGTCTTGTCTATTACATATTGGGTTTATGGAACGGTATCTGAGCTAATTTGAAACCCTTGTTTTCTACCTCACCCGACCTCACCTTTCCCGTTAAGCAGCCATAGTGTGTTTTGTAAACGTGTGACGCTGTTCTGTTTTGTAATTCAGTTCAAGTGTAGCGGTTTTTACATTCCCTCTCTAAGTGATATCTTATGATAAGTGTCTTTTTCTGTGTGACTTATTTCACTTAGAATCGTCGTACCTAAATCCTCTCATCATGCTGCTACTAGCCTTATGACGTTAATTTCATGGCTGAGTGATATGCCATTGTACATAAGGACCACAACTTCCTTATCCATTTTTCTCTTTCCTGGGATATTTAAGGTGTAACGAAGTGGAGGTTCTTGTCAACAGAGCAGCCCTAAACTTTGGGGTGCCTGTGTCTTGCTGATTTTTAGTTTTCCCAATTTATACGCCCATGAGTGGAAGTGCCTTATGCTCTCTATGCTGAGTTCTTTAGATGTTTCAGGAAACACCGTACACTTCTCCAGAGTGGCTGTTGGCAATTTACATCCCGCCCATCAGCGTAGTAAGGCTCCCGTTTCTCCATGGCCTGTCCTGCATTTCTGGTTTTGACACTTTATTCAGCATGGCCCTTTTGACCGATGGGAAGCGAGACTTCTTTGTAGCGCTGATTTGCCTTTCCAGGTTGCTTGGTTGGCCAAAAAGGGCGTATGCGTTTTTTCCTGAATATATTCAGGAAAAAACGCATACGCCCTTTTTGGCCAAGGGCATCATGGTCGAGGTTTTGCCACTTTTCCTGTGCTTTAAAGGCGATTCGACTCTACCTCCTGAAATCTGTTTCCTGCAATTCTGCCTTGCTTTCAAATCCTCCTCGTTGCCTTCCCTCAATATATTTGTGGACGAGAGTTATCATTTATAACTCTGCAGGTTTGTGAATTGCAGTGCCCCTGAGCTTGATTTTTCAACTCGTTTTTTTGGGAGCTGGCCGCAAAAGCACAGGATTGCTTCAGGCCCTGTTCTGCTTCCGGGCGGCAGGCTGAGCCTGTGGTTAATTCTTCTTCCTGATGGGAAAATAGAGTGACCTGTGCCTGTCCCAACACCTAGAGCTAGTCTCTCACTGGTTCCCCCTCTTCCCGTTCATCCTCAGGACAATTTGCAACCTGTACGGAACAGGAGGTTGAAGGTGCTGATTCTCGAAGGAGGGAGATTGCTAGTAAAGCGGCTGTAATGGCCAACCCGAGCACAAGGAGATGAGAAATGAGGTGCGTTTTCGAAACCTTTCCCGATCACACGGTGTACCATCTTCTGGGTTTCTCATGCATGTTTTTGTTATAGGAAGATGCCCTTGAACTTGGAGATTTGGGACCCATGGGATGGGTACCACGCAGTATTACTTTAAAGGGCCTGCGTTTCCTCAACCAACCTGACCAAACCTCTCAGCCACAAGAGTGTCCACCCTTATGTCTCAATCAGCTGTGGGTCTAGAGATGGTCAATCCAGGTGGCATCACAGCCCCTGAACGAATATTGTAAGAATTTCTCTCTCTTTCACTGTCTTTGTTTCACGGGTTTTTAAAAGTAATTGATTTTTATAATGGGGTTTAGCTGCTTTTCTCTGCTGTTTTTATGCTGCTTTACACCCACTTGACTCACTTACAGAGAGATATCAATACATAGCTTTGAAGATTCTTCCTAGTCAGATATATTCTTGGGCGGTGAATAGGGGGTTTTTGCGTCCAGTTCACTGAGCAAGGAGTAGGTCTTGTCTATTACATATTGGGTTTATTGAACGGTATCTGAGCTAATTTGAAACCCTTGTTTTCTGCCTCACCCGACCTCACCTTTCCCGTTAAGCAGCCATAGTGTGTTTTGTAAACGTGTGTCTCTGTTCTGTTTTGTAATTCAGTTCAAGTGTAGCGGTTTTTACATTCCCTCTATAAGTGATATCTTATGATAAGTGTCGTTTTCTGGTTGACTTATTTCACTTAGAATCGTCGTACCTAAATCCACTCATCATGCTGCTACTAGCCTTATGACGTTGATTTCCTGGCTGAGTGATATTCCATTGTACATAAGGACCACAACTTCTTTATCCATTTTTTTCTTTCCTGGGATATTTAAGGTGTAACGAAGTGGTGGTTCTTGTCAACACAGCAGCCCTAAACTTTGGGGTGCCTGTGTCTTGCTGATTTTTAGTTTTCCCAATTTATACGCCCATGAGTGGAAGTGCCTTATGCTCTCTATGCTGAGTTCTTTAGATGTTTCAGGAAACACCGTACACTTCTCCAGAGTGGCTGTTGGCAATTTACATCCCGCCCATCAGCGTAGCAAGGCTCCCGTTTCTCCATGGCCTGTCCTGCATTTCTGGTTTTGACACTTTATTCAGCATGGCCCTTTTGACCGATGGGAAGCGAGACTTCTTTGTAGCGCTGATTTGCCTTTCCAGGTTGCTTGGTTGGCCAAAAAGGGCGTATGTGTTTTTTCCTGAATATATTCAGGAAAAAACGCATACGCCCTTTTTGGCCAAGGGCATCATGGTCGAGGTTTTGCCGCCTTTCCTGTGCTTTAAAGGCGATTCGAATCTACCTCCTGAAATCTGTTTCCTGCAATTCTGCCTTGCTTTCAAATCCTCCTCGTTGCCTTCCCTCAATATATTTGTGGACGAGAGTTATCATTTCTAACTCTGCAGGTTTGTGAATTGCAGTGCCCCTGAGCTCCATTTTTCAACTCGCTTTCTTCGGAGCTGGCCGCAAAAGCGCAGGATTGCTTCAGGCCCTATTCTGGTTCCGGGCGGCAGGCTGAGCCTGTGGTTAATTCTTCTTCCTGATGGGAAAATAGAGTGACCTGTGCCTGTCCCAACACCTAGAGCTAGTTTCTCATTGGTTCCCCCTCTTCCCGTTCATCCTCAGGACAAATTGCAACCTGTACGGAACAGGAGGTTAAAGGTGCTGATTCTCCACGGAGGGAGATTGCTACTAACGCGGCTGGAATGGCGAACCCGAGCACAAGGAGATGAGAAATGAGGTGCGTTGTAGAAACCTTTCCCGATCACACGGTGTACCATCTTCTGGGTTTCTCATGCATGTTTTCGATGTAGGAAGATGCCCTTGAACCTGGAGATTTGGGACCCATGGGATGGATACCACGCAGTATTACTTTAAAGGGTCTGCGTTTGCTCACCCAACCTCACCAAAACTCTCAGCCCCAAGAGTGTCCACCCTTATGTCTCAATCAGCTGTGGGTCTAGAGATGGTCAATCCAGGTGGCATCACAGCCCCTGAACGAATTTTGTAAGAATTTCTCTCTCTTTCACTGTCTTTGTTTCACGGGATTTTAAAAGTAATTGATTTTTATAATGGGGTTTAGCTGCTTTTCACTGCTCTGTTTATGCTGCTTTACACCCACTTGACTCATTTACAGAAAGATATCAATACATAGCTTTGAAGATTCTTCCTAGTCAGGTATATTCTTGGGCGGTGAATAGGGGGTGTCGAGTCCAGTTCACTGAGCAAGGAGTAGGTCTTGTCTATTACATATTGGGTTTATGGAACGGTATCTGAGCTAATTTGAAACCCTTGTTTTCTACCTCACCCGACCTCACCTTTCCCGTTAAGCAGCCATAGTGTGTTTTGTAAACGTGTGACGCTGTTCTGTTTTGTAATTCAGTTCAAGTGTAGCGGTTTTTACATTCCCTCTCTAAGTGATATCTTATGATAAGTGTCTTTTTCTGTGTGACTTATTTCACTTAGAATCGTCGTACCTAAATCCTCTCATCATGCTGCTACTAGCCTTATGACGTTAATTTCATGGCTGAGTGATATGCCATTGTACATAAGGACCACAACTTCCTTATCCATTTTTCTCTTTCCTGGGATATTTAAGGTGTAACGAAGTGGAGGTTCTTGTCAACAGAGCAGCCCTAAACTTTGGGGTGCCTGTGTCTTGCTGATTTTTAGTTTTCCCAATTTATACGCCCATGAGTGGAAGTGCCTTATGCTCTCTATGCTGAGTTCTTTAGATGTTTCAGGAAACACCGTACACTTCTCCAGAGTGGCTGTTGGCAATTTACATCCCGCCCATCAGCGTAGTAAGGCTCCCGTTTCTCCATGGCCTGTCCTGCATTTCTGGTTTTGACACTTTATTCAGCATGGCCCTTTTGACCGATGGGAAGCGAGACTTCTTTGTAGCGCTGATTTGCCTTTCCAGGTTGCTTGGTTGGCCAAAAAGGGCGTATGCGTTTTTTCCTGAATATATTCAGGAAAAAACGCATACGCCCTTTTTGGCCAAGGGCATCATGGTCGAGGTTTTGCCACTTTTCCTGTGCTTTAAAGGCGATTCGACTCTACCTCCTGAAATCTGTTTCCTGCAATTCTGCCTTGCTTTCAAATCCTCCTCGTTGCCTTCCCTCAATATATTTGTGGACGAGAGTTATCATTTATAACTCTGCAGGTTTGTGAATTGCAGTGCCCCTGAGCTTGATTTTTCAACTCGTTTTTTTGGGAGCTGGCCGCAAAAGCACAGGATTGCTTCAGGCCCTGTTCTGGTTCCGGGCGGCAGGCTGAGCCTGTGGTTAATTCTTCTTCCTGATGGGAAAATAGAGTGACCTGTGCCTGTCCCAACACCTAGAGCTAGTCTCTCACTGGTTCCCCCTCTTCCCGTTCATCCTCAGGACAATTTGCAACCTGTACGGAACAGGAGGTTGAAGGTGCTGATTCTCGAAGGAGGGAGATTGCTAGTAAAGCGGCTGTAATGGCCAACCCGAGCACAAGGAGATGAGAAATGAGGTGCGTTTTCGAAACCTTTCCCGATCACACGGTGTACCATCTTCTGGGTTTCTCATGCATGTTTTTGTTATAGGAAGATGCCCTTGAACTTGGAGATTTGGGACCCATGGGATGGGTACCACGCAGTATTACTTTAAAGGGCCTGCGTTTCCTCAACCAACCTGACCAAACCTCTCAGCCACAAGAGTGTCCACCCTTATGTCTCAATCAGCTGTGGGTCTAGAGATGGTCAATCCAGGTGGCATCACAGCCCCTGAACGAATATTGTAAGAATTTCTCTCTCTTTCACTGTCTTTGTTTCACGGGTTTTTAAAAGTAATTGATTTTTATAATGGGGTTTAGCTGCTTTTCTCTGCTGTTTTTATGCTGCTTTACACCCACTTGACTCACTTACAGAGAGATATCAATACATAGCTTTGAAGATTCTTCCTAGTCAGATATATTCTTGGGCGGTGAATAGGGGGTTTTTGCGTCCAGTTCACTGAGCAAGGAGTAGGTCTTGTCTATTACATATTGGGTTTATTGAACGGTATCTGAGCTAATTTGAAACCCTTGTTTTCTGCCTCACCCGACCTCACCTTTCCCGTTAAGCAGCCATAGTGTGTTTTGTAAACGTGTGTCTCTGTTCTGTTTTGTAATTCAGTTCAAGTGTAGCGGTTTTTACATTCCCTCTATAAGTGATATCTTATGATAAGTGTCGTTTTCTGGTTGACTTATTTCACTTAGAATCGTCGTACCTAAATCCACTCATCATGCTGCTACTAGCCTTATGACGTTGATTTCCTGGCTGAGTGATATTCCATTGTACATAAGGACCACAACTTCTTTATCCATTTTTTTCTTTCCTGGGATATTTAAGGTGTAACGAAGTGGTGGTTCTTGTCAACACAGCAGCCCTAAACTTTGGGGTGCCTGTGTCTTGCTGATTTTTACTTGTCCCAATTTATACACCCATGAGTGGAAGTGCCCTATGCTCTCTAAGCTGAGTTTTTTAGAGGTTTCAGGACACACCGTACACTTCTCCAGAGTGGCTGTTGGCAATTTACATCACGCCCATCAGCGTAGCAAGGCTCCCGTTTCTCCATGGCCTGTCCTGCATTTCTGGTTTTGACACTTTATTCAGCATGGCCCTTTTGACCGATGGGAAGCGAGACTTCTTTGTAGCGCTGATTTGCCTTTCCAGGTTGCTTGGTTGGCCAAAAAGGGCGTATGTGTTTTTTCCTGAATATATTCAGGAAAAAACGCATACGCCCTTTTTGGCCAAGGGCATCATGGTCGAGGTTTTGCCGCCTTTCCTGTGCTTTAAAGGCGATTCGAATCTACCTCCTGAAATCTGTTTCCTGCAATTCTGCCTTGCTTTCAAATCCTCCTCGTTGCCTTCCCTCAATATATTTGTGGACGAGAGTTATCATTTCTAACTCTGCAGGTTTGTGAATTGCAGTGCCCCTGAGCTCCATTTTTCAACTCGCTTTCTTCGGAGCTGGCCGCAAAAGCGCAGGATTGCTTCAGGCCCTATTCTGGTTCCGGGCGGCAGGCTGAGCCTGTGGTTAATTCTTCTTCCTGATGGGAAAATAGAGTGACCTGTGCCTGTCCCAACACCTAGAGCTAGTTTCTCATTGGTTCCCCCTCTTCCCGTTCATCCTCAGGACAAATTGCAACCTGTACGGAACAGGAGGTTAAAGGTGCTGATTCTCCACGGAGGGAGATTGCTACTAACGCGGCTGGAATGGCGAACCCGAGCACAAGGAGATGAGAAATGAGGTGCGTTGTAGAAACCTTTCCCGATCACACGGTGTACCATCTTCTGGGTTTCTCATGCATGTTTTCGATGTAGGAAGATGCCCTTGAACCTGGAGATTTGGGACCCATGGGATGGATACCACGCAGTATTACTTTAAAGGGTCTGCGTTTGCTCACCCAACCTCACCAAACCTCTCAGCCCCAAGAGTGTCCACCCTTATGTCTCAATCAGCTGTGGGTCTAGAGATGGTCAATCCAGGTGGCATCACAGCCCCTGAACGAATTTTGTAAGAATTTCTCTCTCTTTCACTGTCTTTGTTTCACGGGATTTTAAAAGTAATTGATTTTTATAATGGGGTTTAGCTGCTTTTCACTGCTCTGTTTATGCTGCTTTACACCCACTTGACTCATTTACAGAAAGATATCAATACATAGCTTTGAAGATTCTTCCTAGTCAGGTATATTCTTGGGCGGTGAATAGGGGGTGTCGAGTCCAGTTCACTGAGCAAGGAGTAGGTCTTGTCTATTACATATTGGGTTTATGGAACGGTATCTGAGCTAATTTGAAACCCTTGTTTTCTACCTCACCCGACCTCACCTTTCCCGTTAAGCAGCCATAGTGTGTTTTGTAAACGTGTGACGCTGTTCTGTTTTGTAATTCAGTTCAAGTGTAGCGGTTTTTACATTCCCTCTCTAAGTGATATCTTATGATAAGTGTCTTTTTCTGTGTGACTTATTTCACTTAGAATCGTCGTACCTAAATCCTCTCATCATGCTGCTACTAGCCTTATGACGTTAATTTCATGGCTGAGTGATATGCCATTGTACATAAGGACCACAACTTCCTTATCCATTTTTCTCTTTCCTGGGATATTTAAGGTGTAACGAAGTGGAGGTTCTTGTCAACAGAGCAGCCCTAAACTTTGGGGTGCCTGTGTCTTGCTGATTTTTAGTTTTCCCAATTTATACGCCCATGAGTGGAAGTGCCTTATGCTCTCTATGCTGAGTTCTTTAGATGTTTCAGGAAACACCGTACACTTCTCCAGAGTGGCTGTTGGCAATTTACATCCCGCCCATCAGCGTAGTAAGGCTCCCGTTTCTCCATGGCCTGTCCTGCATTTCTGGTTTTGACACTTTATTCAGCATGGCCCTTTTGACCGATGGGAAGCGAGACTTCTTTGTAGCGCTGATTTGCCTTTCCAGGTTGCTTGGTTGGCCAAAAAGGGCGTATGCGTTTTTTCCTGAATATATTCAGGAAAAAACGCATACGCCCTTTTTGGCCAAGGGCATCATGGTCGAGGTTTTGCCGCTTTTCCTGTGCTTTAAAGGCGATTCGACTCTACCTCCTGAAATCTGTTTCCTGCAATTCTGCCTTGCTTTCAAATCCTCCTCGTTGCCTTCCCTCAATATATTTGTGGACGAGAGTTATCATTTATTACTCTGCAGGTTTGTGAATTGCATTGCCCCTGAGCTCGATTTTTCAACTCGTTTTTTTGGGAGCTGGCCGCAAAAGCACAGGATTGCTTCAGGCCCTGTTCTGCTTCCGGGCGGCAGGCTGAGCCTGTGGTTAATTCTTCTTCCTGATGGGAAAATAGAGTGACCTGTGCCTGTCCCAACACCTAGAGCTAGTCTCTCACTGGTTCCCCCTCTTCCCGTTCATCCTCAGGACAATTTGCAACCTGTACGGAACAGGAGGTTGAAGGTGCTGATTCTCGAAGGAGGGAGATTGCTAGTAAAGCGGCTGTAATGGCCAACCCGAGCACAAGGAGATGAGAAATGAGGTGCGTTTTCGAAACCTTTCCCGATCACACGGTGTACCATCTTCTGGGTTTCTCATGCATGTTTTTGTTATAGGAAGATGCCCTTGAACTTGGAGATTTGGGACCCATGGGATGGGTACCACGCAGTATTACTTTAAAGGGCCTGCGTTTCCTCAACCAACCTGACCAAACCTCTCAGCCACAAGAGTGTCCACCCTTATGTCTCAATCAGCTGTGGGTCTAGAGATGGTCAATCCAGGTGGCATCACAGCCCCTGAACGAATATTGTAAGAATTTCTCTCTCTTTCACTGTCATTGTTTCACGGGTTTTTAAAAGTAATTGATTTTTATAATGGGGTTTAGCTGCTTTTCACTGCTGTTTTTATGCTGCTTTACACCCACTTGACTCACTTACAGAGAGATATCAATACATAGCTTTGAAGATTCTTCCTAGTCAGATATATTCTTGGGCGGTGAATAGGGGGTTTTTGCGTCCAGTTCACTGAGCAAGGAGTAGGTCTTGTCTATTACATATTGGGTTTATTGAACGGTATCTGAGCTAATTTGAAACCCTTGTTTTCTGCCTCACCCGACCTCACCTTTCCCGTTAAGCAGCCATAGTGTGTTTTGTAAACGTGTGTCTCTGTTCTGTTTTGTAATTCAGTTCAAGTGTAGCGGTTTTTACATTCCCTCTATAAGTGATATCTTATGATAAGTGTCGTTTTCTGGTTGACTTATTTCACTTAGAATCGTCGTACCTAAATCCACTCATCATGCTGCTACTAGCCTTATGACGTTGATTTCCTGGCTGAGTGATATTCCATTGTACATAAGGACCACAACTTCTTTATCCATTTTTTTCTTTCCTGGGATATTTAAGGTGTAACGAAGTGGAGGTTCTTGTCAACAGAGCAGCCCTAAACTTTGGGGTGCCTGTGTCTTGCTGATTTTTACTTTTCCCAATTTATACACCCATGAGTGGAAGTGCCCTATGCTCTCTAAGCTGAGTTTTTTAGAGGTTTCAGGACACACCGTACACTTCTCCAGAGTGGCTGTTGGCAATTTACATCACGCCCATCAGCGTAGCAAGGCTCCCGTTTCTCCATGGCCTGTCCTGCATTTCTGGTTTTGACACTTTATTCAGCATGGCCCTTTTGACCGATGGGAAGCGAGACTTCTTTGTAGCGCTGATTTGCCTTTCCAGGTTGCTTGGTTGGCCAAAAAGGGCGTATGCGTTTTTTCCTGAATATATTCAGGAAAAAACGCATACGCCCTTTTTGGCCAAGGGCATCATGGTCGAGGTTTTGCCGCCTTTCCTGTGCTTTAAAGGCGATTCGAATCTACCTCCTGAAATCTGTTTCCTGCAATTCTGCCTTGCTTTCAAATCCTCTTCGTTGCCTTCCCTCAATATATTTGTGGACGAGAGTTATCATTTCTAACTCTGCAGGTTTGTGAATTGCAGTGCCCCTGAGCTCCATTTTTCAACTCGCTTTCTTCGCAGCTGGCCGCAAAAGCGCAGGATTGCTTCAGGCCCTATTCTGGTTCCGGGCGGCAGGCTGAGCCTGTGGTTAATTCTTCTTCCTGATGGGAAAATAGAGTGACCTGTGCCTGTCCCAACACCTAGAGCTAGTCTCTCATTGGTTCCCCCTCTTCCCGTTCATCCTCAGGACAAATTGCAACCTGTACGGAACAGGAGGTTAAAGGTGCTGATTCTCCACGGAGGGAGATTGCTACTAACGCGGCTGGAATGGCGAACCCGAGCACAAGGAGATGAGAAATGAGGTGCGTTGTAGAAACCTTTCCCGATCACACGGTGTACCATCTTCTGGGTTTCTCATGCATGTTTTCGATGTAGGAAGATGCCCTTGAACCTGGAGATTTGGGACCCATGGGATGGATACCACGCAGTATTACTTTAAAGGGTCTGCGTTTGCTCACCCAACCTCACCAAACCTCTCAGCCCCAAGAGTGTCCACCCTTATGTCTCAATCAGCTGTGGGTCTAGAGATGGTCAATCCAGGTGGCATCACAGCCCCTGAACGAATTTTGTAAGAATTTCTCTCTCTTTCACTGTCTTTGTTTCACGGGATTTTAAAAGTAATTGATTTTTATAATGGGGTTTAGCTGCTTTTCACTGCTCTGTTTATGCTGCTTTACACCCACTTGACTCATTTACAGAGAGATATCAATACATAGCTTTGAAGATTCTTCCTAGTCAGGTATATTCTTGGGCGGTGAATAGGGGGTGTCGAGTCCAGTTCACTGAGCAAGGAGTAGGTCTTGTCTATTACATATTGGGTTTATGGAACGGTATCTGAGCTAATTTGAAACCCTTGTTTTCTACCTCACCCGACCTCACCTTTCCCGTTAAGCAGCCATAGTGTGTTTTGTAAACGTGTGACGCTGTTCTGTTTTGTAATTCAGTTCAAGTGTAGCGGTTTTTACATTCCCTCTCTAAGTGATATCTTATGATAAGTGTCTTTTTCTGTGTGACTTATTTCACTTAGAATCGTCGTACCTAAATCCTCTCATCATGCTGCTACTAGCCTTATGACGTTAATTTCATGGCTGAGTGATATGCCATTGTACATAAGGACCACAACTTCCTTATCCATGTTTCTCTTTCCTGGGATATTTAAGGTGTAACGAAGTGGAGGTTCTTGTCAACAGAGCAGCCCTAAACTTTGGGGTGCCTGTGTCTTGCTGATTTTTAGTTTTCCCAATTTATACGCCCATGAGTGGAAGTGCCTTATGCTCTCTATGCTGAGTTCTTTAGATGTTTCAGGAAACACCGTACACTTCTCCAGAGTGGCTGTTGGCAATTTACATCCCGCCCATCAGCGTAGTAAGGCTCCCGTTTCTCCATGGCCTGTCCTGCATTTCTGGTTTTGACACTTTATTCAGCATGGCCCTTTTGACCGATGGGAAGCGAGACTTCTTTGTAGCGCTGATTTGCCTTTCCAGGTTGCTTGGTTGGCCAAAAAGGGCGTATGCGTTTTTTCCTGAATATATTCAGGAAAAAACGCATACGCCCTTTTTGGCCAAGGGCATCATGGTCGAGGTTTTGCCGCTTTTCCTGTGCTTTAAAGGCGATTCGACTCTACCTCCTGAAATCTGTTTCCTGCAATTCTGCCTTGCTTTCAAATCCTCCTCGTTGCCTTCCCTCAATATATTTGTGGACGAGAGTTATCATTTCTAACTCTGCAGGTTTGTGAATTGCAGTGCCCCTGAGCTCGATTTTTCAACTCGTTTTTTTGGGAGCTGGCCGCAAAAGCACAGGATTGCTTCAGGCCCTGTTCTGCTTCCGGGCGGCAGGCTGAGCCTGTGGTTAATTCTTCTTCCTGATGGGAAAATAGAGTGACCTGTGCCTGTCCCAACACCTAGAGCTAGTCTCTCACTGGTTCCCCCTCTTCCCGTTCATCCTCAGGACAATTTGCAACCTGTACGGAACAGGAGGTTGAAGGTGCTGATTCTCGAAGGAGGGAGATTGCTAGTAAAGCGGCTGTAATGGCCAACCCGAGCACAAGGAGATGAGAAATGAGGTGCGTTTTCGAAACCTTTCCCGATCACACGGTGTACCATCTTCTGGGTTTCTCATGCATGTTTTTGTTATAGGAAGATGCCCTTGAACTTGGAGATTTGGGACCCATGGGATGGGTACCACGCAGTATTACTTTAAAGGGCCTGCGTTTCCTCAACCAACCTGACCAAACCTCTCAGCCACAAGAGTGTCCACCCTTATGTCTCAATCAGCTGTGGGTCTAGAGATGGTCAATCCAGGTGGCATCACAGCCCCTGAACGAATATTGTAAGAATTTCTCTCTCTTTCACTGTCTTTGTTTCACGGGTTTTTAAAAGTAATTGATTTTTATACTGGGGTTTAGCTGCTTTTCACTGCTGTTTTTATGCTGCTTTACACCCACTTGACTCACTTACAGAGAGATATCAATACATAGCTTTGAAGATTCTTCCTAGTCAGATATATTCTTGGGCGGTGAATAGGGGGTTTTTGCGTCCAGTTCACTGAGCAAGGAGTAGGTCTTGTCTATTACATATTGGGTTTATTGAACGGTATCTGAGCTAATTTGAAACCCTTGTTTTCTGCCTCACCCGACCTCACCTTTCCCGTTAAGCAGCCATAGTGTGTTTTGTAAACGTGTGTCTCTGTTCTGTTTTGTAATTCAGTTCAAGTGTAGCGGTTTTTACATTCCCTCTATAAGTGATATCTTATGATAAGTGTCGTTTTCTGGTTGACTTATTTCACTTAGAATCGTCGTACCTAAATCCACTCATCATGCTGCTACTAGCCTTATGACGTTGATTTCCTGGCTGAGTGATATTCCATTGTACATAAGGACCACAACTTCTTTATCCATTTTTTTCTTTCCTGGGATATTTAAGGTGTAACGAAGTGGAGGTTCTTGTCAACAGAGCAGCCCTAAACTTTGGGGTGCCTGTGTCTTGCTGATTTTTACTTTTCCCAATTTATACACCCATGAGTGGAAGTGCCCTATGCTCTCTAAGCTGAGTTTTTTAGAGGTTTCAGGACACACCGTACACTTCTCCAGAGTGGCTGTTGGCAATTTACATCACGCCCATCAGCGTAGCAAGGCTCCCGTTTCTCCATGGCCTGTCCTGCATTTCTGGTTTTGACACTTTATTCAGCATGGCCCTTTTGACCGATGGGAAGCGAGACTTCTTTGTAGCGCTGATTTGCCTTTCCAGGTTGCTTGGTTGGCCAAAAAGGGCGTATGCGTTTTTTCCTGAATATATTCAGGAAAAAACGCATACGCCCTTTTTGGCCAAGGGCATCATGGTCGAGGTTTTGCCGCCTTTCCTGTGCTTTAAAGGCGATTCGAATCTACCTCCTGAAATCTGTTTCCTGCAATTCTGCCTTGCTTTCAAATCCTCCTCGTTGCCTTCCCTCAATATATTTGTGGACGAGAGTTATCATTTATTACTCTGCAGGTTTGTGAATTGCATTGCCCCTGAGCTCGATTTTTCAACTCGTTTTTTTGGGAGCTGGCCGCAAAAGCACAGGATTGCTTCAGGCCCTGTTCTGCTTCCGGGCGGCAGGCTGAGCCTGTGGTTAATTCTTCTTCCTGATGGGAAAATAGAGTGACCTGTGCCTGTCCCAACACCTAGAGCTAGTCTCTCACTGGTTCCCCCTCTTCCCGTTCATCCTCAGGACAATTTGCAACCTGTACGGAACAGGAGGTTGAAGGTGCTGATTCTCGAAGGAGGGAGATTGCTAGTAAAGCGGCTGTAATGGCCAACCCGAGCACAAGGAGATGAGAAATGAGGTGCGTTTTCGAAACCTTTCCCGATCACACGGTGTACCATCTTCTGGGTTTCTCATGCATGTTTTTGTTATAGGAAGATGCCCTTGAACTTGGAGATTTGGGACCCATGGGATGGGTACCACGCAGTATTACTTTAAAGGGCCTGCGTTTCCTCAACCAACCTGACCAAACCTCTCAGCCACAAGAGTGTCCACCCTTATGTCTCAATCAGCTGTGGGTCTAGAGATGGTCAATCCAGGTGGCATCACAGCCCCTGAACGAATATTGTAAGAATTTCTCTCTCTTTCACTGTCATTGTTTCACGGGTTTTTAAAAGTAATTGATTTTTATAATGGGGTTTAGCTGCTTTTCACTGCTGTTTTTATGCTGCTTTACACCCACTTGACTCACTTACAGAGAGATATCAATACATAGCTTTGAAGATTCTTCCTAGTCAGATATATTCTTGGGCGGTGAATAGGGGGTTTTTGCGTCCAGTTCACTGAGCAAGGAGTAGGTCTTGTCTATTACATATTGGGTTTATTGAACGGTATCTGAGCTAATTTGAAACCCTTGTTTTCTGCCTCACCCGACCTCACCTTTCCCGTTAAGCAGCCATAGTGTGTTTTGTAAACGTGTGTCTCTGTTCTGTTTTGTAATTCAGTTCAAGTGTAGCGGTTTTTACATTCCCTCTATAAGTGATATCTTATGATAAGTGTCGTTTTCTGGTTGACTTATTTCACTTAGAATCGTCGTACCTAAATCCACTCATCATGCTGCTACTAGCCTTATGACGTTGATTTCCTGGCTGAGTGATATTCCATTGTACATAAGGACCACAACTTCTTTATCCATTTTTTTCTTTCCTGGGATATTTAAGGTGTAACGAAGTGGAGGTTCTTGTCAACAGAGCAGCCCTAAACTTTGGGGTGCCTGTGTCTTGCTGATTTTTACTTTTCCCAATTTATACACCCATGAGTGGAAGTGCCCTATGCTCTCTAAGCTGAGTTTTTTAGAGGTTTCAGGACACACCGTACACTTCTCCAGAGTGGCTGTTGGCAATTTACATCACGCCCATCAGCGTAGCAAGGCTCCCGTTTCTCCATGGCCTGTCCTGCATTTCTGGTTTTGACACTTTATTCAGCATGGCCCTTTTGACCGATGGGAAGCGAGACTTCTTTGTAGCGCTGATTTGCCTTTCCAGGTTGCTTGGTTGGCCAAAAAGGGCGTATGCGTTTTTTCCTGAATATATTCAGGAAAAAACGCATACGCCCTTTTTGGCCAAGGGCATCATGGTCGAGGTTTTGCCGCCTTTCCTGTGCTTTAAAGGCGATTCGAATCTACCTCCTGAAATCTGTTTCCTGCAATTCTGCCTTGCTTTCAAATCCTCTTCGTTGCCTTCCCTCAATATATTTGTGGACGAGAGTTATCATTTCTAACTCTGCAGGTTTGTGAATTGCAGTGCCCCTGAGCTCCATTTTTCAACTTGCTTTCTTCGCAGCTGGCCGCAAAAGCGCAGGATTGCTTCAGGCCCTATTCTGGTTCCGGGCGGCAGGCTGAGCCTGTGGTTAATTCTTCTTCCTGATGGGAAAATAGAGTGACCTGTGCCTGTCCCAACACCTAGAGCTAGTCTCTCATTGGTTCCCCCTCTTCCCGTTCATCCTCAGGACAAATTGCAACCTGTACGGAACAGGAGGTTAAAGGTGCTGATTCTCCACGGAGGGAGATTGCTACTAACGCGGCTGGAATGGCGAACCCGAGCACAAGGAGATGAGAAATGAGGTGCGTTGTAGAAACCTTTCCCGATCACACGGTGTACCATCTTCTGGGTTTCTCATGCATGTTTTCGATGTAGGAAGATGCCCTTGAACCTGGAGATTTGGGACCCATGGGATGGATACCACGCAGTATTACTTTAAAGGGTCTGCGTTTGCTCACCCAACCTCACCAAACCTCTCAGCCCCAAGAGTGTCCACCCTTATGTCTCAATCAGCTGTGGGTCTAGAGATGGTCAATCCAGGTGGCATCACAGCCCCTGAACGAATTTTGTAAGAATTTCTCTCTCTTTCACTGTCTTTGTTTCACGGGATTTTAAAAGTAATTGATTTTTATAATGGGGTTTAGCTGCTTTTCACTGCTCTGTTTATGCTGCTTTACACCCACTTGACTCATTTACAGAGAGATATCAATACATAGCTTTGAAGATTCTTCCTAGTCAGGTATATTCTTGGGCGGTGAATAGGGGGTGTCGAGTCCAGTTCACTGAGCAAGGAGTAGGTCTTGTCTATTACATATTGGGTTTATGGAACGGTATCTGAGCTAATTTGAAACCCTTGTTTTCTACCTCACCCGACCTCACCTTTCCCGTTAAGCAGCCATAGTGTGTTTTGTAAACGTGTGACGCTGTTCTGTTTTGTAATTCAGTTCAAGTGTAGCGGTTTTTACATTCCCTCTCTAAGTGATATCTTATGATAAGTGTCTTTTTCTGTGTGACTTATTTCACTTAGAATCGTCGTACCTAAATCCTCTCATCATGCTGCTACTAGCCTTATGACGTTAATTTCATGGCTGAGTGATATGCCATTGTACATAAGGACCACAACTTCCTTATCCATGTTTCTCTTTCCTGGGATATTTAAGGTGTAACGAAGTGGAGGTTCTTGTCAACAGAGCAGCCCTAAACTTTGGGGTGCCTGTGTCTTGCTGATTTTTAGTTTTCCCAATTTATACGCCCATGAGTGGAAGTGCCTTATGCTCTCTATGCTGAGTTCTTTAGATGTTTCAGGAAACACCGTACACTTCTCCAGAGTGGCTGTTGGCAATTTACATCCCGCCCATCAGCGTAGTAAGGCTCCCGTTTCTCCATGGCCTGTCCTGCATTTCTGGTTTTGACACTTTATTCAGCATGGCCCTTTTGACCGATGGGAAGCGAGACTTCTTTGTAGCGCTGATTTGCCTTTCCAGGTTGCTTGGTTGGCCAAAAAGGGCGTATGCGTTTTTTCCTGAATATATTCAGGAAAAAACGCATACGCCCTTTTTGGCCAAGGGCATCATGGTCGAGGTTTTGCCGCTTTTCCTGTGCTTTAAAGGCGATTCGACTCTACCTCCTGAAATCTGTTTCCTGCAATTCTGCCTTGCTTTCAAATCCTCCTCGTTGCCTTCCCTCAATATATTTGTGGACGAGAGTTATCATTTCTAACTCTGCAGGTTTGTGAATTGCAGTGCCCCTGAGCTCGATTTTTCAACTCGTTTTTTTGGGAGCTGGCCGCAAAAGCACAGGATTGCTTCAGGCCCTGTTCTGCTTCCGGGCGGCAGGCTGAGCCTGTGGTTAATTCTTCTTCCTGATGGGAAAATAGAGTGACCTGTGCCTGTCCCAACACCTAGAGCTAGTCTCTCACTGGTTCCCCCTCTTCCCGTTCATCCTCAGGACAATTTGCAACCTGTACGGAACAGGAGGTTGAAGGTGCTGATTCTCGAAGGAGGGAGATTGCTAGTAAAGCGGCTGTAATGGCCAACCCGAGCACAAGGAGATGAGAAATGAGGTGCGTTTTCGAAACCTTTCCCGATCACACGGTGTACCATCTTCTGGGTTTCTCATGCATGTTTTTGTTATAGGAAGATGCCCTTGAACTTGGAGATTTGGGACCCATGGGATGGGTACCACGCAGTATTACTTTAAAGGGCCTGCGTTTCCTCAACCAACCTGACCAAACCTCTCAGCCACAAGAGTGTCCACCCTTATGTCTCAATCAGCTGTGGGTCTAGAGATGGTCAATCCAGGTGGCATCACAGCCCCTGAACGAATATTGTAAGAATTTCTCTCTCTTTCACTGTCTTTGTTTCACGGGTTTTTAAAAGTAATTGATTTTTATACTGGGGTTTAGCTGCTTTTCACTGCTGTTTTTATGCTGCTTTACACCCACTTGACTCACTTACAGAGAGATATCAATACATAGCTTTGAAGATTCTTCCTAGTCAGATATATTCTTGGGCGGTGAATAGGGGGTTTTTGCGTCCAGTTCACTGAGCAAGGAGTAGGTCTTGTCTATTACATATTGGGTTTATTGAACGGTATCTGAGCTAATTTGAAACCCTTGTTTTCTGCCTCACCCGACCTCACCTTTCCCGTTAAGCAGCCATAGTGTGTTTTGTAAACGTGTGTCTCTGTTCTGTTTTGTAATTCAGTTCAAGTGTAGCGGTTTTTACATTCCCTCTATAAGTGATATCTTATGATAAGTGTCGTTTTCTGGTTGACTTATTTCACTTAGAATCGTCGTACCTAAATCCACTCATCATGCTGCTACTAGCCTTATGACGTTGATTTCCTGGCTGAGTGATATTCCATTGTACATAAGGACCACAACTTCTTTATCCATTTTTTTCTTTCCTGGGATATTTAAGGTGTAACGAAGTGGAGGTTCTTGTCAACAGAGCAGCCCTAAACTTTGGGGTGCCTGTGTCTTGCTGATTTTTACTTTTCCCAATTTATACACCCATGAGTGGAAGTGCCCTATGCTCTCTAAGCTGAGTTTTTTAGAGGTTTCAGGACACACCGTACACTTCTCCAGAGTGGCTGTTGGCAATTTACATCCCGCCCATCAGCGTAGCAAGGCTCCCGTTTCTCCATGGCCTGTCCTGCATTTCTGGTTTTGACACTTTATTCAGCATGGCCCTTTTGACCGATGGGAAGCGAGACTTCTTTGTAGCGCTGATTTGCCTTTCCAGGTTGCTTGGTTGGCCAAAAAGGGCGTATGCGTTTTTTCCTGAATATATTCAGGAAAAAACGCATACGCCCTTTTTGGCCAAGGGCATCATGGTCGAGGTTTTGCCGCCTTTCCTGTGCTTTAAAGGCGATTCGAATCTACCTCCTGAAATCTGTTTCCTGCAATTCTGCCTTGCTTTCAAATCCTCCTCGTTGCCTTCCCACAATATATTTGTGGACGAGAGTTATCATTTCTAACTCTGCAGGTTTGTGAATTGCAGTGCCCCTGAGCTCCATTTTTCAACTCGCTTTCTTCGGAGCTGGCCGCAAAAGCGCAGGATTGCTTCAGGCCCTATTCTGGTTCCGGGCGGCAGGCTGAGCCTGTGGTTAATTCTTCTTCCTGATGGGAAAATAGAGTGACCTGTGCCTGTCCCAACACCTAGAGCTAGTTTCTCATTGGTTCCCCCTCTTCCCGTTCATCCTCAGGACAAATTGCAACCTGTACGGAACAGGAGGTTAAAGGTGCTGATTCTCCACGGAGGGAGATTGCTACTAACGCGGCTGGAATGGCGAACCCGAGCACAAGGAGATGAGAAATGAGGTGCGTTGTAGAAACCTTTCCCGATCACACGGTGTACCATCTTCTGGGTTTCTCATGCATGTTTTCGATGTAGGAAGATGCCCTTGAACCTGGAGATTTGGGACCCATGGGATGGATACCACGCAGTATTACTTTAAAGGGTCTGCGTTTGCTCACCCAACCTCACCAAACCTCTCAGCCCCAAGAGTGTCCACCCTTATGTCTCAATCAGCTGTGGGTCTAGAGATGGTCAATCCAGGTGGCATCACAGCCCCTGAACGAATTTTGTAAGAATTTCTCTCTCTTTCACTGTCTTTGTTTCACGGGATTTTAAAAGTAATTGATTTTTATAATGGGGTTTAGCTGCTTTTCACTGCTCTGTTTATGCTGCTTTACACCCACTTGACTCATTTACAGAGAGATATCAATACATAGCTTTGAAGATTCTTCCTAGTCAGGTATATTCTTGGGCGGTGAATAGGGGGTGTCGAGTCCAGTTCACTGAGCAAGGAGTAGGTCTTGTCTATTACATATTGGGTTTATGGAACGGTATCTGAGCTAATTTGAAACCCTTGTTTTCTACCTCACCCGACCTCACCTTTCCCGTTAAGCAGCCATAGTGTGTTTTGTAAACGTGTGACGCTGTTCTGTTTTGTAATTCAGTTCAAGTGTAGCGGTTTTTACATTCCCTCTCTAAGTGATATCTTATGATAAGTGTCTTTTTCTGTGTGACTTATTTCACTTAGAATCGTCGTACCTAAATCCTCTCATCATGCTGCTACTAGCCTTATGACGTTAATTTCATGGCTGAGTGATATGCCATTGTACATAAGGACCACAACTTCCTTATCCATGTTTCTCTTTCCTGGGATATTTAAGGTGTAACGAAGTGGAGGTTCTTGTCAACAGAGCAGCCCTAAACTTTGGGGTGCCTGTGTCTTGCTGATTTTTAGTTTTCCCAAATTATACGCCCATGAGTGGAAGTGCCTTATGCTCTCTATGCTGAGTTCTTTAGATGTTTCAGGAAACACCGTACACTTCTCCAGAGTGGCTGTTGGCAATTTACATCCTGCCCATCAGCGTAGTAAGGCTCCCGTTTCTCCATGGCCTGTCCTGCATTTCTGGTTTTGACACTTTATTCAGCATGGCCCTTTTGACCGATGGGAAGCGAGACTTCTTTGTAGCGCTGATTTGCCTTTCCAGGTTGCTTGGTTGGCCAAAAAGGGCGTATGCGTTTTTTCCTGAATATATTCAGGAAAAAACGCATACGCCCTTTTTGGCCAAGGGCATCATGGTCGAGGTTTTGCCGCTTTTCCTGTGCTTTAAAGGCGATTCGACTCTACCTCCTGAAATCTGTTTCCTGCAATTCTGCCTTGCTTTCAAATCCTCCTCGTTGCCTTCCCTCAATATATTTGTGGACGAGAGTTATCATTTCTAACTCTGCAGGTTTGTGAATTGCAGTGCCCCTGAGCTCGATTTTTCAACTCGTTTTTTTGGTTGCTGGCCGCAAATGCACAGGATTGCTTCAGGCCCTGTTCTGCTTCCGGGCGGCAGGCTGAGCCTGTGGTTAATTCTTCTTCCTGATGGGAAAATAGAGTGACCTGTGCCTGTCCCAACACCTAGAGCTAGTCTCTCACTGGTTCCCCCTCTTCCCGTTCATCCTCAGGACAATTTGCAACCTGTACGGAACAGGAGGTTGAAGGTGCTGATTCTCGAAGGAGGGAGATTGCTAGTAAAGCGGCTGTAATGGCCAACCCGAGCACAAGGAGATGAGAAATGAGGTGCGTTTTCGAAACCTTTCCCGATCACACGGTGTACCATCTTCTGGGTTTCTCATGCATGTTTTTGTTATAGGAAGATGCCCTTGAACTTGGAGATTTGGGACCCATGGGATGGGTACCACGCAGTATTACTTTAAAGGGCCTGCGTTTCCTCAACCAACCTGACCAAACCTCTCAGCCACAAGAGTGTCCACCCTTATGTCTCAATCAGCTGTGGGTCTAGAGATGGTCAATCCAGGTGGCATCACAGCCCCTGAACGAATATTGTAAGAATTTTTCTCTCTTTCACTGTCATTGTTTCACGGGTTTTTAAAAGTAATTGATTTTTATAATGGGGTTTAGCTGCTTTTCACTGCTGTTTTTATGCTGCTTTACACCCACTTGACTCACTTACAGAGAGCTATCAATACATAGCTTTGAAGATTCTTCCTAGTCAGATATATTCTTGGGCGGTGAATAGGGGGTTTTTGCGTCCAGTTCACTGAGCAAGGAGTAGGTCTTGTCTATTACATATTGGGTTTATTGAACGGTATCTGAGCTAATTTGAAACCCTTGTTTTCTGCCTCACCCGACCTCACCTTTCCCGTTAAGCAGCCATAGTGTGTTTTGTAAACGTGTGTCTCTGTTCTGTTTTGTAATTCAGTTCAAGTGTAGCGGTTTTTACATTCCCTCTATAAGTGATATCTTATGATAAGTGTCGTTTTCTGGTTGACTTATTTCACTTAGAATCGTCGTACCTAAATCCACTCATCATGCTGCTACTAGCCTTATGACGTTGATTTCCTGGCTGAGTGATATTCCATTGTACATAAGGACCACAACTTCTTTATCCATTTTTTTCTTTCCTGGGATATTTAAGGTGTAACGAAGTGGAGGTTCTTGTCAACAGAGCAGCCCTAAACTTTGGGGTGCCTGTGTCTTGCTGATTTTTACTTTTCCCAATTTATACACCCATGAGTGGAAGTGCCCTATGCTCTCTAAGCTGAGTTTTTTAGAGGTTTCAGGACACACCGTACACTTCTCCAGAGTGGCTGTTGGCAATTTACATCACGCCCATCAGCGTAGCAAGGCTCCCGTTTCTCCATGGCCTGTCCTGCATTTCTGGTTTTGACACTTTATTCAGCATGGCCCTTTTGACCGATGGGAAGCGAGACTTCTTTGTAGCGCTGATTTGCCTTTCCAGGTTGCTTGGTTGGCCAAAAAGGGCGTATGCGTTTTTTCCTGAATATATTCAGGAAAAAACGCATACGCCCTTTTTGGCCAAGGGCATCATGGTCGAGGTTTTGCCGCCTTTCCTGTGCTTTAAAGGCGATTCGAATCTACCTCCTGAAATCTGTTTCCTGCAATTCTGCCTTGCTTTCAAATCCTCCTCGTTGCCTTCCCTCAATATATTTGTGGACGAGAGTTATCATTTCTAACTCTGCAGGTTTGTGAATTGCAGTGCCCCTGAGCTCCATTTTTCAACTCGCTTTCTTCGGTGCTGGCCGCAAAAGCGCAGGATTGCTTCAGGCCCTATTCTGGTTCCGGGCGGCAGGCTGAGCCTGTGGTTAATTCTTCTTCCTGATGGGAAAATAGAGTGACCTGTGCCTGTCCCAACACCTAGAGCTAGTTTCTCATTGGTTCCCCCTCTTCCCGTTCATCCTCAGGACAAATTGCAACCTGTACGGAACAGGAGGTTAAAGGTGCTGATTCTCCACGGAGGGAGATTGCTACTAACGCGGCTGGAATGGCGAACCCGAGCACAAGGAGATGAGAAATGAGGTGCGTTTTAGAAACCTTTCCCGATCACACGGTGTACCATCTTCTGGGTTTCTCATGCATGTTTTCGATGTAGGAAGATGCCCTTGAACCTGGAGATTTGGGACCCATGGGATGGATACCACGCAGTATTACTTTAAAGGGTCTGCGTTTGCTCACCCAACCTCACCAAACCTCTCAGCCCCAAGAGTGTCCACCCTTATGTCTCAATCAGCTGTGGGTCTAGATATGGTCAATCCAGGTGGCATCACAGCCCCTGAACGAATTTTGTAAGAATTTCTCTCTCTTTCACTGTCTTTGTTTCACGGGATTTTAAAAGTAATTGATTTTTATAATGGGGTTTAGCTGCTTTTCACTGCTCTGTTTATGCTGCTTTACACCCACTTGACTCATTTACAGAGAGATATCAATACATAGCTTTGAAGATTCTTCCTAGTCAGGTATATTCTTGGGCGGTGAATAGGGGGTGTCGAGTCCAGTTCACTGAGCAAGGAGTAGGTCTTGTCTATTACATATTGGGTTTATGGAACGGTATCTGAGCTAATTTGAAACCCTTGTTTTCTACCTCACCCGACCTCACCTTTCCCGTTAAGCAGCCATAGTGTGTTTTGTAAACGTGTGACGCTGTTCTGTTTTGTAATTCAGTTCAAGTGTAGCGGTTTTTACATTCCCTCTCTAAGTGATATCTTATGATAAGTGTCTTTTTCTGTGTGACTTATTTCACTTAGAATCGTCGTACCTAAATCCTCTCATCATGCTGCTACTAGCCTTATGACGTTAATTTCATGGCTGAGTGATATGCCATTGTACATAAGGACCACAACTTCCTTATCCATTTTTCTCTTTCCTGGGATATTTAAGGTGTAACGAAGTGGAGGTTCTTGTCAACAGAGCAGCCCTAAACTTTGGGGTGCCTGTGTCTTGCTGATTTTTAGTTTTCCCAATTTATACGCCCATGAGTGGAAGTGCCTTATGCTCTCTATGCTGAGTTCTTTAGATGTTTCAGGAAACACCGTACACTTCTCCAGAGTGGCTGTTGGCAATTTACATCCCGCCCATCAGCGTAGTAAGGCTCCCGTTTCTCCATGGCCTGTCCTGCATTTCTGGTTTTGACACTTTATTCAGCATGGCCCTTTTGACCGATGGGAAGCGAGACTTCTTTGTAGCGCTGATTTGCCTTTCCAGGTTGCTTGGTTGGCCAAAAAGGGCGTATGCGTTTTTTCCTGAATATATTCAGGAAAAAACGCATACGCCCTTTTTGGCCAAGGGCATCATGGTCGAGGTTTTGCCACTTTTCCTGTGCTTTAAAGGCGATTCGACTCTACCTCCTGAAATCTGTTTCCTGCAATTCTGCCTTGCTTTCAAATCCTCCTCGTTGCCTTCCCTCAATATATTTGTGGACGAGAGTTATCATTTATAACTCTGCAGGTTTGTGAATTGCAGTGCCCCTGAGCTTGATTTTTCAACTCGTTTTTTTGGGAGCTGGCCGCAAAAGCACAGGATTGCTTCAGGCCCTGTTCTGCTTCTGGGCGGCAGGCTGAGCCTGTGGTTAATTCTTCTTCCTGATGGGAAAATAGAGTGACCTGTGCCTGTCCCAACACCTAGAGCTAGTCTCTCACTGGTTCCCCCTCTTCCCGTTCATCCTCAGGACGATTTGCAACCTGTACGGAACAGGAGGTTGAAGGTGCTGATTCTCGAAGGAGGGAGATTGCTAGTAAAGCGGCTGTAATAGCCAACCCGAGCACAAGGAGATGAGAAATGAGGTGCGTTTTCGAAACCTTTCCCGATCACACGGTGTACCATCTTCTGGGTTTCTCATGCATGTTTTTGTTATAGGAAGATGCCCTTGAACTTGGAGATTTGGGACCCATGGGATGGGTACCACGCAGTATTACTTTAAAGGGCCTGCGTTTCCTCAACCAACCTGACCAAACCTCTCAGCCACAAGAGTGTCCACCCTTATGTCTCAATCAGCTGTGGGTCTAGAGATGGTCAATCCAGGTGGCCTCACAGCCCCTGAACGAATATTGTAAGAATTTCTCTCTCTTTCACTGTCTTTGTTTCACGGGTTTTTAAAAGTAATTGATTTTTATAATGGGGTTTAGCTGCTTTTCTCTGCTGTTTTTATGCTGCTTTACACCCACTTGACTCACTTACAGAGAGATATCAATACATAGCTTTGAAGATTCTTCCTAGTCAGATATATTCTTGGGCGGTGAATAGGGGGTTTTTGCGTCCAGTTCACTGAGCAAGGAGTAGGTCTTGTCTATTACATATTGGGTTTATTGAACGGTATCTGAGCTAATTTGAAACCCTTGTTTTCTGCCTCACCCGACCTCACCTTTCCCGTTAAGCAGCCATAGTGTGTTTTGTAAACGTGTGTCTCTGTTCTGTTTTGTAATTCAGTTCAAGTGTAGCGGTTTTTACATTCCCTCTATAAGTGATATCTTATGATAAGTGTCGTTTTCTGGTTGACTTATTTCACTTAGAATCGTCGTACCTAAATCCACTCATCATGCTGCTACTAGCCTTATGACGTTGATTTCCTGGCTGAGTGATATTCCATTGTACATAAGGACCACAACTTCTTTATCCATTTTTTTCTTTCCTGGGATATTTAAGGTGTAACGAAGTGGAGGTTCTTGTCAACAGAGCAGCCCTAAACTTTGGGGTGCCTGTGTCTTGCTGATTTTTACTTTTCCCAATTTATACACCCATGAGTGGAAGTGCCCTATGCTCTCTAAGCTGAGTTTTTTAGAGGTTTCAGGACACACCGTACACTTCTCCAGAGTGGCTGTTGGCAATTTACATCACGCCCATCAGCGTAGCAAGGCTCCCGTTTCTCCATGGCCTGTCCTGCATTTCTGGTTTTGACACTTTATTCAGCATGGCCCTTTTGACCGATGGGAAGCGAGACTTCTTTGTAGCGCTGATTTGCCTTTCCAGGTTGCTTGGTTGGCCAAAAAGGGCGTATGCGTTTTTTCCTGAATATATTCAGGAAAAAACGCATACGCCCTTTTTGGCCAAGGGCATCATGGTCGAGGTTTTGCCGCCTTTCCTGTGCTTTAAAGGCGATTCGAATCTACCTCCTGAAATCTGTTTCCTGCAATTCTGCCTTGCTTTCAAATCCTCCTCGTTGCCTTCCCTCAATATATTTGTGGACGAGAGTTATCATTTCTAACTCTGCAGGTTTGTGAATTGCAGTGCCCCTGAGCTCCATTTTTCAACTCGCTTTCTTCGGTGCTGGCCGCAAAAGCGCAGGATTGCTTCAGGCCCTATTCTGGTTCCGGGCGGCAGGCTGAGCCTGTCGTTAATTCTTCTTCCTGATGGGAAAATAGAGTGACCTGTGCCTGTCCCAACACCTAGAGCTAGTTTCTCATTGGTTCCCCCTCTTCCCGTTCATCCTCAGGACAAATTGCAACCTGTACGGAACAGGAGGTTAAAGGTGCTGATTCTCCACGGAGGGAGATTGCTACTAACGCGGCTGGAATGGCGAACCCGAGCACAAGGAGATGAGAAATGAGGTGCGTTGTAGAAACCTTTCCCGATCACACGGTGTACCATCTTCTGGGTTTCTCATGCATGTTTTCGATGTAGGAAGATGCCCTTGAACCTGGAGATTTGGGACCCATGGGATGGATACCACGCAGTATTACTTTAAAGGGTCTGCGTTTGCTCACCCAACCTCACCAAACCTCTCAGCCCCAAGAGTGTCCACCCTTATGTCTCAATCAGCTGTGGGTCTAGATATGGTCAATCCAGGTGGCATCACAGCCCCTGAACGAATTTTGTAAGAATTTCTCTCTCTTTCACTGTCTTTGTTTCACGGGATTTTAAAAGTAATTGATTTTTATAATGGGGTTTAGCTGCTTTTCACTGCTCTGTTTATGCTGCTTTACACCCACTTGACTCATTTACAGAGAGATATCAATACATAGCTTTGAAGATTCTTCCTAGTCAGGTATATTCTTGGGCGGTGAATAGGGGGTGTCGAGTCCAGTTCACTGAGCAAGGAGTAGGTCTTGTCTATTACATATTGGGTTTATGGAACGGTATCTGAGCTAATTTGAAACCCTTGTTTTCTACCTCACCCGACCTCACCTTTCCCGTTAAGCAGCCATAGTGTGTTTTGTAAACGTGTGACGCTGTTCTGTTTTGTAATTCAGTTCAAGTGTAGCGGTTTTTACATTCCCTCTCTAAGTGATATCTTATGATAAGTGTCTTTTTCTGTGTGACTTATTTCACTTAGAATCGTCGTACCTAAATCCTCTCATCATGCTGCTACTAGCCTTATGACGTTAATTTCATGGCTGAGTGATATGCCATTGTACATAAGGACCACAACTTCCTTATCCATTTTTCTCTTTCCTGGGATATTTAAGGTGTAACGAAGTGGAGGTTCTTGTCAACAGAGCAGCCCTAAACTTTGGGGTGCCTGTGTCTTGCTGATTTTTAGTTTTCCCAATTTATACGCCCATGAGTGGAAGTGCCTTATGCTCTCTATGCTGAGTTCTTTAGATGTTCCAGGAAACACCGTACACTTCTCCAGAGTGGCTGTTGGCAATTTACATCCCGCCCATCAGCGTAGTAAGGCTCCCGTTTCTCCATGGCCTGTCCTGCATTTCTGGTTTTGACACTTTATTCAGCATGGCCCTTTTGACCGATGGGAAGCGAGACTTCTTTGTAGCGCTGATTTGCCTTTCCAGGTTGCTTGGTTGGCCAAAAAGGGCGTATGCGTTTTTTCCTGAATATATTCAGGAAAAAACGCATACGCCCTTTTTGGCCAAGGGCATCATGGTCGAGGTTTTGCCACTTTTCCTGTGCTTTAAAGGCGATTCGACTCTACCTCCTGAAATCTGTTTCCTGCAATTCTGCCTTGCTTTCAAATCCTCCTCGTTGCCTTCCCTCAATATATTTGTGGACGAGAGTTATCATTTATAACTCTGCAGGTTTGTGAATTGCAGTGCCCCTGAGCTTGATTTTTCAACTCGTTTTTTTGGGAGCTGGCCGCAAAAGCACAGGATTGCTTCAGGCCCTGTTCTGCTTCTGGGCGGCAGGCTGAGCCTGTGGTTAATTCTTCTTCCTGATGGGAAAATAGAGTGACCTGTGCCTGTCCCAACACCTAGAGCTAGTCTCTCACTGGTTCCCCCTCTTCCCGTTCATCCTCAGGACAATTTGCAACCTGTACGGAACAGGAGGTTGAAGGTGCTGATTCTCGAAGGAGGGAGATTGCTAGTAAAGCGGCTGTAATGGCCAACCCGAGCACAAGGAGATGAGAAATGAGGTGCGTTTTCGAAACCTTTCCCGATCACACGGTGTACCATCTTCTGGGTTTCTCATGCATGTTTTTGTTATAGGAAGATGCCCTTGAACTTGGAGATTTGGGACCCATGGGATGGGTACCACGCAGTATTACTTTAAAGGGCCTGCGTTTCCTCAACCAACCTGACCAAACCTCTCAGCCACAAGAGTGTCCACCCTTATGTCTCAATCAGCTGTGGGTCTAGAGATGGTCAATCCAGGTGGCATCACAGCCCCTGAACGAATATTGTAAGAATTTCTCTCTCTTTCACTGTCTTTGTTTCACGGGTTTTTAAAAGTAATTGATTTTTATAATGGGGTTTAGCTGCTTTTCTCTGCTGTTTTTATGCTGCTTTACACCCACTTGACTCACTTACAGAGAGATATCAATACATAGCTTTGAAGATTCTTCCTAGTCAGATATATTCTTGGGCGGTGAATAGGGGGTTTTTGCGTCCAGTTCACTGAGCAAGGAGTAGGTCTTGTCTATTACATATTGGGTTTATTGAACGGTATCTGAGCTAATTTGAAACCCTTGTTTTCTGCCTCACCCGACCTCACCTTTCCCGTTAAGCAGCCATAGTGTGTTTTGTAAACGTGTGTCTCTGTTCTGTTTTGTAATTCAGTTCAAGTGTAGCGGTTTTTACATTCCCTCTATAAGTGATATCTTATGATAAGTGTCGTTTTCTGGTTGACTTATTTCACTTAGAATCGTCGTACCTAAATCCACTCATCATGCTGCTACTAGCCTTATGACGTTGATTTCCTGGCTGAGTGATATTCCATTGTACATAAGGACCACAACTTCTTTATCCATTTTTTTCTTTCCTGGGATATTTAAGGTGTAACGAAGTGGTGGTTCTTGTCAACACAGCAGCCCTAAACTTTGGGGTGCCTGTGTCTTGCTGATTTTTACTTTTCCCAATTTATACACCCATGAGTGGAAGTGCCCTATGCTCTCTAAGCTGAGTTTTTTAGAGGTTTCAGGACACACCGTACACTTCTCCAGAGTGGCTGTTGGCAATTTACATCACGCCCATCAGCGTAGCAAGGCTCCCGTTTCTCCATGGCCTGTCCTGCATTTCTGGTTTTGACACTTTATTCAGCATGGCCCTTTTGACCGATGGGAAGCGAGACTTCTTTGTAGCGCTGATTTGCCTTTCCAGGTTGCTTGGTTGGCCAAAAAGGGCGTATGCGTTTTTTCCTGAATATATTCAGGAAAAAACGCATACGCCCTTTTTGGCCAAGGGCATCATGGTCGAGGTTTTGCTGCCTTTCCTGTGCTTTAAAGGCGATTCGACTCTACCTCCTGAAATCTGTTTCCTGCAATTCTGCCTTGCTTTCAAATCCTCCTCGTTGCCTTCCCTCAATATATTTGTGGACGAGAGTTATCATTTCTAACTCTGCAGGTTTGTGAATTGCAGTGCCCCTGAGCTCCATTTTTCAACTCGCTTTCTTCGGAGCTGGCCGCAAAAGCGCAGGATTGCTTCAGGCCCTATTCTGGTTCCGGGCGGCAGGCTGAGCCTGTGGTTAATTCTTCTTCCTGATGGGAAAATAGAGTGACCTGTGCCTGTCCCAACACCTAGAGCTAGTTTCTCATTGGTTCCCCCTCTTCCCGTTCATCCTCAGGACAAATTGCAACCTGTACGGAACAGGAGGTTAAAGGTGCTGATTCTCCACGGAGGGAGATTGCTACTAACGCGGCTGGAATGGCGAACCCGAGCACAAGGAGATGAGAAATGAGGTGCGTTGTAGAAACCTTTCCCGATCACACGGTGTACCATCTTCTGGGTTTCTCATGCATGTTTTCGATGTAGGAAGATGCCCTTGAACCTGGAGATTTGGGACCCATGGGATGGATACCACGCAGTATTACTTTAAAGGGTCTGCGTTTGCTCACCCAACCTCACCAAAACTCTCAGCCCCAAGAGTGTCCACCCTTATGTCTCAATCAGCTGTGGGTCTAGAGATGGTCAATCCAGGTGGCATCACAGCCCCTGAACGAATTTTGTAAGAATTTCTCTCTCTTTCACTGTCTTTGTTTCACGGGATTTTAAAAGTAATTGATTTTTATAATGGGGTTTAGCTGCTTTTCACTGCTCTGTTTATGCTGCTTTACACCCACTTGACTCATTTACAGAGAGATATCAATACATAGCTTTGAAGATTCTTCCTAGTCAGGTATATTCTTGGGCGGTGAATAGGGGGTGTCGAGTCCAGTTCACTGAGCAAGGAGTAGGTCTTGTCTATTACATATTGGGTTTATGGAACGGTATCTGAGCTAATTTGAAACCCTTGTTTTCTACCTCACCCGACCTCACCTTTCCCGTTAAGCAGCCATAGTGTGTTTTGTAAACGTGTGACGCTGTTCTGTTTTGTAATTCAGTTCAAGTGTAGCGGTTTTTACATTCCCTCTCTAAGTGATATCTTATGATAAGTGTCTTTTTCTGTGTGACTTATTTCACTTAGAATCGTCGTACCTAAATCCTCTCATCATGCTGCTACTAGCCTTATGACGTTAATTTCATGGCTGAGTGATATGCCATTGTACATAAGGACCACAACTTCCTTATCCATTTTTCTCTTTCCTGGGATATTTAAGGTGTAACGAAGTGGAGGTTCTTGTCAACAGAGCAGCCCTAAACTTTGGGGTGCCTGTGTCTTGCTGATTTTTAGTTTTCCCAATTTATACGCCCATGAGTGGAAGTGCCTTATGCTCTCTATGCTGAGTTCTTTAGATGTTTCAGGAAACACCGTACACTTCTCCAGAGTGGCTGTTGGCAATTTACATCCCGCCCATCAGCGTAGTAAGGCTCCCGTTTCTCCATGGCCTGTCCTGCATTTCTGGTTTTGACACTTTATTCAGCATGGCCCTTTTGACCGATGGGAAGCGAGACTTCTTTGTAGCGCTGATTTGCCTTTCCAGGTTGCTTGGTTGGCCAAAAAGGGCGTATGCGTTTTTTCCTGAATATATTCAGGAAAAAACGCATACGCCCTTTTTGGCCAAGGGCATCATGGTCGAGGTTTTGCCGCTTTTCCTGTGCTTTAAAGGCGATTCGACTCTACCTCCTGAAATCTGTTTCCTGCAATTCTGCCTTGCTTTCAAATCCTCCTCGTTGCCTTCCCTCAATATATTTGTGGACGAGAGTTATCATTTATTACTCTGCAGGTTTGTGAATTGCATTGCCCCTGAGCTCGATTTTTCAACTCGTTTTTTTGGGAGCTGGCCGCAAAAGCACAGGATTGCTTCAGGCCCTGTTCTGCTTCCGGGCGGCAGGCTGAGCCTGTGGTTAATTCTTCTTCCTGATGGGAAAATAGAGTGACCTGTGCCTGTCCCAACACCTAGAGCTAGTCTCTCACTGGTTCCCCCTCTTCCCGTTCATCCTCAGGACAATTTGCAACCTGTACGGAACAGGAGGTTGAAGGTGCTGATTCTCGAAGGAGGGAGATTGCTAGTAAAGCGGCTGTAATGGCCAACCCGAGCACAAGGAGATGAGAAATGAGGTGCGTTTTCGAAACCTTTCCCGATCACACGGTGTACCATCTTCTGGGTTTCTCATGCATGTTTTTGTTATAGGAAGATGCCCTTGAACTTGGAGATTTGGGACCCATGGGATGGGTACCACGCAGTATTACTTTAAAGGGCCTGCGTTTCCTCAACCAACCTGACCAAACCTCTCAGCCACAAGAGTGTCCACCCTTATGTCTCAATCAGCTGTGGGTCTAGAGATGGTCAATCCAGGTGGCATCACAGCCCCTGAACGAATATTGTAAGAATTTCTCTCTCTTTCACTGTCTTTGTTTCACGGGTTTTTAAAAGTAATTGATTTTTATACTGGGGTTTAGCTGCTTTTCACTGCTGTTTTTATGCTGCTTTACACCCACTTGACTCACTTACAGAGAGATATCAATACATAGCTTTGAAGATTCTTCCTAGTCAGATATATTCTTGGGCGGTGAATAGGGGGTTTTTGCGTCCAGTTCACTGAGCAAGGAGTAGGTCTTGTCTATTACATATTGGGTTTATTGAACGGTATCTGAGCTAATTTGAAACCCTTGTTTTCTGCCTCACCCGACCTCACCTTTCCCGTTAAGCAGCCATAGTGTGTTTTGTAAACGTGTGTCTCTGTTCTGTTTTGTAATTCAGTTCAAGTGTAGCGGTTTTTACATTCCCTCTATAAGTGATATCTTATGATAAGTGTCGTTTTCTGGTTGACTTATTTCACTTAGAATCGTCGTACCTAAATCCACTCATCATGCTGCTACTAGCCTTATGACGTTGATTTCCTGGCTGAGTGATATTCCATTGTACATAAGGACCACAACTTCTTTATCCATTTTTTTCTTTCCTGGGATATTTAAGGTGTAACGAAGTGGAGGTTCTTGTCAACAGAGCAGCCCTAAACTTTGGGGTGCCTGTGTCTTGCTGATTTTTACTTTTCCCAATTTATACACCCATGAGTGGAAGTGCCCTATGCTCTCTAAGCTGAGTTTTTTAGAGGTTTCAGGACACACCGTACACTTCTCCAGAGTGGCTGTTGGCAATTTACATCCCGCCCATCAGCGTAGCAAGGCTCCCGTTTCTCCATGGCCTGTCCTGCATTTCTGGTTTTGACACTTTATTCAGCATGGCCCTTTTGAGCGATGGGAAGCGAGACTTCTTTGTAGCGCTGATTTGCCTTTCCAGGTTGCTTGGTTGGCCAAAAAGGGCGTATGCGTTTTTTCCTGAATATATTCAGGAAAAAACGCATACGCCCTTTTTGGCCAAGGGCATCATGGTCGAGGTTTTGCCGCCTTTCCTGTGCTTTAAAGGCGATTCGAATCTACCTCCTGAAATCTGTTTCCTGCAATTCTGCCTTGCTTTCAAATCCTCCTCGTTGCCTTCCCACAATATATTTGTGGACGAGAGTTATCATTTCTAACTCTGCAGGTTTGTGAATTGCAGTGCCCCTGAGCTCCATTTTTCAACTCGCTTTCTTCGGAGCTGGCCGCAAAAGCGCAGGATTGCTTCAGGCCCTATTCTGGTTCCGGGCGGCAGGCTGAGCCTGTGGTTAATTCTTCTTCCTGATGGGAAAATAGAGTGACCTGTGCCTGTCCCAACACCTAGAGCTAGTTTCTCATTGGTTCCCCCTCTTCCCGTTCATCCTCAGGACAAATTGCAACCTGTACGGAACAGGAGGTTAAAGGTGCTGATTCTCCACGGAGGGAGATTGCTACTAACGCGGCTGGAATGGCGAACCCGAGCACAAGGAGATGAGAAATGAGGTGCGTTGTAGAAACCTTTCCCGATCACACGGTGTACCATCTTCTGGGTTTCTCATGCATGTTTTCGATGTAGGAAGATGCCCTTGAACCTGGAGATTTGGGACCCATGGGATGGATACCACGCAGTATTACTTTAAAGGGTCTGCGTTTGCTCACCCAACCTCACCAAACCTCTCAGCCCCAAGAGTGTCCACCCTTATGTCTCAATCAGCTGTGGGTCTAGAGATGGTCAATCCAGGTGGCATCACAGCCCCTGAACGAATTTTGTAAGAATTTCTCTCTCTTTCACTGTCTTTGTTTCACGGGATTTTAAAAGTAATTGATTTTTATAATGGGGTTTAGCTGCTTTTCACTGCTCTGTTTATGCTGCTTTACACCCACTTGACTCATTTACAGAGAGATATCAATACATAGCTTTGAAGATTCTTCCTAGTCAGGTATATTCTTGGGCGGTGAATAGGGGGTGTCGAGTCCAGTTCACTGAGCAAGGAGTAGGTCTTGTCTATTACATATTGGGTTTATGGAACGGTATCTGAGCTAATTTGAAACCCTTGTTTTCTACCTCACCCGACCTCACCTTTCCCGTTAAGCAGCCATAGTGTGTTTTGTAAACGTGTGACGCTGTTCTGTTTTGTAATTCAGTTCAAGTGTAGCGGTTTTTACATTCCCTCTCTAAGTGATATCTTATGATAAGTGTCTTTTTCTGTGTGACTTATTTCACTTAGAATCGTCGTACCTAAATCCTCTCATCATGCTGCTACTAGCCTTATGACGTTAATTTCATGGCTGAGTGATATGCCATTGTACATAAGGACCACAACTTCCTTATCCATGTTTCTCTTTCCTGGGATATTTAAGGTGTAACGAAGTGGAGGTTCTTGTCAACAGAGCAGCCCTAAACTTTGGGGTGCCTGTGTCTTGCTGATTTTTAGTTTTCCCAATTTATACGCCCATGAGTGGAAGTGCCTTATGCTCTCTATGCTGAGTTCTTTAGATGTTTCAGGAAACACCGTACACTTCTCCAGAGTGGCTGTTGGCAATTTACATCCCGCCCATCAGCGTAGTAAGGCTCCCGTTTCTCCATGGCCTGTCCTGCATTTCTGGTTTTGACACTTTATTCAGCATGGCCCTTTTGACCGATGGGAAGCGAGACTTCTTTGTAGCGCTGATTTGCCTTTCCAGGTTGCTTGGTTGGCCAAAAAGGGCGTATGCGTTTTTTCCTGAATATATTCAGGAAAAAACGCATACGCCCTTTTTGGCCAAGGGCATCATGGTCGAGGTTTTGCCGCTTTTCCTGTGCTTTAAAGGCGATTCGACTCTACCTCCTGAAATCTGTTTCCTGCAATTCTGCCTTGCTTTCAAATCCTCCTCGTTGCCTTCCCTCAATATATTTGTGGACGAGAGTTATCATTTCTAACTCTGCAGGTTTGTGAATTGCAGTGCCCCTGAGCTCGATTTTTCAACTCGTTTTTTTTGTTGCTGGCCGCAAATGCACAGGATTGCTTCAGGCCCTGTTCTGCTTCCGGGCGGCAGGCTGAGCCTGTGGTTAATTCTTCTTCCTGATGGGAAAATAGAGTGACCTGTGCCTGTCCCAACACCTAGAGCTAGTCTCTCACTGGTTCCCCCTCTTCCCGTTCATCCTCAGGACAATTTGCAACCTGTACGGAACAGGAGGTTGAAGGTGCTGATTCTCGAAGGAGGGAGATTGCTAGTAAAGCGGCTGTAATGGCCAACCCGAGCACAAGGAGATGAGAAATGAGGTGCGTTTTCGAAACCTTTCCCGATCACACGGTGTACCATCTTCTGGGTTTCTCATGCATGTTTTTGTTATAGGAAGATGCCCTTGAACTTGGAGATTTGGGACCCATGGGATGGGTACCACGCAGTATTACTTTAAAGGGCCTGCGTTTCCTCAACCAACCTGACCAAACCTCTCAGCCACAAGAGTGTCCACCCTTATGTCTCAATCAGCTGTGGGTCTAGAGATGGTCAATCCAGGTGGCATCACAGCCCCTGAACGAATATTGTAAGAATTTCTCTCTCTTTCACTGTCATTGTTTCACGGGTTTTTAAAAGTAATTGATTTTTATAATGGGGTTTAGCTGCTTTTCACTGCTGTTTTTATGCTGCTTTACACCCACTTGACTCACTTACAGAGAGCTATCAATACATAGCTTTGAAGATTCTTCCTAGTCAGATATATTCTTGGGCGGTGAATAGGGGGTTTTTGCGTCCAGTTCACTGAGCAAGGAGTAGGTCTTGTCTATTACATATTGGGTTTATTGAACGGTATCTGAGCTAATTTGAAACCCTTGTTTTCTGCCTCACCCGACCTCACCTTTCCCGTTAAGCAGCCATAGTGTGTTTTGTAAACGTGTGTCTCTGTTCTGTTTTGTAATTCAGTTCAAGTGTAGCGGTTTTTACATTCCCTCTATAAGTGATATCTTATGATAAGTGTCGTTTTCTGGTTGACTTATTTCACTTAGAATCGTCGTACCTAAATCCACTCATCATGCTGCTACTAGCCTTATGACGTTGATTTCCTGGCTGAGTGATATTCCATTGTACATAAGGACCACAACTTCTTTATCCATTTTTTTCTTTCCTGGGATATTTAAGGTGTAACGAAGTGGAGGTTCTTGTCAACAGAGCAGCCCTAAACTTTGGGGTGCCTGTGTCTTGCTGATTTTTACTTTTCCCAATTTATACACCCATGAGTGGAAGTGCCCTATGCTCTCTAAGCTGAGTTTTTTAGAGGTTTCAGGACACACCGTACACTTCTCCAGAGTGGCTGTTGGCAATTTACATCACGCCCATCAGCGTAGCAAGGCTCCCGTTTCTCCATGGCCTGTCCTGCATTTCTGGTTTTGACACTTTATTCAGCATGGCCCTTTTGACCGATGGGAAGCGAGACTTCTTTGTAGCGCTGATTTGCCTTTCCAGGTTGCTTGGTTGGCCAAAAAGGGCGTATGCGTTTTTTCCTGAATATATTCAGGAAAAAACGCATACGCCCTTTTTGGCCAAGGGCATCATGGTCGAGGTTTTGCCGCCTTTCCTGTGCTTTAAAGGCGATTCGAATCTACCTCCTGAAATCTGTTTCCTGCAATTCTGCCTTGCTTTCAAATCCTCCTCGTTGCCTTCCCTCAATATATTTGTGGACGAGAGTTATCATTTCTAACTCTGCAGGTTTGTGAATTGCAGTGCCCCTGAGCTCCATTTTTCAACTCGCTTTCTTCGGTGCTGGCCGCAAAAGCGCAGGATTGCTTCAGGCCCTATTCTGGTTCCGGGCGGCAGGCTGAGCCTGTGGTTAATTCTTCTTCCTGATGGGAAAATAGAGTGACCTGTGCCTGTCCCAACACCTAGAGCTAGTTTCTCATTGGTTCCCCCTCTTCCCGTTCATCCTCAGGACAAATTGCAACCTGTACGGAACAGGAGGTTAAAGGTGCTGATTCTCCACGGAGGGAGATTGCTACTAACGCGGCTGGAATGGCGAACCCGAGCACAAGGAGATGAGAAATGAGGTGCGTTTTAGAAACCTTTCCCGATCACACGGTGTACCATCTTCTGGGTTTCTCATGCATGTTTTCGATGTAGGAAGATGCCCTTGAACCTGGAGATTTGGGACCCATGGGATGGATACCACGCAGTATTACTTTAAAGGGTCTGCGTTTGCTCACCCAACCTCACCAAACCTCTCAGCCCCAAGAGTGTCCACCCTTATGTCTCAATCAGCTGTGGGTCTAGATATGGTCAATCCAGGTGGCATCACAGCCCCTGAACGAATTTTGTAAGAATTTCTCTCTCTTTCACTGTCTTTGTTTCACGGGATTTTAAAAGTAATTGATTTTTATAATGGGGTTTAGCTGCTTTTCACTGCTCTGTTTATGCTGCTTTACACCCACTTGACTCATTTACAGAGAGATATCAATACATAGCTTTGAAGATTCTTCCTAGTCAGGTATATTCTTGGGCGGTGAATAGGGGGTGTCGAGTCCAGTTCACTGAGCAAGGAGTAGGTCTTGTCTATTACATATTGGGTTTATGGAACGGTATCTGAGCTAATTTGAAACCCTTGTTTTCTACCTCACCCGACCTCACCTTTCCCGTTAAGCAGCCATAGTGTGTTTTGTAAACGTGTGACGCTGTTCTGTTTTGTAATTCAGTTCAAGTGTAGCGGTTTTTACATTCCCTCTCTAAGTGATATCTTATGATAAGTGTCTTTTTCTGTGTGACTTATTTCACTTAGAATCGTCGTACCTAAATCCTCTCATCATGCTGCTACTAGCCTTATGACGTTAATTTCATGGCTGAGTGATATGCCATTGTACATAAGGACCACAACTTCCTTATCCATTTTTCTCTTTCCTGGGATATTTAAGGTGTAACGAAGTGGAGGTTCTTGTCAACAGAGCAGCCCTAAACTTTGGGGTGCCTGTGTCTTGCTGATTTTTACTTTTCCCAATTTATACGCCCATGAGTGGAAGTGCCTTATGCTCTCTATGCTGAGTTCTTTAGATGTTTCAGGAAACACCGTACACTTCTCCAGAGTGGCTGTTGGCAATTTACATCCCGCCCATCAGCGTAGTAAGGCTCCCGTTTCTCCATGGCCTGTCCTGCATTTCTGGTTTTGACACTTTATTCAGCATGGCCCTTTTGACCGATGGGAAGCGAGACTTCTTTGTAGCGCTGATTTGCCTTTCCAGGTTGCTTGGTTGGCCAAAAAGGGCGTATGCGTTTTTTCCTGAATATATTCAGGAAAAAACGCATACGCCCTTTTTGGCCAAGGGCATCATGGTCGAGGTTTTGCCACTTTTCCTGTGCTTTAAAGGCGATTCGACTCTACCTCCTGAAATCTGTTTCCTGCAATTCTGCCTTGCTTTCAAATCCTCCTCGTTGCCTTCCCTCAATATATTTGTGGACGAGAGTTATCATTTATAACTCTGCAGGTTTGTGAATTGCAGTGCCCCTGAGCTTGATTTTTCAACTCGTTTTTTTGGGAGCTGGCCGCAAAAGCACAGGATTGCTTCAGGCCCTGTTCTGCTTCTGGGCGGCAGGCTGAGCCTGTGGTTAATTCTTCTTCCTGATGGGAAAATAGAGTGACCTGTGCCTGTCCCAACACCTAGAGCTAGTCTCTCACTGGTTCCCCCTCTTCCCGTTCATCCTCAGGACAATTTGCAACCTGTACGGAACAGGAGGTTGAAGGTGCTGATTCTCGAAGGAGGGAGATTGCTAGTAAAGCGGCTGTAATGGCCAACCCGAGCACAAGGAGATGAGAAATGAGGTGCGTTTTCGAAACCTTTCCCGATCACACGGTGTACCATCTTCTGGGTTTCTCATGCATGTTTTTGTTATAGGAAGATGCCCTTGAACTTGGAGATTTGGGACCCATGGGATGGGTACCACGCAGTATTACTTTAAAGGGCCTGCGTTTCCTCAACCAACCTGACCAAACCTCTCAGCCACAAGAGTGTCCACCCTTATGTCTCAATCAGCTGTGGGTCTAGAGATGGTCAATCCAGGTGGCATCACAGCCCCTGAACGAATATTGTAAGAATTTCTCTCTCTTTCACTGTCTTTGTTTCACGGGTTTTTAAAAGTAATTGATTTTTATAATGGGGTTTAGCTGCTTTTCTCTGCTGTTTTTATGCTGCTTTACACCCACTTGACTCACTTACAGAGAGATATCAATACATAGCTTTGAAGATTCTTCCTAGTCAGATATATTCTTGGGCGGTGAATAGGGGGTTTTTGCGTCCAGTTCACTGAGCAAGGAGTAGGTCTTGTCTATTACATATTGGGTTTATTGAACGGTATCTGAGCTAATTTGAAACCCTTGTTTTCTGCCTCACCCGACCTCACCTTTCCCGTTAAGCAGCCATAGTGTGTTTTGTAAACGTGTGTCTCTGTTCTGTTTTGTAATTCAGTTCAAGTGTAGCGGTTTTTACATTCCCTCTATAAGTGATATCTTATGATAAGTGTCGTTTTCTGGTTGACTTATTTCACTTAGAATCGTCGTACCTAAATCCACTCATCATGCTGCTACTAGCCTTATGACGTTGATTTCCTGGCTGAGTGATATTCCATTGTACATAAGGACCACAACTTCTTTATCCATTTTTTTCTTTCCTGGGATATTTAAGGTGTAACGAAGTGGTGGTTCTTGTCAACACAGCAGCCCTAAACTTTGGGGTGCCTGTGTCTTGCTGATTTTTACTTTTCCCAATTTATACACCCATGAGTGGAAGTGCCCTATGCTCTCTAAGCTGAGTTTTTTAGAGGTTTCAGGACACACCGTACACTTCTCCAGAGTGGCTGTTGGCAATTTACATCACGCCCATCAGCGTAGCAAGGCTCCCGTTTCTCCATGGCCTGTCCTGCATTTCTGGTTTTGACACTTTATTCAGCATGGCCCTTTTGACCGATGGGAAGCGAGACTTCTTTGTAGCGCTGATTTGCCTTTCCAGGTTGCTTGGTTGGCCAAAAAGGGCGTATGCGTTTTTTCCTGAATATATTCAGGAAAAAACGCATACGCCCTTTTTGGCCAAGGGCATCATGGTCGAGGTTTTGCTGCCTTTCCTGTGCTTTAAAGGCGATTCGACTCTACCTCCTGAAATCTGTTTCCTGCAATTCTGCCTTGCTTTCAAATCCTCCTCGTTGCCTTCCCTCAATATATTTGTGGACGAGAGTTATCATTTCTAACTCTGCAGGTTTGTGAATTGCAGTGCCCCTGAGCTCCATTTTTCAACTCGCTTTCTTCGGAGCTGGCCGCAAAAGCGCAGGATTGCTTCAGGCCCTATTCTGGTTCCGGGCGGCAGGCTGAGCCTGTGGTTAATTCTTCTTCCTGATGGGAAAATAGAGTGACCTGTGCCTGTCCCAACACCTAGAGCTAGTTTCTCATTGGTTCCCCCTCTTCCCGTTCATCCTCAGGACAAATTGCAACCTGTACGGAACAGGAGGTTAAAGGTGCTGATTCTCCACGGAGGGAGATTGCTACTAACGCGGCTGGAATGGCGAACCCGAGCACAAGGAGATGAGAAATGAGGTGCGTTGTAGAAACCTTTCCCGATCACACGGTGTACCATCTTCTGGGTTTCTCATGCATGTTTTCGATGTAGGAAGATGCCCTTGAACCTGGAGATTTGGGACCCATGGGATGGATACCACGCAGTATTACTTTAAAGGGTCTGCGTTTGCTCACCCAACCTCACCAAAACTCTCAGCCCCAAGAGTGTCCACCCTTATGTCTCAATCAGCTGTGGGTTTAGAGATGGTCAATCCAGGTGGCATCACAGCCCCTGAACGAATTTTGTAAGAATTTCTCTCTCTTTCACTGTCTTTGTTTCACGGGATTTTAAAAGTAATTGATTTTTATAATGGGGTTTAGCTGCTTTTCACTGCTCTGTTTATGCTGCTTTACACCCACTTGACTCATTTACAGAAAGATATCAATACATAGCTTTGAAGATTCTTCCTAGTCAGGTATATTCTTGGGCGGTGAATAGGGGGTGTCGAGTCCAGTTCACTGAGCAAGGAGTAGGTCTTGTCTATTACATATTGGGTTTATGGAACGGTATCTGAGCTAATTTGAAACCCTTGTTTTCTACCTCACCCGACCTCACCTTTCCCGTTAAGCAGCCATAGTGTGTTTTGTAAACGTGTGACGCTGTTCTGTTTTGTAATTCAGTTCAAGTGTAGCGGTTTTTACATTCCCTCTCTAAGTGATATCTTATGATAAGTGTCTTTTTCTGTGTGACTTATTTCACTTAGAATCGTCGTACCTAAATCCTCTCATCATGCTGCTACTAGCCTTATGACGTTAATTTCATGGCTGAGTGATATGCCATTGTACATAAGGACCACAACTTCCTTATCCATTTTTCTCTTTCCTGGGATATTTAAGGTGTAACGAAGTGGAGGTTCTTGTCAACAGAGCAGCCCTAAACTTTGGGGTGCCTGTGTCTTGCTGATTTTTAGTTTTCCCAATTTATACGCCCATGAGTGGAAGTGCCTTATGCTCTCTATGCTGAGTTCTTTAGATGTTTCAGGAAACACCGTACACTTCTCCAGAGTGGCTGTTGGCAATTTACATCCCGCCCATCAGCGTAGTAAGGCTCCCGTTTCTCCATGGCCTGTCCTGCATTTCTGGTTTTGACACTTTATTCAGCATGGCCCTTTTGACCGATGGGAAGCGAGACTTCTTTGTAGCGCTGATTTGCCTTTCCAGGTTGCTTGGTTGGCCAAAAAGGGCGTATGCGTTTTTTCCTGAATATATTCAGGAAAAAACGCATACGCCCTTTTTGGCCAAGGGCATCATGGTCGAGGTTTTGCCGCTTTTCCTGTGCTTTAAAGGCGATTCGACTCTACCTCCTGAAATCTGTTTCCTGCAATTCTGCCTTGCTTTCAAATCCTCCTCGTTGCCTTCCCTCAATATATTTGTGGACGAGAGTTATCATTTATTACTCTGCAGGTTTGTGAATTGCATTGCCCCTGAGCTCGATTTTTCAACTCGTTTTTTTGGGAGCTGGCCGCAAAAGCACAGGATTGCTTCAGGCCCTGTTCTGCTTCCGGGCGGCAGGCTGAGCCTGTGGTTAATTCTTCTTCCTGATGGGAAAATAGAGTGACCTGTGCCTGTCCCAACACCTAGAGCTAGTCTCTCACTGGTTCCCCCTCTTCCCGTTCATCCTCAGGACAATTTGCAACCTGTACGGAACAGGAGGTTGAAGGTGCTGATTCTCGAAGGAGGGAGATTGCTAGTAAAGCGGCTGTAATGGCCAACCCGAGCACAAGGAGATGAGAAATGAGGTGCGTTTTCGAAACCTTTCCCGATCACACGGTGTACCATCTTCTGGGTTTCTCATGCATGTTTTTGTTATAGGAAGATGCCCTTGAACTTGGAGATTTGGGACCCATGGGATGGGTACCACGCAGTATTACTTTAAAGGGCCTGCGTTTCCTCAACCAACCTGACCAAACCTCTCAGCCACAAGAGTGTCCACCCTTATGTCTCAATCAGCTGTGGGTCTAGAGATGGTCAATCCAGGTGGCATCACAGCCCCTGAACGAATATTGTAAGAATTTCTCTCTCTTTCACTGTCTTTGTTTCACGGGTTTTTAAAAGTAATTGATTTTTATAATGGGGTTTAGCTGCTTTTCACTGCTGTTTTTATGCTGCTTTACACCCACTTGACTCACTTACAGAGAGATATCAATACATAGCTTTGAAGATTCTTCCTAGTCAGATATATTCTTGGGCGGTGAATAGGGGGTTTTTGCGTCCAGTTCACTGAGCAAGGAGTAGGTCTTGTCTATTACATATTGGGTTTATTGAACGGTATCTGAGCTAATTTGAAACCCTTGTTTTCTGCCTCACCCGACCTCACCTTTCCCGTTAAGCAGCCATAGTGTGTTTTGTAAACGTGTGTCTCTGTTCTGTTTTGTAATTCAGTTCAAGTGTAGCGGTTTTTACATTCCCTCTATAAGTGATATCTTATGATAAGTGTCGTTTTCTGGTTGACTTATTTCACTTAGAATCGTCGTACCTAAATCCACTCATCATGCTGCTACTAGCCTTATGACGTTGATTTCCTGGCTGAGTGATATTCCATTGTACATAAGGACCACAACTTCTTTATCCATTTTTTTCTTTCCTGGGATATTTAAGGTGTAACGAAGTGGAGGTTCTTGTCAACAGAGCAGCCCTAAACTTTGGGGTGCCTGTGTCTTGCTGATTTTTACTTTTCCCAATTTATACACCCATGAGTGGAAGTGCCCTATGCTCTCTAAGCTGAGTTTTTTAGAGGTTTCAGGACACACCGTACACTTCTCCAGAGTGGCTGTTGGCAATTTACATCCCGCCCATCAGCGTAGCAAGGCTCCCGTTTCTCCATGGCCTGTCCTGCATTTCTGGTTTTGACACTTTATTCAGCATGGCCCTTTTGACCGATGGGAAGCGAGACTTCTTTGTAGCGCTGATTTGCCTTTCCAGGTTGCTTGGTTGGCCAAAAAGGGCGTATGCGTTTTTTCCTGAATATATTCAGGAAAAAACGCATACGCCCTTTTTGGCCAAGGGCATCATGGTCGAGGTTTTGCCGCCTTTCCTGTGCTTTAAAGGCGATTCGAATCTACCTCCTGAAATCTGTTTCCTGCAATTCTGCCTTGCTTTCAAATCCTCCTCGTTGCCTTCCCACAATATATTTGTGGACGAGAGTTATCATTTCTAACTCTGCAGGTTTGTGAATTGCAGTGCCCCTGAGCTCCATTTTTCAACTCGCTTTCTTCGGAGCTGGCCGCAAAAGCGCAGGATTGCTTCAGGCCCTATTCTGGTTCCGGGCGGCAGGCTGAGCCTGTGGTTAATTCTTCTTCCTGATGGGAAAATAGAGTGACCTGTGCCTGTCCCAACACCTAGAGCTAGTTTCTCATTGGTTCCCCCTCTTCCCGTTCATCCTCAGGACAAATTGCAACCTGTACGGAACAGGAGGTTAAAGGTGCTGATTCTCCACGGAGGGAGATTGCTACTAACGCGGCTGGAATGGCGAACCCGAGCACAAGGAGATGAGAAATGAGGTGCGTTGTAGAAACCTTTCCCGATCACACGGTGTACCATCTTCTGGGTTTCTCATGCATGTTTTCGATGTAGGAAGATGCCCTTGAACCTGGAGATTTGGGACCCATGGGATGGATACCACGCAGTATTACTTTAAAGGGTCTGCGTTTGCTCACCCAACCTCACCAAACCTCTCAGCCCCAAGAGTGTCCACCCTTATGTCTCAATCAGCTGTGGGTCTAGAGATGGTCAATCCAGGTGGCATCACAGCCCCTGAACGAATTTTGTAAGAATTTCTCTCTCTTTCACTGTCTTTGTTTCACGGGATTTTAAAAGTAATTGATTTTTATAATGGGGTTTAGCTGCTTTTCACTGCTCTGTTTATGCTGCTTTACACCCACTTGACTCATTTACAGAGAGATATCAATACATAGCTTTGAAGATTCTTCCTAGTCAGGTATATTCTTGGGCGGTGAATAGGGGGTGTCGAGTCCAGTTCACTGAGCAAGGAGTAGGTCTTGTCTATTACATATTGGGTTTATGGAACGGTATCTGAGCTAATTTGAAACCCTTGTTTTCTACCTCACCCGACCTCACCTTTCCCGTTAAGCAGCCATAGTGTGTTTTGTAAACGTGTGACGCTGTTCTGTTTTGTAATTCAGTTCAAGTGTAGCGGTTTTTACATTCCCTCTCTAAGTGATATCTTATGATAAGTGTCTTTTTCTGTGTGACTTATTTCACTTAGAATCGTCGTACCTAAATCCTCTCATCATGCTGCTACTAGCCTTATGACGTTAATTTCATGGCTGAGTGATATGCCATTGTACATAAGGACCACAACTTCCTTATCCATGTTTCTCTTTCCTGGGATATTTAAGGTGTAACGAAGTGGAGGTTCTTGTCAACAGAGCAGCCCTAAACTTTGGGGTGCCTGTGTCTTGCTGATTTTTAGTTTTCCCAATTTATACGCCCATGAGTGGAAGTGCCTTATGCTCTCTATGCTGAGTTCTTTAGATGTTTCAGGAAACACCGTACACTTCTCCAGAGTGGCTGTTGGCAATTTACATCCCGCCCATCAGCGTAGTAAGGCTCCCGTTTCTCCATGGCCTGTCCTGCATTTCTGGTTTTGACACTTTATTCAGCATGGCCCTTTTGACCGATGGGAAGCGAGACTTCTTTGTAGCGCTGATTTGCCTTTCCAGGTTGCTTGGTTGGCCAAAAAGGGCGTATGCGTTTTTTCCTGAATATATTCAGGAAAAAACGCATACGCCCTTTTTGGCCAAGGGCATCATGGTCGAGGTTTTGCCGCTTTTCCTGTGCTTTAAAGGCGATTCGACTCTACCTCCTGAAATCTGTTTCCTGCAATTCTGCCTTGCTTTCAAATCCTCCTCGTTGCCTTCCCTCAATATATTTGTGGACGAGAGTTATCATTTCTAACTCTGCAGGTTTGTGAATTGCAGTGCCCCTGAGCTCGATTTTTCAACTCGTTTTTTTGGTTGCTGGCCGCAAATGCACAGGATTGCTTCAGGCCCTGTTCTGCTTCCGGGCGGCAGGCTGAGCCTGTGGTTAATTCTTCTTCCTGATGGGAAAATAGAGTGACCTGTGCCTGTCCCAACACCTAGAGCTAGTCTCTCACTGGTTCCCCCTCTTCCCGTTCATCCTCAGGACAATTTGCAACCTGTACAGAACAGGAGGTTGAAGGTGCTGATTCTCGAAGGAGGGAGATTGCTAGTAAAGCGGCTGTAATGGCCAACCCGAGCACAAGGAGATGAGAAATGAGGTGCGTTTTCGAAACCTTTCCCGATCACACGGTGTACCATCTTCTGGGTTTCTCATGCATGTTTTTGTTATAGGAAGATGCCCTTGAACTTGGAGATTTGGGACCCATGGGATGGGTACCACGCAGTATTACTTTAAAGGGCCTGCGTTTCCTCAACCAACCTGACCAAACCTCTCAGCCACAAGAGTGTCCACCCTTATGTCTCAATCAGCTGTGGGTCTAGAGATGGTCAATCCAGGTGGCATCACAGCCCCTGAACGAATATTGTAAGAATTTCTCTCTCTTTCACTGTCATTGTTTCACGGGTTTTTAAAAGTAATTGATTTTTATAATGGGGTTTAGCTGCTTTTCACTGCTGTTTTTATGCTGCTTTACACCCACTTGACTCACTTACAGAGAGCTATCAATACATAGCTTTGAAGATTCTTCCTAGTCAGATATATTCTTGGGCGGTGAATAGGGGGTTTTTGCGTCCAGTTCACTGAGCAAGGAGTAGGTCTTGTCTATTACATATTGGGTTTATTGAACGGTATCTGAGCTAATTTGAAACCCTTGTTTTCTGCCTCACCCGACCTCACCTTTCCCGTTAAGCAGCCATAGTGTGTTTTGTAAACGTGTGTCTCTGTTCTGTTTTGTAATTCAGTTCAAGTGTAGCGGTTTTTACATTCCCTCTATAAGTGATATCTTATGATAAGTGTCGTTTTCTGGTTGACTTATTTCACTTAGAATCGTCGTACCTAAATCCACTCATCATGCTGCTACTAGCCTTATGACGTTGATTTCCTGGCTGAGTGATATTCCATTGTACATAAGGACCACAACTTCTTTATCCATTTTTTTCTTTCCTGGGATATTTAAGGTGTAACGAAGTGGAGGTTCTTGTCAACAGAGCAGCCCTAAACTTTGGGGTGCCTGTGTCTTGCTGATTTTTACTTTTCCCAATTTATACACCCATGAGTGGAAGTGCCCTATGCTCTCTAAGCTGAGTTTTTTAGAGGTTTCAGGACACACCGTACACTTCTCCAGAGTGGCTGTTGGCAATTTACATCACGCCCATCAGCGTAGCAAGGCTCCCGTTTCTCCATGGCCTGTCCTGCATTTCTGGTTTTGACACTTTATTCAGCATGGCCCTTTTGACCGATGGGAAGCGAGACTTCTTTGTAGCGCTGATTTGCCTTTCCAGGTTGCTTGGTTGGCCAAAAAGGGCGTATGCGTTTTTTCCTGAATATATTCAGGAAAAAACGCATACGCCCTTTTTGGCCAAGGGCATCATGGTCGAGGTTTTGCCGCCTTTCCTGTGCTTTAAAGGCGATTCGAATCTACCTCCTGAAATCTGTTTCCTGCAATTCTGCCTTGCTTTCAAATCCTCCTCGTTGCCTTCCCTCAATATATTTGTGGACGAGAGTTATCATTTCTAACTCTGCAGGTTTGTGAATTGCAGTGCCCCTGAGCTCCATTTTTCAACTCGCTTTCTTCGGTGCTGGCCGCAAAAGCGCAGGATTGCTTCAGGCCCTATTCTGGTTCCGGGCGGCAGGCTGAGCCTGTCGTTAATTCTTCTTCCTGATGGGAAAATAGAGTGACCTGTGCCTGTCCCAACACCTAGAGCTAGTTTCTCATTGGTTCCCCCTCTTCCCGTTCATCCTCAGGACAAATTGCAACCTGTACGGAACAGGAGGTTAAAGGTGCTGATTCTCCACGGAGGGAGATTGCTACTAACGCGGCTGGAATGGCGAACCCGAGCACAAGGAGATGAGAAATGAGGTGCGTTGTAGAAACCTTTCCCGATCACACGGTGTACCATCTTCTGGGTTTCTCATGCATGTTTTCGATGTAGGAAGATGCCCTTGAACCTGGAGATTTGGGACCCATGGGATGGATACCACGCAGTATTACTTTAAAGGGTCTGCGTTTGCTCACCCAACCTCACCAAACCTCTCAGCCCCAAGAGTGTCCACCCTTATGTCTCAATCAGCTGTGGGTCTAGATATGGTCAATCCAGGTGGCATCACAGCCCCTGAACGAATTTTGTAAGAATTTCTCTCTCTTTCACTGTCTTTGTTTCACGGGATTTTAAAAGTAATTGATTTTTATAATGGGGTTTAGCTGCTTTTCACTGCTCTGTTTATGCTGCTTTACACCCACTTGACTCATTTACAGAGAGATATCAATACATAGCTTTGAAGATTCTTCCTAGTCAGGTATATTCTTGGGCGGTGAATAGGGGGTGTCGAGTCCAGTTCACTGAGCAAGGAGTAGGTCTTGTCTATTACATATTGGGTTTATGGAACGGTATCTGAGCTAATTTGAAACCCTTGTTTTCTACCTCACCCGACCTCACCTTTCCCGTTAAGCAGCCATAGTGTGTTTTGTAAACGTGTGACGCTGTTCTGTTTTGTAATTCAGTTCAAGTGTAGCGGTTTTTACATTCCCTCTCTAAGTGATATCTTATGATAAGTGTCTTTTTCTGTGTGACTTATTTCACTTAGAATCGTCGTACCTAAATCCTCTCATCATGCTGCTACTAGCCTTATGACGTTAATTTCATGGCTGAGTGATATGCCATTGTACATAAGGACCACAACTTCCTTATCCATTTTTCTCTTTCCTGGGATATTTAAGGTGTAACGAAGTGGAGGTTCTTGTCAACAGAGCAGCCCTAAACTTTGGGGTGCCTGTGTCTTGCTGATTTTTAGTTTTCCCAATTTATACGCCCATGAGTGGAAGTGCCTTATGCTCTCTATGCTGAGTTCTTTAGATGTTTCAGGAAACACCGTACACTTCTCCAGAGTGGCTGTTGGCAATTTACATCCCGCCCATCAGCGTAGTAAGGCTCCCGTTTCTCCATGGCCTGTCCTGCATTTCTGGTTTTGACACTTTATTCAGCATGGCCCTTTTGACCGATGGGAAGCGAGACTTCTTTGTAGCGCTGATTTGCCTTTCCAGGTTGCTTGGTTGGCCAAAAAGGGCGTATGCGTTTTTTCCTGAATATATTCAGGAAAAAACGCATACGCCCTTTTTGGCCAAGGGCATCATGGTCGAGGTTTTGCCACTTTTCCTGTGCTTTAAAGGCGATTCGACTCTACCTCCTGAAATCTGTTTCCTGCAATTCTGCCTTGCTTTCAAATCCTCCTCGTTGCCTTCCCTCAATATATTTGTGGACGAGAGTTATCATTTATAACTCTGCAGGTTTGTGAATTGCAGTGCCCCTGAGCTTGATTTTTCAACTCGTTTTTTTGGGAGCTGGCCGCAAAAGCACAGGATTGCTTCAGGCCCTGTTCTGCTTCTGGGCGGCAGGCTGAGCCTGTGGTTAATTCTTCTTCCTGATGGGAAAATAGAGTGACCTGTGCCTGTCCCAACACCTAGAGCTAGTCTCTCACTGGTTCCCCCTCTTCCCGTTCATCCTCAGGACAATTTGCAACCTGTACGGAACAGGAGGTTGAAGGTGCTGATTCTCGAAGGAGGGAGATTGCTAGTAAAGCGGCTGTAATGGCCAACCCGAGCACAAGGAGATGAGAAATGAGGTGCGTTTTCGAAACCTTTCCCGATCACACGGTGTACCATCTTCTGGGTTTCTCATGCATGTTTTTGTTATAGGAAGATGCCCTTGAACTTGGAGATTTGGGACCCATGGGATGGGTACCACGCAGTATTACTTTAAAGGGCCTGCGTTTCCTCAACCAACCTGACCAAACCTCTCAGCCACAAGAGTGTCCACCCTTATGTCTCAATCAGCTGTGGGTCTAGAGATGGTCAATCCAGGTGGCATCACAGCCCCTGAACGAATATTGTAAGAATTTCTCTCTCTTTCACTGTCTTTGTTTCACGGGTTTTTAAAAGTAATTGATTTTTATAATGGGGTTTAGCTGCTTTTCTCTGCTGTTTTTATGCTGCTTTACACCCACTTGACTCACTTACAGAGAGATATCAATACATAGCTTTGAAGATTCTTCCTAGTCAGATATATTCTTGGGCGGTGAATAGGGGGTTTTTGCGTCCAGTTCACTGAGCAAGGAGTAGGTCTTGTCTATTACATATTGGGTTTATTGAACGGTATCTGAGCTAATTTGAAACCCTTGTTTTCTGCCTCACCCGACCTCACCTTTCCCGTTAAGCAGCCATAGTGTGTTTTGTAAACGTGTGTCTCTGTTCTGTTTTGTAATTCAGTTCAAGTGTAGCGGTTTTTACATTCCCTCTATAAGTGATATCTTATGATAAGTGTCGTTTTCTGGTTGACTTATTTCACTTAGAATCGTCGTACCTAAATCCACTCATCATGCTGCTACTAGCCTTATGACGTTGATTTCCTGGCTGAGTGATATTCCATTGTACATAAGGACCACAACTTCTTTATCCATTTTTTTCTTTCCTGGGATATTTAAGGTGTAACGAAGTGGTGGTTCTTGTCAACACAGCAGCCCTAAACTTTGGGGTGCCTGTGTCTTGCTGATTTTTACTTTTCCCAATTTATACACCCATGAGTGGAAGTGCCCTATGCTCTCTAAGCTGAGTTTTTTAGAGGTTTCAGGACACACCGTACACTTCTCCAGAGTGGCTGTTGGCAATTTACATCACGCCCATCAGCGTAGCAAGGCTCCCGTTTCTCCATGGCCTGTCCTGCATTTCTGGTTTTGACACTTTATTCAGCATGGCCCTTTTGACCGATGGGAAGCGAGACTTCTTTGTAGCGCTGATTTGCCTTTCCAGGTTGCTTGGTTGGCCAAAAAGGGCGTATGCGTTTTTTCCTGAATATATTCAGGAAAAAACGCATACGCCCTTTTTGGCCAAGGGCATCATGGTCGAGGTTTTGCTGCCTTTCCTGTGCTTTAAAGGCGATTCGACTCTACCTCCTGAAATCTGTTTCCTGCAATTCTGCCTTGCTTTCAAATCCTCCTCGTTGCCTTCCCTCAATATATTTGTGGACGAGAGTTATCATTTCTAACTCTGCAGGTTTGTGAATTGCAGTGCCCCTGAGCTCCATTTTTCAACTCGCTTTCTTCGGAGCTGGCCGCAAAAGCGCAGGATTGCTTCAGGCCCTATTCTGGTTCCGGGCGGCAGGCTGAGCCTGTGGTTAATTCTTCTTCCTGATGGGAAAATAGAGTGACCTGTGCCTGTCCCAACACCTAGAGCTAGTTTCTCATTGGTTCCCCCTCTTCCCGTTCATCCTCAGGACAAATTGCAACCTGTACGGAACAGGAGGTTAAAGGTGCTGATTCTCCACGGAGGGAGATTGCTACTAACGCGGCTGGAATGGCGAACCCGAGCACAAGGAGATGAGAAATGAGGTGCGTTGTAGAAACCTTTCCCGATCACACGGTGTACCATCTTCTGGGTTTCTCATGCATGTTTTCGATGTAGGAAGATGCCCTTGAACCTGGAGATTTGGGACCCATGGGATGGATACCACGCAGTATTACTTTAAAGGGTCTGCGTTTGCTCACCCAACCTCACCAAAACTCTCAGCCCCAAGAGTGTCCACCCTTATGTCTCAATCAGCTGTGGGTTTAGAGATGGTCAATCCAGGTGGCATCACAGCCCCTGAACGAATTTTGTAAGAATTTCTCTCTCTTTCACTGTCTTTGTTTCACGGGATTTTAAAAGTAATTGATTTTTATAATGGGGTTTAGCTGCTTTTCACTGCTCTGTTTATGCTGCTTTACACCCACTTGACTCATTTACAGAAAGATATCAATACATAGCTTTGAAGATTCTTCCTAGTCAGGTATATTCTTGGGCGGTGAATAGGGGGTGTCGAGTCCAGTTCACTGAGCAAGGAGTAGGTCTTGTCTATTACATATTGGGTTTATGGAACGGTATCTGAGCTAATTTGAAACCCTTGTTTTCTACCTCACCCGACCTCACCTTTCCCGTTAAGCAGCCATAGTGTGTTTTGTAAACGTGTGACGCTGTTCTGTTTTGTAATTCCGTTCAAGTGTAGCGGTTTTTACATTCCCTCTCTAAGTGATATCTTATGATAAGTGTCTTTTTCTGTGTGACTTATTTCACTTAGAATCGTCGTACCTAAATCCTCTCATCATGCTGCTACTAGCCTTATGACGTTAATTTCATGGCTGAGTGATATGCCATTGTACATAAGGACCACAACTTCCTTATCCATGTTTCTCTTTCCTGGGATATTTAAGGTGTAACGAAGTGGAGGTTCTTGTCAACAGAGCAGCCCTAAACTTTGGGGTGCCTGTGTCTTGCTGATTTTTAGTTTTCCCAATTTATACGCCCATGAGTGGAAGTGCCTTATGCTCTCTATGCTGAGTTCTTTAGATGTTTCAGGAAACACCGTACACTTCTCCAGAGTGGCTGTTGGCAATTTACATCCCGCCCATCAGCGTAGTAAGGCTCCCGTTTCTCCATGGCCTGTCCTGCATTTCTGGTTTTGACACTTTATTCAGCATGGCCCTTTTGACCGATGGGAAGCGAGACTTCTTTGTAGCGCTGATTTGCCTTTCCAGGTTGCTTGGTTGGCCAAAAAGGGCGTATGCGTTTTTTCCTGAATGTATTCAGGAAAAAACGCATACGCCCTTTTTGGCCAAGGGCATCATGGTCGAGGTTTTGCCGCTTTTCCTGTGCTTTAAAGGCGATTCGACTCTACCTCCTGAAATCTGTTTCCTGCAATTCTGCCTTGCTTTCAAATCCTCCTCGTTGCCTTCCCTCAATATATTTGTGGACGAGAGTTATCATTTCTAACTCTGCAGGTTTGTGAATTGCAGTGCCCCTGAGCTCGATTTTTCAACTCGTTTTTTTGGGAGCTGGCCGCAAAAGCACAGGATTGCTTCAGGCCCTGTTCTGCTTCCGGGCGGCAGGCTGAGCCTGTGGTTAATTCTTCTTCCTGATGGGAAAATAGAGTGACCTGTGCCTGTCCCAACACCTAGAGCTAGTCTCTCACTGGTTCCCCCTCTTCCCGTTCATCCTCAGGACAATTTGCAACCTGTACGGAACAGGAGGTTGAAGGTGCTGATTCTCGAAGGAGGGAGATTGCTAGTAAAGCGGCTGTAATGGCCAACCCGAGCACAAGGAGATGAGAAATGAGGTGCGTTTTCGAAACCTTTCCCGATCACACGGTGTACCATCTTCTGGGTTTCTCATGCATGTTTTTGTTATAGGAAGATGCCCTTGAACTTGGAGATTTGGGACCCATGGGATGGGTACCACGCAGTATTACTTTAAAGGGCCTGCGTTTCCTCAACCAACCTGACCAAACCTCTCAGCCACAAGAGTGTCCACCCTTATGTCTCAATCAGCTGTGGGTCTAGAGATGGTCAATCCAGGTGGCATCACAGCCCCTGAACGAATATTGTAAGAATTTCTCTCTCTTTCACTGTCTTTGTTTCACGGGTTTTTAAAAGTAATTGATTTTTATACTGGGGTTTAGCTGCTTTTCACTGCTGTTTTTATGCTGCTTTACACCCACTTGACTCACTTACAGAGAGATATCAATACATAGCTTTGAAGATTCTTCCTAGTCAGATATATTCTTGGGCGGTGAATAGGGGGTTTTTGCGTCCAGTTCACTGAGCAAGGAGTAGGTCTTGTCTATTACATATTGGGTTTATTGAACGGTATCTGAGCTAATTTGAAACCCTTGTTTTCTGCCTCACCCGACCTCACCTTTCCCGTTAAGCAGCCATAGTGTGTTTTGTAAACGTGTGTCTCTGTTCTGTTTTGTAATTCAGTTCAAGTGTAGCGGTTTTTACATTCCCTCTATAAGTGATATCTTATGATAAGTGTCGTTTTCTGGTTGACTTATTTCACTTAGAATCGTCGTACCTAAATCCACTCATCATGCTGCTACTAGCCTTATGACGTTGATTTCCTGGCTGAGTGATATTCCATTGTACATAAGGACCACAACTTCTTTATCCATTTTTTTCTTTCCTGGGATATTTAAGGTGTAACGAAGTGGAGGTTCTTGTCAACAGAGCAGCCCTAAACTTTGGGGTGCCTGTGTCTTGCTGATTTTTACTTTTCCCAATTTATACACCCATGAGTGGAAGTGCCCTATGCTCTCTAAGCTGAGTTTTTTAGAGGTTTCAGGACACACCGTACACTTCTCCAGAGTGGCTGTTGGCAATTTACATCCCGCCCATCAGCATAGCAAGGCTCCCGTTTCTCCATGGCCTGTCCTGCATTTCTGGTTTTGACACTTTATTCAGCATGGCCCTTTTGACCGATGGGAAGCGAGACTTCTTTGTAGCGCTGATTTGCCTTTCCAGGTTGCTTGGTTGGCCAAAAAGGGCGTATGCGTTTTTTCCTGAATATATTCAGGAAAAAACGCATACGCCCTTTTTGGCCAAGGGCATCATGGTCGAGGTTTTGCCGCCTTTCCTGTGCTTTAAAGGCGATTCGAATCTACCTCCTGAAATCTGTTTCCTGCAATTCTGCCTTGCTTTCAAATCCTCCTCGTTGCCTTCCCACAATATATTTGTGGACGAGAGTTATCATTTCTAACTCTGCAGGTTTGTGAATTGCAGTGCCCCTGAGCTCCATTTTTCAACTCGCTTTCTTCGGAGCTGGCCGCAAAAGCGCAGGATTGCTTCAGGCCCTATTCTGGTTCCGGGCGGCAGGCTGAGCCTGTGGTTAATTCTTCTTCCTGATGGGAAAATAGAGTGACCTGTGCCTGTCCCAACACCTAGAGCTAGTTTCTCATTGGTTCCCCCTCTTCCCGTTCATCCTCAGGACAAATTGCAACCTGTACGGAACAGGAGGTTAAAGGTGCTGATTCTCCACGGAGGGAGATTGCTACTAACGCGGCTGGAATGGCGAACCCGAGCACAAGGAGATGAGAAATGAGGTGCGTTGTAGAAACCTTTCCCGATCACACGGTGTACCATCTTCTGGGTTTCTCATGCATGTTTTCGATGTAGGAAGATGCCCTTGAACCTGGAGATTTGGGACCCATGGGATGGATACCACGCAGTATTACTTTAAAGGGTCTGCGTTTGCTCACCCAACCTCACCAAACCTCTCAGCCCCAAGAGTGTCCACCCTTATGTCTCAATCAGCTGTGGGTCTAGATATGGTCAATCCAGGTGGCATCACAGCCCCTGAACGAATTTTGTAAGAATTTCTCTCTCTTTCACTGTCTTTGTTTCACGGGATTTTAAAAGTAATTGATTTTTATAATGGGGTTTAGCTGCTTTTCACTGCTCTGTTTATGCTGCTTTACACCCACTTGACTCATTTACAGAGAGATATCAATACATAGCTTTGAAGATTCTTCCTAGTCAGGTATATTCTTGGGCGGTGAATAGGGGGTGTCGAGTCCAGTTCACTGAGCAAGGAGTAGGTCTTGTCTATTACATATTGGGTTTATGGAACGGTATCTGAGCTAATTTGAAACCCTTGTTTTCTACCTCACCCGACCTCACCTTTCCCGTTAAGCAGCCATAGTGTGTTTTGTAAACGTGTGACGCTGTTCTGTTTTGTAATTCAGTTCAAGTGTAGCGGTTTTTACATTCCCTCTCTAAGTGATATCTTATGATAAGTGTCTTTTTCTGTGTGACTTATTTCACTTAGAATCGTCGTACCTAAATCCTCTCATCATGCTGCTACTAGCCTTATGACGTTAATTTCATGGCTGAGTGATATGCCATTGTACATAAGGACCACAACTTCCTTATCCATGTTTCTCTTTCCTGGGATATTTAAGGTGTAACGAAGTGGAGGTTCTTGTCAACAGAGCAGCCCTAAACTTTGGGGTGCCTGTGTCTTGCTGATTTTTAGTTTTCCCAATTTATACGCCCATGAGTGGAAGTGCCTTATGCTCTCTATGCTGAGTTCTTTAGATGTTTCAGGAAACACCGTACACTTCTCCAGAGTGGCTGTTGGCAATTTACATCCCGCCCATCAGCGTAGTAAGGCTCCCGTTTCTCCATGGCCTGTCCTGCATTTCTGGTTTTGACACTTTATTCAGCATGGCCCTTTTGACCGATGGGAAGCGAGACTTCTTTGTAGCGCTGATTTGCCTTTCCAGGTTGCTTGGTTGGCCAAAAAGGGCGTATGCGTTTTTTCCTGAATATATTCAGGAAAAAACGCATACGCCCTTTTTGGCCAAGGGCATCATGGTCGAGGTTTTGCCGCTTTTCCTGTGCTTTAAAGGCGATTCGACTCTACCTCCTGAAATCTGTTTCCTGCAATTCTGCCTTGCTTTCAAATCCTCCTCGTTGCCTTCCCTCAATATATTTGTGGACGAGAGTTATCATTTCTAACTCTGCAGGTTTGTGAATTGCAGTGCCCCTGAGCTCGATTTTTCAACTCGTTTTTTTGGTTGCTGGCCGCAAATGCACAGGATTGCTTCAGGCCCTGTTCTGCTTCCGGGCGGCAGGCTGAGCCTGTGGTTAATTCTTCTTCCTGATGGGAAAATAGAGTGACCTGTGCCTGTCCCAACACCTAGAGCTAGTCTCTCACTGGTTCCCCCTCTTCCCGTTCATCCTCAGGACAATTTGCAACCTGTACGGAACAGGAGGTTGAAGGTGCTGATTCTCGAAGGAGGGAGATTGCTAGTAAAGCGGCTGTAATGGCCAACCCGAGCACAAGGAGATGAGAAATGAGGTGCGTTTTCGAAACCTTTCCCGATCACACGGTGTACCATCTTCTGGGTTTCTCATGCATGTTTTTGTTATAGGAAGATGCCCTTGAACTTGGAGATTTGGGACCCATGGGATGGGTACCACGCAGTATTACTTTAAAGGGCCTGCGTTTCCTCAACCAACCTGACCAAACCTCTCAGCCACAAGAGTGTCCACCCTTATGTCTCAATCAGCTGTGGGTCTAGAGATGGTCAATCCAGGTGGCATCACAGCCCCTGAACGAATATTGTAAGAATTTCTCTCTCTTTCACTGTCATTGTTTCACGGGTTTTTAAAAGTAATTGATTTTTATAATGGGGTTTAGCTGCTTTTCACTGCTGTTTTTATGCTGCTTTACACCCACTTGACTCACTTACAGAGAGCTATCAATACATAGCTTTGAAGATTCTTCCTAGTCAGATATATTCTTGGGCGGTGAATAGGGGGTTTTTGCATCCAGTTCACTGAGCAAGGAGTAGGTCTTGTCTATTACATATTGGGTTTATTGAACGGTATCTGAGCTAATTTGAAACCCTTGTTTTCTGCCTCACCCGACCTCACCTTTCCCGTTAAGCAGCCATAGTGTGTTTTGTAAACGTGTGTCTCTGTTCTGTTTTGTAATTCAGTTCAAGTGTAGCGGTTTTTACATTCCCTCTATAAGTGATATCTTATGATAAGTGTCGTTTTCTGGTTGACTTATTTCACTTAGAATCGTCGTACCTAAATCCACTCATCATGCTGCTACTAGCCTTATGACGTTGATTTCCTGGCTGAGTGATATTCCATTGTACATAAGGACCACAACTTCTTTATCCATTTTTTTCTTTCCTGGGATATTTAAGGTGTAACGAAGTGGAGGTTCTTGTCAACAGAGCAGCCCTAAACTTTGGGGTGCCTGTGTCTTGCTGATTTTTACTTTTCCCAATTTATACACCCATGAGTGGAAGTGCCCTATGCTCTCTAAGCTGAGTTTTTTAGAGGTTTCAGGACACACCGTACACTTCTCCAGAGTGGCTGTTGGCAATTTACATCACGCCCATCAGCGTAGCAAGGCTCCCGTTTCTCCATGGCCTGTCCTGCATTTCTGGTTTTGACACTTTATTCAGCATGGCCCTTTTGACCGATGGGAAGCGAGACTTCTTTGTAGCGCTGATTTGCCTTTCCAGGTTGCTTGGTTGGCCAAAAAGGGCGTATGCATTTTTTCCTGAATATATTCAGGAAAAAACGCATACGCCCTTTTTGGCCAAGGGCATCATGGTCGAGGTTTTGCCGCCTTTCCTGTGCTTTAAAGGCGATTCGAATCTACCTCCTGAAATCTGTTTCCTGCAATTCTGCCTTGCTTTCAAATCCTCCTCGTTGCCTTCCCTCAATATATTTGTGGACGAGAGTTATCATTTCTAACTCTGCAGTTTTGTGAATTGCAGTGCCCCTGAGCTCCATTTTTCAACTCGCTTTCTTCGGTGCTGGCCGCAAAAGCGCAGGATTGCTTCAGGCCCTATTCTGGTTCCGGGCGGCAGGCTGAGCCTGTGGTTAATTCTTCTTCCTGATGGGAAAATAGAGTGACCTGTGCCTGTCCCAACACCTAGAGCTAGTTTCTCATTGGTTCCCCCTCTTCCCGTTCATCCTCAGGACAAATTGCAACCTGTACGGAACAGGAGGTTAAAGGTGCTGATTCTCCACGGAGGGAGATTGCTACTAACGCGGCTGGAATGGCGAACCCGAGCACAAGGAGATGAGAAATGAGGTGCGTTTTAGAAACCTTTCCCGATCACACGGTGTACCATCTTCTGGGTTTCTCATGCATGTTTTCGATGTAGGAAGATGCCCTTGAACCTGGAGATTTGGGACCCATGGGATGGATACCACGCAGTATTACTTTAAAGGGTCTGCGTTTGCTCACCCAACCTCACCAAACCTCTCAGCCCCAAGAGTGTCCACCCTTATGTCTCAATCAGCTGTGGGTCTAGATATGGTCAATCCAGGTGGCATCACAGCCCCTGAACGAATTTTGTAAGAATTTCTCTCTCTTTCACTGTCTTTGTTTCACGGGATTTTAAAAGTAATTGATTTTTATAATGGGGTTTAGCTGCTTTTCACTGCTCTGTTTATGCTGCTTTACACCCACTTGACTCATTTACAGAGAGATATCAATACATAGCTTTGAAGATTCTTCCTAGTCAGGTATATTCTTGGGCGGTGAATAGGGGGTGTCGAGTCCAGTTCACTGAGCAAGGAGTAGGTCTTGTCTATTACATATTGGGTTTATGGAACGGTATCTGAGCTAATTTGAAACCCTTGTTTTCTACCTCACCCGACCTCACCTTTCCCGTTAAGCAGCCATAGTGTGTTTTGTAAACGTGTGACGCTGTTCTGTTTTGTAATTCAGTTCAAGTGTAGCGGTTTTTACATTCCCTCTCTAAGTGATATCTTATGATAAGTGTCTTTTTCTGTGTGACTTATTTCACTTAGAATCGTCGTACCTAAATCCTCTCATCATGCTGCTACTAGCCTTATGACGTTAATTTCATGGCTGAGTGATATGCCATTGTACATAAGGACCACAACTTCCTTATCCATTTTTCTCTTTCCTGGGATATTTAAGGTGTAACGAAGTGGAGGTTCTTGTCAACAGAGCAGCCCTAAACTTTGGGGTGCCTGTGTCTTGCTGATTTTTAGTTTTCCCAATTTATACGCCCATGAGTGGAAGTGCCTTATGCTCTCTATGCTGAGTTCTTTAGATGTTTCAGGAAACACCGTACACTTCTCCAGAGTGGCTGTTGGCAATTTACATCCCGCCCATCAGCGTAGTAAGGCTCCCGTTTCTCCATGGCCTGTCCTGCATTTCTGGTTTTGACACTTTATTCAGCATGGCCCTTTTGACCGATGGGAAGCGAGACTTCTTTGTAGCGCTGATTTGCCTTTCCAGGTTGCTTGGTTGGCCAAAAAGGGCGTATGCGTTTTTTCCTGAATATATTCAGGAAAAAACGCATACGCCCTTTTTGGCCAAGGGCATCATGGTCGAGGTTTTGCCACTTTTCCTGTGCTTTAAAGGCGATTCGACTCTACCTCCTGAAATCTGTTTCCTGCAATTCTGCCTTGCTTTCAAATCCTCCTCGTTGCCTTCCCTCAATATATTTGTGGACGAGAGTTATCATTTATAACTCTGCAGGTTTGTGAATTGCAGTGCCCCTGAGCTTGATTTTTCAACTCGTTTTTTTGGGAGCTGGCCGCAAAAGCACAGGATTGCTTCAGGCCCTGTTCTGCTTCTGGGCGGCAGGCTGAGCCTGTGGTTAATTCTTCTTCCTGATGGGAAAATAGAGTGACCTGTGCCTGTCCCAACACCTAGAGCTAGTCTCTCACTGGTTCCCCCTCTTCCCGTTCATCCTCAGGACGATTTGCAACCTGTACGGAACAGGAGGTTGAAGGTGCTGATTCTCGAAGGAGGGAGATTGCTAGTAAAGCGGCTGTAATAGCCAACCCGAGCACAAGGAGATGAGAAATGAGGTGCGTTTTCGAAACCTTTCCCGATCACACGGTGTACCATCTTCTGGGTTTCTCATGCATGTTTTTGTTATAGGAAGATGCCCTTGAACTTGGAGATTTGGGACCCATGGGATGGGTACCACGCAGTATTACTTTAAAGGGCCTGCGTTTCCTCAACCAACCTGACCAAACCTCTCAGCCACAAGAGTGTCCACCCTTATGTCTCAATCAGCTGTGGGTCTAGAGATGGTCAATCCAGGTGGCATCACAGCCCCTGAACGAATATTGTAAGAATTTCTCTCTCTTTCACTGTCTTTGTTTCACGGGTTTTTAAAAGTAATTGATTTTTATAATGGGGTTTAGCTGCTTTTCTCTGCTGTTTTTATGCTGCTTTACACCCACTTGACTCACTTACAGAGAGATATCAATACATAGCTTTGAAGATTCTTCCTAGTCAGATATATTCTTGGGCGGTGAATAGGGGGTTTTTGCGTCCAGTTCACTGAGCAAGGAGTAGGTCTTGTCTATTACATATTGGGTTTATTGAACGGTATCTGAGCTAATTTGAAACCCTTGTTTTCTGCCTCACCCGACCTCACCTTTCCCGTTAAGCAGCCATAGTGTGTTTTGTAAACGTGTGTCTCTGTTCTGTTTTGTAATTCAGTTCAAGTGTAGCGGTTTTTACATTCCCTCTATAAGTGATATCTTATGATAAGTGTCGTTTTCTGGTTGACTTATTTCACTTAGAATCGTCGTACCTAAATCCACTCATCATGCTGCTACTAGCCTTATGACGTTGATTTCCTGGCTGAGTGATATTCCATTGTACATAAGGACCACAACTTCTTTATCCATTTTTTTCTTTCCTGGGATATTTAAGGTGTAACGAAGTGGAGGTTCTTGTCAACAGAGCAGCCCTAAACTTTGGGGTGCCTGTGTCTTGCTGATTTTTACTTTTCCCAATTTATACACCCATGAGTGGAAGTGCCCTATGCTCTCTAAGCTGAGTTTTTTAGAGGTTTCAGGACACACCGTACACTTCTCCAGAGTGGCTGTTGGCAATTTACATCACGCCCATCAGCGTAGCAAGGCTCCCGTTTCTCCATGGCCTGTCCTGCATTTCTGGTTTTGACACTTTATTCAGCATGGCCCTTTTGACCGATGGGAAGCGAGACTTCTTTGTAGCGCTGATTTGCCTTTCCAGGTTGCTTGGTTGGCCAAAAAGGGCGTATGCGTTTTTTCCTGAATATATTCAGGAAAAAACGCATACGCCCTTTTTGGCCAAGGGCATCATGGTCGAGGTTTTGCCGCCTTTCCTGTGCTTTAAAGGCGATTCGAATCTACCTCCTGAAATCTGTTTCCTGCAATTCTGCCTTGCTTTCAAATCCTCCTCGTTGCCTTCCCTCAATATATTTGTGGACGAGAGTTATCATTTCTAACTCTGCAGGTTTGTGAATTGCAGTGCCCCTGAGCTCCATTTTTCAACTCGCTTTCTTCGGTGCTGGCCGCAAAAGCGCAGGATTGCTTCAGGCCCTATTCTGGTTCCGGGCGGCAGGCTGAGCCTGTGGTTAATTCTTCTTCCTGATGGGAAAATAGAGTGACCTGTGCCTGTCCCAACACCTAGAGCTAGTTTCTCATTGGTTCCCCCTCTTCCCGTTCATCCTCAGGACAAATTGCAACCTGTACGGAACAGGAGGTTAAAGGTGCTGATTCTCCACGGAGGGAGATTGCTACTAACGCGGCTGGAATGGCGAACCCGAGCACAAGGAGATGAGAAATGAGGTGCGTTGTAGAAACCTTTCCCGATCACACGGTGTACCATCTTCTGGGTTTCTCATGCATGTTTTCGATGTAGGAAGATGCCCTTGAACCTGGAGATTTGGGACCCATGGGATGGATACCACGCAGTATTACTTTAAAGGGTCTGCGTTTGCTCACCCAACCTCACCAAACCTCTCAGCCCCAAGAGTGTCCACCCTTATGTCTCAATCAGCTGTGGGTCTAGATATGGTCAATCCAGGTGGCATCACAGCCCCTGAACGAATTTTGTAAGAATTTCTCTCTCTTTCACTGTCTTTGTTTCACGGGATTTTAAAAGTAATTGATTTTTATAATGGGGTTTAGCTGCTTTTCACTGCTCTGTTTATGCTGCTTTACACCCACTTGACTCATTTACAGAGAGATATCAATACATAGCTTTGAAGATTCTTCCTAGTCAGGTATATTCTTGGGCGGTGAATAGGGGGTGTCGAGTCCAGTTCACTGAGCAAGGAGTAGGTCTTGTCTATTACATATTGGGTTTATGGAACGGTATCTGAGCTAATTTGAAACCCTTGTTTTCTACCTCACCCGACCTCACCTTTCCCGTTAAGCAGCCATAGTGTGTTTTGTAAACGTGTGACGCTGTTCTGTTTTGTAATTCAGTTCAAGTGTAGCGGTTTTTACATTCCCTCTCTAAGTGATATCTTATGATAAGTGTCTTTTTCTGTGTGACTTATTTCACTTAGAATCGTCGTACCTAAATCCTCTCATCATGCTGCTACTAGCCTTATGACGTTAATTTCATGGCTGAGTGATATGCCATTGTACATAAGGACCACAACTTCCTTATCCATTTTTCTCTTTCCTGGGATATTTAAGGTGTAACGAAGTGGAGGTTCTTGTCAACAGAGCAGCCCTAAACTTTGGGGTGCCTGTGTCTTGCTGATTTTTAGTTTTCCCAATTTATACGCCCATGAGTGGAAGTGCCTTATGCTCTCTATGCTGAGTTCTTTAGATGTTTCAGGAAACACCGTACACTTCTCCAGAGTGGCTGTTGGCAATTTACATCCCGCCCATCAGCGTAGTAAGGCTCCCGTTTCTCCATGGCCTGTCCTGCATTTCTGGTTTTGACACTTTATTCAGCATGGCCCTTTTGACCGATGGGAAGCGAGACTTCTTTGTAGCGCTGATTTGCCTTTCCAGGTTGCTTGGTTGGCCAAAAAGGGCGTATGCGTTTTTTCCTGAATATATTCAGGAAAAAACGCATACGCCCTTTTTGGCCAAGGGCATCATGGTCGAGGTTTTGCCACTTTTCCTGTGCTTTAAAGGCGATTCGACTCTACCTCCTGAAATCTGTTTCCTGCAATTCTGCCTTGCTTTCAAATCCTCCTCGTTGCCTTCCCTCAATATATTTGTGGACGAGAGTTATCATTTATAACTCTGCAGGTTTGTGAATTGCAGTGCCCCTGAGCTTGATTTTTCAACTCGTTTTTTTGGGAGCTGGCCGCAAAAGCACAGGATTGCTTCAGGCCCTGTTCTGCTTCTGGGCGGCAGGCTGAGCCTGTGGTTAATTCTTCTTCCTGATGGGAAAATAGAGTGACCTGTGCCTGTCCCAACACCTAGAGCTAGTCTCTCACTGGTTCCCCCTCTTCCCGTTCATCCTCAGGACAATTTGCAACCTGTACGGAACAGGAGGTTGAAGGTGCTGATTCTCGAAGGAGGGAGATTGCTAGTAAAGCGGCTGTAATGGCCAACCCGAGCACAAGGAGATGAGAAATGAGGTGCGTTTTCGAAACCTTTCCCGATCACACGGTGTACCATCTTCTGGGTTTCTCATGCATGTTTTTGTTATAGGAAGATGCCCTTGAACTTGGAGATTTGGGACCCATGGGATGGGTACCACGCAGTATTACTTTAAAGGGCCTGCGTTTCCTCAACCAACCTGACCAAACCTCTCAGCCACAAGAGTGTCCACCCTTATGTCTCAATCAGCTGTGGGTCTAGAGATGGTCAATCCAGGTGGCATCACAGCCCCTGAACGAATATTGTAAGAATTTCTCTCTCTTTCACTGTCTTTGTTTCACGGGTTTTTAAAAGTAATTGATTTTTATAATGGGGTTTAGCTGCTTTTCTCTGCTGTTTTTATGCTGCTTTACACCCACTTGACTCACTTACAGAGAGATATCAATACATAGCTTTGAAGATTCTTCCTAGTCAGATATATTCTTGGGCGGTGAATAGGGGGTTTTTGCGTCCAGTTCACTGAGCAAGGAGTAGGTCTTGTCTATTACATATTGGGTTTATTGAACGGTATCTGAGCTAATTTGAAACCCTTGTTTTCTGCCTCACCCGACCTCACCTTTCCCGTTAAGCAGCCATAGTGTGTTTTGTAAACGTGTGTCTCTGTTCTGTTTTGTAATTCAGTTCAAGTGTAGCGGTTTTTACATTCCCTCTATAAGTGATATCTTATGATAAGTGTCGTTTTCTGGTTGACTTATTTCACTTAGAATCGTCGTACCTAAATCCACTCATCATGCTGCTACTAGCCTTATGACGTTGATTTCCTGGCTGAGTGATATTCCATTGTACATAAGGACCACAACTTCTTTATCCATTTTTTTCTTTCCTGGGATATTTAAGGTGTAACGAAGTGGTGGTTCTTGTCAACACAGCAGCCCTAAACTTTGGGGTGCCTGTGTCTTGCTGATTTTTACTTTTCCCAATTTATACACCCATGAGTGGAAGTGCCCTATGCTCTCTAAGCTGAGTTTTTTAGAGGTTTCAGGACACACCGTACACTTCTCCAGAGTGGCTGTTGGCAATTTACATCACGCCCATCAGCGTAGCAAGGCTCCCGTTTCTCCATGGCCTGTCCTGCATTTCTGGTTTTGACACTTTATTCAGCATGGCCCTTTTGACCGATGGGAAGCGAGACTTCTTTGTAGCGCTGATTTGCCTTTCCAGGTTGCTTGGTTGGCCAAAAAGGGCGTATGCGTTTTTTCCTGAATATATTCAGGAAAAAACGCATACGCCCTTTTTGGCCAAGGGCATCATGGTCGAGGTTTTGCTGCCTTTCCTGTGCTTTAAAGGCGATTCGACTCTACCTCCTGAAATCTGTTTCCTGCAATTCTGCCTTGCTTTCAAATCCTCCTCGTTGCCTTCCCTCAATATATTTGTGGACGAGAGTTATCATTTCTAACTCTGCAGGTTTGTGAATTGCAGTGCCCCTGAGCTCCATTTTTCAACTCGCTTTCTTCGGAGCTGGCCGCAAAAGCGCAGGATTGCTTCAGGCCCTATTCTGGTTCCGGGCGGCAGGCTGAGCCTGTGGTTAATTCTTCTTCCTGATGGGAAAATAGAGTGACCTGTGCCTGTCCCAACACCTAGAGCTAGTTTCTCATTGGTTCCCCCTCTTCCCGTTCATCCTCAGGACAAATTGCAACCTGTACGGAACAGGAGGTTAAAGGTGCTGATTCTCCACGGAGGGAGATTGCTACTAACGCGGCTGGAATGGCGAACCCGAGCACAAGGAGATGAGAAATGAGGTGCGTTGTAGAAACCTTTCCCGATCACACGGTGTACCATCTTCTGGGTTTCTCATGCATGTTTTCGATGTAGGAAGATGCCCTTGAACCTGGAGATTTGGGACCCATGGGATGGATACCACGCAGTATTACTTTAAAGGGTCTGCGTTTGCTCACCCAACCTCACCAAAACTCTCAGCCCCAAGAGTGTCCACCCTTATGTCTCAATCAGCTGTGGGTTTAGAGATGGTCAATCCAGGTGGCATCACAGCCCCTGAACGAATTTTGTAAGAATTTCTCTCTCTTTCACTGTCTTTGTTTCACGGGATTTTAAAAGTAATTGATTTTTATAATGGGGTTTAGCTGCTTTTCACTGCTCTGTTTATGCTGCTTTACACCCACTTGACTCATTTACAGAAAGATATCAATACATAGCTTTGAAGATTCTTCCTAGTCAGGTATATTCTTGGGCGGTGAATAGGGGGTGTCGAGTCCAGTTCACTGAGCAAGGAGTAGGTCTTGTCTATTACATATTGGGTTTATGGAACGGTATCTGAGCTAATTTGAAACCCTTGTTTTCTACCTCACCCGACCTCACCTTTCCCGTTAAGCAGCCATAGTGTGTTTTGTAAACGTGTGACGCTGTTCTGTTTTGTAATTCAGTTCAAGTGTAGCGGTTTTTACATTCCCTCTCTAAGTGATATCTTATGATAAGTGTCTTTTTCTGTGTGACTTATTTCACTTAGAATCGTCGTACCTAAATCCTCTCATCATGCTGCTACTAGCCTTATGACGTTAATTTCATGGCTGAGTGATATGCCATTGTACATAAGGACCACAACTTCCTTATCCATGTTTCTCTTTCCTGGGATATTTAAGGTGTAACGAAGTGGAGGTTCTTGTCAACAGAGCAGCCCTAAACTTTGGGGTGCCTGTGTCTTGCTGATTTTTAGTTTTCCCAATTTATACGCCCATGAGTGGAAGTGCCTTATGCTCTCTATGCTGAGTTCTTTAGATGTTTCAGGAAACACCGTACACTTCTCCAGAGTGGCTGTTGGCAATTTACATCCCGCCCATCAGCGTAGTAAGGCTCCCGTTTCTCCATGGCCTGTCCTGCATTTCTGGTTTTGACACTTTATTCAGCATGGCCCTTTTGACCGATGGGAAGCGAGACTTCTTTGTAGCGCTGATTTGCCTTTCCAGGTTGCTTGGTTGGCCAAAAAGGGCGTATGCGTTTTTTCCTGAATGTATTCAGGAAAAAACGCATACGCCCTTTTTGGCCAAGGGCATCATGGTCGAGGTTTTGCCGCTTTTCCTGTGCTTTAAAGGCGATTCGACTCTACCTCCTGAAATCTGTTTCCTGCAATTCTGCCTTGCTTTCAAATCCTCCTCGTTGCCTTCCCTCAATATATTTGTGGACGAGAGTTATCATTTCTAACTCTGCAGGTTTGTGAATTGCAGTGCCCCTGAGCTCGATTTTTCAACTCGTTTTTTTGGGAGCTGGCCGCAAAAGCACAGGATTGCTTCAGGCCCTGTTCTGCTTCCGGGCGGCAGGCTGAGCCTGTGGTTAATTCTTCTTCCTGATGGGAAAATAGAGTGACCTGTGCCTGTCCCAACACCTAGAGCTAGTCTCTCACTGGTTCCCCCTCTTCCCGTTCATCCTCAGGACAATTTGCAACCTGTACGGAACAGGAGGTTGAAGGTGCTGATTCTCGAAGGAGGGAGATTGCTAGTAAAGCGGCTGTAATGGCCAACCCGAGCACAAGGAGATGAGAAATGAGGTGCGTTTTCGAAACCTTTCCCGATCACACGGTGTACCATCTTCTGGGTTTCTCATGCATGTTTTTGTTATAGGAAGATGCCCTTGAACTTGGAGATTTGGGACCCATGGGATGGGTACCACGCAGTATTACTTTAAAGGGCCTGCGTTTCCTCAACCAACCTGACCAAACCTCTCAGCCACAAGAGTGTCCACCCTTATGTCTCAATCAGCTGTGGGTCTAGAGATGGTCAATCCAGGTGGCATCACAGCCCCTGAACGAATATTGTAAGAATTTCTCTCTCTTTCACTGTCTTTGTTTCACGGGTTTTTAAAAGTAATTGATTTTTATACTGGGGTTTAGCTGCTTTTCACTGCTGTTTTTATGCTGCTTTACACCCACTTGACTCACTTACAGAGAGATATCAATACATAGCTTTGAAGATTCTTCCTAGTCAGATATATTCTTGGGCGGTGAATAGGGGGTTTTTGCGTCCAGTTCACTGAGCAAGGAGTAGGTCTTGTCTATTACATATTGGGTTTATTGAACGGTATCTGAGCTAATTTGAAACCCTTGTTTTCTGCCTCACCCGACCTCACCTTTCCCGTTAAGCAGCCATAGTGTGTTTTGTAAACGTGTGTCTCTGTTCTGTTTTGTAATTCAGTTCAAGTGTAGCGGTTTTTACATTCCCTCTATAAGTGATATCTTATGATAAGTGTCGTTTTCTGGTTGACTTATTTCACTTAGAATCGTCGTACCTAAATCCACTCATCATGCTGCTACTAGCCTTATGACGTTGATTTCCTGGCTGAGTGATATTCCATTGTACATAAGGACCACAACTTCTTTATCCATTTTTTTCTTTCCTGGGATATTTAAGGTGTAACGAAGTGGAGGTTCTTGTCAACAGAGCAGCCCTAAACTTTGGGGTGCCTGTGTCTTGCTGATTTTTACTTTTCCCAATTTATACACCCATGAGTGGAAGTGCCCTATGCTCTCTAAGCTGAGTTTTTTAGAGGTTTCAGGACACACCGTACACTTCTCCAGAGTGGCTGTTGGCAATTTACATCCCGCCCATCAGCATAGCAAGGCTCCCGTTTCTCCATGGCCTGTCCTGCATTTCTGGTTTTGACACTTTATTCAGCATGGCCCTTTTGACCGATGGGAAGCGAGACTTCTTTGTAGCGCTGATTTGCCTTTCCAGGTTGCTTGGTTGGCCAAAAAGGGCGTATGCGTTTTTTCCTGAATATATTCAGGAAAAAACGCATACGCCCTTTTTGGCCAAGGGCATCATGGTCGAGGTTTTGCCGCCTTTCCTGTGCTTTAAAGGCGATTCGAATCTACCTCCTGAAATCTGTTTCCTGCAATTCTGCCTTGCTTTCAAATCCTCCTCGTTGCCTTCCCACAATATATTTGTGGACGAGAGTTATCATTTCTAACTCTGCAGGTTTGTGAATTGCAGTGCCCCTGAGCTCCATTTTTCAACTCGCTTTCTTCGGAGCTGGCCGCAAAAGCGCAGGATTGCTTCAGGCCCTATTCTGGTTCCGGGCGGCAGGCTGAGCCTGTGGTTAATTCTTCTTCCTGATGGGAAAATAGAGTGACCTGTGCCTGTCCCAACACCTAGAGCTAGTTTCTCATTGGTTCCCCCTCTTCCCGTTCATCCTCAGGACAAATTGCAACCTGTACGGAACAGGAGGTTAAAGGTGCTGATTCTCCACGGAGGGAGATTGCTACTAACGCGGCTGGAATGGCGAACCCGAGCACAAGGAGATGAGAAATGAGGTGCGTTGTAGAAACCTTTCCCGATCACACGGTGTACCATCTTCTGGGTTTCTCATGCATGTTTTCGATGTAGGAAGATGCCCTTGAACCTGGAGATTTGGGACCCATGGGATGGATACCACGCAGTATTACTTTAAAGGGTCTGCGTTTGCTCACCCAACCTCACCAAACCTCTCAGCCCCAAGAGTGTCCACCCTTATGTCTCAATCAGCTGTGGGTCTAGATATGGTCAATCCAGGTGGCATCACAGCCCCTGAACGAATTTTGTAAGAATTTCTCTCTCTTTCACTGTCTTTGTTTCACGGGATTTTAAAAGTAATTGATTTTTATAATGGGGTTTAGCTGCTTTTCACTGCTCTGTTTATGCTGCTTTACACCCACTTGACTCATTTACAGAGAGATATCAATACATAGCTTTGAAGATTCTTCCTAGTCAGGTATATTCTTGGGCGGTGAATAGGGGGTGTCGAGTCCAGTTCACTGAGCAAGGAGTAGGTCTTGTCTATTACATATTGGGTTTATGGAACGGTATCTGAGCTAATTTGAAACCCTTGTTTTCTACCTCACCCGACCTCACCTTTCCCGTTAAGCAGCCATAGTGTGTTTTGTAAACGTGTGACGCTGTTCTGTTTTGTAATTCAGTTCAAGTGTAGCGGTTTTTACATTCCCTCTCTAAGTGATATCTTATGATAAGTGTCTTTTTCTGTGTGACTTATTTCACTTAGAATCGTCGTACCTAAATCCTCTCATCATGCTGCTACTAGCCTTATGACGTTAATTTCATGGCTGAGTGATATGCCATTGTACATAAGGACCACAACTTCCTTATCCATGTTTCTCTTTCCTGGGATATTTAAGGTGTAACGAAGTGGAGGTTCTTGTCAACAGAGCAGCCCTAAACTTTGGGGTGCCTGTGTCTTGCTGATTTTTAGTTTTCCCAATTTATACGCCCATGAGTGGAAGTGCCTTATGCTCTCTATGCTGAGTTCTTTAGATGTTTCAGGAAACACCGTACACTTCTCCAGAGTGGCTGTTGGCAATTTACATCCCGCCCATCAGCGTAGTAAGGCTCCCGTTTCTCCATGGCCTGTCCTGCATTTCTGGTTTTGACACTTTATTCAGCATGGCCCTTTTGACCGATGGGAAGCGAGACTTCTTTGTAGCGCTGATTTGCCTTTCCAGGTTGCTTGGTTGGCCAAAAAGGGCGTATGCGTTTTTTCCTGAATATATTCAGGAAAAAACGCATACGCCCTTTTTGGCCAAGGGCATCATGGTCGAGGTTTTGCCGCTTTTCCTGTGCTTTAAAGGCGATTCGACTCTGCCTCCTGAAATCTGTTTCCTGCAATTCTGCCTTGCTTTCAAATCCTCCTCGTTGCCTTCCCTCAATATATTTGTGGACGAGAGTTATCATTTCTAACTCTGCAGGTTTGTGAATTGCAGTGCCCCTGAGCTCGATTTTTCAACTCGTTTTTTTGGTTGCTGGCCGCAAATGCACAGGATTGCTTCAGGCCCTGTTCTGCTTCCGGGCGGCAGGCTGAGCCTGTGGTTAATTCTTCTTCCTGATGGGAAAATAGAGTGACCTGTGCCTGTCCCAACACCTAGAGCTAGTCTCTCACTGGTTCCCCCTCTTCCCGTTCATCCTCAGGACAATTTGCAACCTGTATGGAACAGGAGGTTGAAGGTGCTGATTCTCGAAGGAGGGAGATTGCTAGTAAAGCGGCTGTAATGGCCAACCCGAGCACAAGGAGATGAGAAATGAGGTGCGTTTTCGAAACCTTTCCCGATCACACGGTGTACCATCTTCTGGGTTTCTCATGCATGTTTTTGTTATAGGAAGATGCCCTTGAACTTGGAGATTTGGGACCCATGGGATGGGTACCACGCAGTATTACTTTAAAGGGCCTGCGTTTCCTCAACCAACCTGACCAAACCTCTCAGCCACAAGAGTGTCCACCCTTATGTCTCAATCAGCTGTGGGTCTAGAGATGGTCAATCCAGGTGGCATCACAGCCCCTGAACGAATATTGTAAGAATTTCTCTCTCTTTCACTGTCATTGTTTCACGGGTTTTTAAAAGTAATTGATTTTTATAATGGGGTTTAGCTGCTTTTCACTGCTGTTTTTATGCTGCTTTACACCCACTTGACTCACTTACAGAGAGCTATCAATACATAGCTTTGAAGATTCTTCCTAGTCAGATATATTCTTGGGCGGTGAATAGGGGGTTTTTGCGTCCAGTTCACTGAGCAAGGAGTAGGTCTTGTCTATTACATATTGGGTTTATTGAACGGTATCTGAGCTAATTTGAAACCCTTGTTTTCTGCCTCACCCGACCTCACCTTTCCCGTTAAGCAGCCATAGTGTGTTTTGTAAACGTGTGTCTCTGTTCTGTTTTGTAATTCAGTTCAAGTGTAGCGGTTTTTACATTCCCTCTATAAGTGATATCTTATGATAAGTGTCGTTTTCTGGTTGACTTATTTCACTTAGAATCGTCGTACCTAAATCCACTCATCATGCTGCTACTAGCCTTATGACGTTGATTTCCTGGCTGAGTGATATTCCATTGTACATAAGGACCACAACTTCTTTATCCATTTTTTTCTTTCCTGGGATATTTAAGGTGTAACGAAGTGGAGGTTCTTGTCAACAGAGCAGCCCTAAACTTTGGGGTGCCTGTGTCTTGCTGATTTTTACTTTTCCCAATTTATACACCCATGAGTGGAAGTGCCCTATGCTCTCTAAGCTGAGTTTTTTAGAGGTTTCAGGACACACCGTACACTTCTCCAGAGTGGCTGTTGGCAATTTACATCACGCCCATCAGCGTAGCAAGGCTCCCGTTTCTCCATGGCCTGTCCTGCATTTCTGGTTTTGACACTTTATTCAGCATGGCCCTTTTGACCGATGGGAAGCGAGACTTCTTTGTAGCGCTGATTTGCCTTTCCAGGTTGCTTGGTTGGCCAAAAAGGGCGTATGCATTTTTTCCTGAATATATTCAGGAAAAAACGCATACGCCCTTTTTGGCCAAGGGCATCATGGTCGAGGTTTTGCCGCCTTTCCTGTGCTTTAAAGGCGATTCGAATCTACCTCCTGAAATCTGTTTCCTGCAATTCTGCCTTGCTTTCAAATCCTCCTCGTTGCCTTCCCTCAATATATTTGTGGACGAGAGTTATCATTTCTAACTCTGCAGGTTTGTGAATTGCAGTGCCCCTGAGCTCCATTTTTCAACTCGCTTTCTTCGGTGCTGGCCGCAAAAGCGCAGGATTGCTTCAGGCCCTATTCTGGTTCCGGGCGGCAGGCTGAGCCTGTGGTTAATTCTTCTTCCTGATGGGAAAATAGAGTGACCTGTGCCTGTCCCAACACCTAGAGCTAGTTTCTCATTGGTTCCCCCTCTTCCCGTTCATCCTCAGGACAAATTGCAACCTGTACGGAACAGGAGGTTAAAGGTGCTGATTCTCCACGGAGGGAGATTGCTACTAACGCGGCTGGAATGGCGAACCCGAGCACAAGGAGATGAGAAATGAGGTGCGTTTTAGAAACCTTTCCCGATCACACGGTGTACCATCTTCTGGGTTTCTCATGCATGTTTTCGATGTAGGAAGATGCCCTTGAACCTGGAGATTTGGGACCCATGGGATGGATACCACGCAGTATTACTTTAAAGGGTCTGCGTTTGCTCACCCAACCTCACCAAACCTCTCAGCCCCAAGAGTGTCCACCCTTATGTCTCAATCAGCTGTGGGTCTAGATATGGTCAATCCAGGTGGCATCACAGCCCCTGAACGAATTTTGTAAGAATTTCTCTCTCTTTCACTGTCTTTGTTTCACGGGATTTTAAAAGTAATTGATTTTTATAATGGGGTTTAGCTGCTTTTCACTGCTCTGTTTATGCTGCTTTACACCCACTTGACTCATTTACAGAGAGATATCAATACATAGCTTTGAAGATTCTTCCTAGTCAGGTATATTCTTGGGCGGTGAATAGGGGGTGTCGAGTCCAGTTCACTGAGCAAGGAGTAGGTCTTGTCTATTACATATTGGGTTTATGGAACGGTATCTGAGCTAATTTGAAACCCTTGTTTTCTACCTCACCCGACCTCACCTTTCCCGTTAAGCAGCCATAGTGTGTTTTGTAAACGTGTGACGCTGTTCTGTTTTGTAATTCAGTTCAAGTGTAGCGGTTTTTACATTCCCTCTCTAAGTGATATCTTATGATAAGTGTCTTTTTCTGTGTGACTTATTTCACTTAGAATCGTCGTACCTAAATCCTCTCATCATGCTGCTACTAGCCTTATGACGTTAATTTCATGGCTGAGTGATATGCCATTGTACATAAGGACCACAACTTCCTTATCCATTTTTCTCTTTCCTGGGATATTTAAGGTGTAACGAAGTGGAGGTTCTTGTCAACAGAGCAGCCCTAAACTTTGGGGTGCCTGTGTCTTGCTGATTTTTAGTTTTCCCAATTTATACGCCCATGAGTGGAAGTGCCTTATGCTCTCTATGCTGAGTTCTTTAGATGTTTCAGGAAACACCGTACACTTCTCCAGAGTGGCTGTTGGCAATTTACATCCCGCCCATCAGCGTAGTAAGGCTCCCGTTTCTCCATGGCCTGTCCTGCATTTCTGGTTTTGACACTTTATTCAGCATGGCCCTTTTGACCGATGGGAAGCGAGACTTCTTTGTAGCGCTGATTTGCCTTTCCAGGTTGCTTGGTTGGCCAAAAAGGGCGTATGCGTTTTTTCCTGAATATATTCAGGAAAAAACGCATACGCCCTTTTTGGCCAAGGGCATCATGGTCGAGGTTTTGCCACTTTTCCTGTGCTTTAAAGGCGATTCGACTCTACCTCCTGAAATCTGTTTCCTGCAATTCTGCCTTGCTTTCAAATCCTCCTCGTTGCCTTCCCTCAATATATTTGTGGACGAGAGTTATCATTTCTAACTCTGCAGGTTTGTGAATTGCAGTGCCCCTGAGCTTGATTTTTCAACTCGTTTTTTTGGGAGCTGGCCGCAAAAGCACAGGATTGCTTCAGGCCCTGTTCTGCTTCTGGGCGGCAGGCTGAGCCTGTGGTTAATTCTTCTTCCTGATGGGAAAATAGAGTGACCTGTGCCTGTCCCAACACCTAGAGCTAGTCTCTCACTGGTTCCCCCTCTTCCCGTTCATCCTCAGGACGATTTGCAACCTGTACGGAACAGGAGGTTGAAGGTGCTGATTCTCGAAGGAGGGAGATTGCTAGTAAAGCGGCTGTAATAGCCAACCCGAGCACAAGGAGATGAGAAATGAGGTGCGTTTTCGAAACCTTTCCCGATCACACGGTGTACCATCTTCTGGGTTTCTCATGCATGTTTTTGTTATAGGAAGATGCCCTTGAACTTGGAGATTTGGGACCCATGGGATGGGTACCACGCAGTATTACTTTAAAGGGCCTGCGTTTCCTCAACCAACCTGACCAAACCTCTCAGCCACAAGAGTGTCCACCCTTATGTCTCAATCAGCTGTGGGTCTAGAGATGGTCAATCCAGGTGGCATCACAGCCCCTGAACGAATATTGTAAGAATTTCTCTCTCTTTCACTGTCTTTGTTTCACGGGTTTTTAAAAGTAATTGATTTTTATAATGGGGTTTAGCTGCTTTTCTCTGCTGTTTTTATGCTGCTTTACACCCACTTGACTCACTTACAGAGAGATATCAATACATAGCTTTGAAGATTCTTCCTAGTCAGATATATTCTTGGGCGGTGAATAGGGGGTTTTTGCGTCCAGTTCACTGAGCAAGGAGTAGGTCTTGTCTATTACATATTGGGTTTATTGAACGGTATCTGAGCTAATTTGAAACCCTTGTTTTCTGCCTCACCCGACCTCACCTTTCCCGTTAAGCAGCCATAGTGTGTTTTGTAAACGTGTGTCTCTGTTCTGTTTTGTAATTCAGTTCAAGTGTAGCGGTTTTTACATTCCCTCTATAAGTGATATCTTATGATAAGTGTCGTTTTCTGGTTGACTTATTTCACTTAGAATCGTCGTACCTAAATCCACTCATCATGCTGCTACTAGCCTTATGACGTTGATTTCCTGGCTGAGTGATATTCCATTGTACATAAGGACCACAACTTCTTTATCCATTTTTTTCTTTCCTGGGATATTTAAGGTGTAACGAAGTGGAGGTTCTTGTCAACAGAGCAGCCCTAAACTTTGGGGTGCCTGTGTCTTGCTGATTTTTACTTTTCCCAATTTATACACCCATGAGTGGAAGTGCCCTATGCTCTCTAAGCTGAGTTTTTTAGAGGTTTCAGGACACACCGTACACTTCTCCAGAGTGGCTGTTGGCAATTTACATCCCGCCCATCAGCGTAGCAAGGCTCCCGTTTCTCCATGGCCTGTCCTGCATTTCTGGTTTTGACACTTTATTCAGCATGGCCCTTTTGACCGATGGGAAGCGAGACTTCTTTGTAGCGCTGATTTGCCTTTCCAGGTTGCTTGGTTGGCCAAAAAGGGCGTATGCGTTTTTTCCTGAATATATTCAGGAAAAAACGCATACGCCCTTTTTGGCCAAGGGCATCATGGTCGAGGTTTTGCCGCCTTTCCTGTGCTTTAAAGGCGATTCGAATCTACCTCCTGAAATCTGTTTCCTGCAATTCTGCCTTGCTTTCAAATCCTCCTCGTTGCCTTCCCTCAATATATTTGTGGACGAGAGTTATCATTTCTAACTCTGCAGGTTTGTGAATTGCAGTGCCCCTGAGCTCCATTTTTCAACTCGCTTTCTTCGGTGCTGGCCGCAAAAGCGCAGGATTGCTTCAGGCCCTATTCTGGTTCCGGGCGGCAGGCTGAGCCTGTCGTTAATTCTTCTTCCTGATGGGAAAATAGAGTGACCTGTGCCTGTCCCAACACCTAGAGCTAGTTTCTCATTGGTTCCCCCTCTTCCCGTTCATCCTCAGGACAAATTGCAACCTGTACGGAACAGGAGGTTAAAGGTGCTGATTCTCCACGGAGGGAGATTGCTACTAACGCGGCTGGAATGGCGAACCCGAGCACAAGGAGATGAGAAATGAGGTGCGTTGTAGAAACCTTTCCCGATCACACGGTGTACCATCTTCTGGGTTTCTCATGCATGTTTTCGATGTAGGAAGATGCCCTTGAACCTGGAGATTTGGGACCCATGGGATGGATACCACGCAGTATTACTTTAAAGGGTCTGCGTTTGCTCACCCAACCTCACCAAACCTCTCAGCCCCAAGAGTGTCCACCCTTATGTCTCAATCAGCTGTGGGTCTAGATATGGTCAATCCAGGTGGCATCACAGCCCCTGAACGAATTTTGTAAGAATTTCTCTCTCTTTCACTGTCTTTGTTTCACGGGATTTTAAAAGTAATTGATTTTTATAATGGGGTTTAGCTGCTTTTCACTGCTCTGTTTATGCTGCTTTACACCCACTTGACTCATTTACAGAGAGATATCAATACATAGCTTTGAAGATTCTTCCTAGTCAGGTATATTCTTGGGCGGTGAATAGGGGGTGTCGAGTCCAGTTCACTGAGCAAGGAGTAGGTCTTGTCTATTACATATTGGGTTTATGGAACGGTATCTGAGCTAATTTGAAACCCTTGTTTTCTACCTCACCCGACCTCACCTTTCCCGTTAAGCAGCCATAGTGTGTTTTGTAAACGTGTGACGCTGTTCTGTTTTGTAATTCAGTTCAAGTGTAGCGGTTTTTACATTCCCTCTCTAAGTGATATCTTATGATAAGTGTCTTTTTCTGTGTGACTTATTTCACTTAGAATCGTCGTACCTAAATCCTCTCATCATGCTGCTACTAGCCTTATGACGTTAATTTCATGGCTGAGTGATATGCCATTGTACATAAGGACCACAACTTCCTTATCCATTTTTCTCTTTCCTGGGATATTTAAGGTGTAACGAAGTGGAGGTTCTTGTCAACAGAGCAGCCCTAAACTTTGGGGTGCCTGTGTCTTGCTGATTTTTAGTTTTCCCAATTTATACGCCCATGAGTGGAAGTGCCTTATGCTCTCTATGCTGAGTTCTTTAGATGTTTCAGGAAACACCGTACACTTCTCCAGAGTGGCTGTTGGCAATTTACATCCCGCCCATCAGCGTAGTAAGGCTCCCGTTTCTCCATGGCCTGTCCTGCATTTCTGGTTTTGACACTTTATTCAGCATGGCCCTTTTGACCGATGGGAAGCGAGACTTCTTTGTAGCGCTGATTTGCCTTTCCAGGTTGCTTGGTTGGCCAAAAAGGGCGTATGCGTTTTTTCCTGAATATATTCAGGAAAAAACGCATACGCCCTTTTTGGCCAAGGGCATCATGGTCGAGGTTTTGCCACTTTTCCTGTGCTTTAAAGGCGATTCGACTCTACCTCCTGAAATCTGTTTCCTGCAATTCTGCCTTGCTTTCAAATCCTCCTCGTTGCCTTCCCTCAATATATTTGTGGACGAGAGTTATCATTTATAACTCTGCAGGTTTGTGAATTGCAGTGCCCCTGAGCTTGATTTTTCAACTCGTTTTTTTGGGAGCTGGCCGCAAAAGCACAGGATTGCTTCAGGCCCTGTTCTGCTTCTGGGCGGCAGGCTGAGCCTGTGGTTAATTCTTCTTCCTGATGGGAAAATAGAGTGACCTGTGCCTGTCCCAACACCTAGAGCTAGTTTCTCATTGGTTCCCCCTCTTCCCGTTCATCCTCAGGACAAATTGCAACCTGTACGGAACAGGAGGTTAAAGGTGCTGATTCTCCACGGAGGGAGATTGCTACTAACGCGGCTGGAATGGCGAACCCGAGCACAAGGAGATGAGAAATGAGGTGCGTTGTAGAAACCTTTCCCGATCACACGGTGTACCATCTTCTGGGTTTCTCATGCATGTTTTCGATGTAGGAAGATGCCCTTGAACCTGGAGATTTGGGACCCATGGGATGGATACCACGCAGTATTACTTTAAAGGGTCTGCGTTTGCTCACCCAACCTCACCAAAACTCTCAGCCCCAAGAGTGTCCACCCTTATGTCTCAATCAGCTGTGGGTTTAGAGATGGTCAATCCAGGTGGCATCACAGCCCCTGAACGAATTTTGTAAGAATTTCTCTCTCTTTCACTGTCTTTGTTTCACGGGATTTTAAAAGTAATTGATTTTTATAATGGGGTTTAGCTGCTTTTCACTGCTCTGTTTATGCTGCTTTACACCCACTTGACTCATTTACAGAAAGATATCAATACATAGCTTTGAAGATTCTTCCTAGTCAGGTATATTCTTGGGCGGTGAATAGGGGGTGTCGAGTCCAGTTCACTGAGCAAGGAGTAGGTCTTGTCTATTACATATTGGGTTTATGGAACGGTATCTGAGCTAATTTGAAACCCTTGTTTTCTACCTCACCCGACCTCACCTTTCCCGTTAAGCAGCCATAGTGTGTTTTGTAAACGTGTGACGCTGTTCTGTTTTGTAATTCAGTTCAAGTGTAGCGGTTTTTACATTCCCTCTCTAAGTGATATCTTATGATAAGTGTCTTTTTCTGTGTGACTTATTTCACTTAGAATCGTCGTACCTAAATCCTCTCATCATGCTGCTACTAGCCTTATGACGTTAATTTCATGGCTGAGTGATATGCCATTGTACATAAGGACCACAACTTCCTTATCCATTTTTCTCTTTCCTGGGATATTTAAGGTGTAACGAAGTGGAGGTTCTTGTCAACAGAGCAGCCCTAAACTTTGGGGTGCCTGTGTCTTGCTGATTTTTAGTTTTCCCAATTTATACGCCCATGAGTGGAAGTGCCTTATGCTCTCTATGCTGAGTTCTTTAGATGTTTCAGGAAACACCGTACACTTCTCCAGAGTGGCTGTTGGCAATTTACATCCCGCCCATCAGCGTAGTAAGGCTCCCGTTTCTCCATGGCCTGTCCTGCATTTCTGGTTTTGACACTTTATTCAGCATGGCCCTTTTGACCGATGGGAAGCGAGACTTCTTTGTAGCGCTGATTTGCCTTTCCAGGTTGCTTGGTTGGCCAAAAAGGGCGTATGCGTTTTTTCCTGAATATATTCAGGAAAAAACGCATACGCCCTTTTTGGCCAAGGGCATCATGGTCGAGGTTTTGCCGCTTTTCCTGTGCTTTAAAGGCGATTCGACTCTACCTCCTGAAATCTGTTTCCTGCAATTCTGCCTTGCTTTCAAATCCTCCTCGTTGCCTTCCCTCAATATATTTGTGGACGAGAGTTATCATTTATTACTCTGCAGGTTTGTGAATTGCATTGCCCCTGAGCTCGATTTTTCAACTCGTTTTTTTGGGAGCTGGCCGCAAAAGCACAGGATTGCTTCAGGCCCTGTTCTGCTTCCGGGCGGCAGGCTGAGCCTGTGGTTAATTCTTCTTCCTGATGGGAAAATAGAGTGACCTGTGCCTGTCCCAACACCTAGAGCTAGTCTCTCACTGGTTCCCCCTCTTCCCGTTCATCCTCAGGACAATTTGCAACCTGTACGGAACAGGAGGTTGAAGGTGCTGATTCTCGAAGGAGGGAGATTGCTAGTAAAGCGGCTGTAATGGCCAACCCGAGCACAAGGAGATGAGAAATGAGGTGCGTTTTCGAAACCTTTCCCGATCACACGGTGTACCATCTTCTGGGTTTCTCATGCATGTTTTTGTTATAGGAAGATGCCCTTGAACTTGGAGATTTGGGACCCATGGGATGGGTACCACGCAGTATTACTTTAAAGGGCCTGCGTTTCCTCAACCAACCTGACCAAACCTCTCAGCCACAAGAGTGTCCACCCTTATGTCTCAATCAGCTGTGGGTCTAGAGATGGTCAATCCAGGTGGCATCACAGCCCCTGAACGAATATTGTAAGAATTTCTCTCTCTTTCACTGTCATTGTTTCACGGGTTTTTAAAAGTAATTGATTTTTATAATGGGGTTTAGCTGCTTTTCACTGCTGTTTTTATGCTGCTTTACACCCACTTGACTCACTTACAGAGAGATATCAATACATAGCTTTGAAGATTCTTCCTAGTCAGATATATTCTTGGGCGGTGAATAGGGGGTTTTTGCGTCCAGTTCACTGAGCAAGGAGTAGGTCTTGTCTATTACATATTGGGTTTATTGAACGGTATCTGAGCTAATTTGAAACCCTTGTTTTCTGCCTCACCCGACCTCACCTTTCCCGTTAAGCAGCCATAGTGTGTTTTGTAAACGTGTGTCTCTGTTCTGTTTTGTAATTCAGTTCAAGTGTAGCGGTTTTTACATTCCCTCTATAAGTGATATCTTATGATAAGTGTCGTTTTCTGGTTGACTTATTTCACTTAGAATCGTCGTACCTAAATCCACTCATCATGCTGCTACTAGCCTTATGACGTTGATTTCCTGGCTGAGTGATATTCCATTGTACATAAGGACCACAACTTCTTTATCCATTTTTTTCTTTCCTGGGATATTTAAGGTGTAACGAAGTGGAGGTTCTTGTCAACAGAGCAGCCCTAAACTTTGGGGTGCCTGTGTCTTGCTGATTTTTACTTTTCCCAATTTATACACCCATGAGTGGAAGTGCCCTATGCTCTCTAAGCTGAGTTTTTTAGAGGTTTCAGGACACACCGTACACTTCTCCAGAGTGGCTGTTGGCAATTTACATCACGCCCATCAGCGTAGCAAGGCTCCCGTTTCTCCATGGCCTGTCCTGCATTTCTGGTTTTGACACTTTATTCAGCATGGCCCTTTTGACCGATGGGAAGCGAGACTTCTTTGTAGCGCTGATTTGCCTTTCCAGGTTGCTTGGTTGGCCAAAAAGGGCGTATGCGTTTTTTCCTGAATATATTCAGGAAAAAACGCATACGCCCTTTTTGGCCAAGGGCATCATGGTCGAGGTTTTGCCGCCTTTCCTGTGCTTTAAAGGCGATTCGACTCTACCTCCTGAAATCTGTTTCCTGCAATTCTGCCTTGCTTTCAAATCCTCCTCGTTGCCTTCCCTCAATATATTTGTGGACGAGAGTTATCATTTCTAACTCTGCAGGTTTGTGAATTGCAGTGCCCCTGAGCTCCATTTTTCAACTCGCTTTCTTCGGTGCTGGCCGCAAAAGCGCAGGATTGCTTCAGGCCCTATTCTGGTTCCGGGCGGCAGGCTGAGCCTGTCGTTAATTCTTCTTCCTGATGGGAAAATAGAGTGACCTGTGCCTGTCCCAACACCTAGAGCTAGTTTCTCATTGGTTCCCCCTCTTCCCGTTCATCCTCAGGACAAATTGCAACCTGTACGGAACAGGAGGTTAAAGGTGCTGATTCTCCACGGAGGGAGATTGCTACTAACGCGGCTGGAATGGCGAACCCGAGCACAAGGAGATGAGAAATGAGGTGCGTTTTAGAAACCTTTCCCGATCACACGGTGTACCATCTTCTGGGTTTCTCATGCATGTTTTCGATGTAGGAAGATGCCCTTGAACCTGGAGATTTGGGACCCATGGGATGGGTACCATGCAGTAATACTTTAAAGGGTCTGCGTTTGCTCACCCAACCTCACCAAACCTCTCAGCCCCAAGAGTGTCCACCCTTATGTCTCAATCAGCTGTGGGTCTAGAGATGGTCAATCCAGGTGGCATCACAGCCCCTGAACGAATTTTGTAAGAATTTCTCTCTCTTTCACTGTCTTTGTTTCACGGGATTTTAAAAGTAATTGATTTTTATAATGGGGTTTAGCTGCTTTTCACTGCTCTGTTTATGCTGCTTTACACCCACTTGACTCATTTACAGAGAGATATCAATACATAGCTTTGAAGATTCTTCCTAGTCAGGTATATTCTTGGGCGGTGAATAGGGGGTGTCGAGTCCAGTTCACTGAGCAAGGAGTAGGTCTTGTCTATTACATATTGGGTTTATTGAACGGTATCTGAGCTAATTTGAAACCCTTGTTTTCTGCCTCACCCGACCTCACCTTTCCCGTTAAGCAGCCATAGTGTGTTTTGTAAACGTGTGTCTCTGTTCTGTTTTGTAATTCAGTTCAAGTGTAGCGGTTTTTACATTCCCTCTATAAGTGATATCTTATGATAAGTGTCGTCTTCTGGTTGACTTATTTCACTTAGAATCGTCGTACCTAAATCCACTCATCATGCTGCTACTAGCCTTATGACGTTGATTTCCTGGCTGAGTGATATTCCATTGTACATAAGGACCACAACTTCTTTATCCATTTTTTTCTTTCCTGGGATATTTAAGGTGTAACGAAGTGGAGGTTCTTGTCAACAGAGCAGCCCTAAACTTTGGGGTGCCTGTGTCTTGCTGATTTTTACTTGTCCCAATTTATACACCCATGAGTGGAAGTGCCCTATGCTCTCTAAGCTGAGTTTTTTAGAGGTTTCAGGACACACCGTACACTTCTCCAGAGTGGCTGTTGGCAATTTACATCGCGCCCATCAGCGTAGCAAGGCTCCCGTTTCTCCATGGCCTGTCCTGCATTTCTGGTTTTGACACTTTATTCAGCATGGCCCTTTTGACCGATGGGAAGCGAGACTTCTTTGTAGCGCTGATTTGCCTTTCCAGGTTGCTTGGTTGGCCAAAAAGGGCGTATGCGTTTTTTCCTGAATATATTCAGGAAAAAACGCATACGCCCTTTTTGGCCAAGGGCATCATGGTCGAGGTTTTGCCGCCTTTCCTGTGCTTTAAAGGCGATTCGAATCTACCTCCTGAAATCTGTTTCCTGCAATTCTGCCTTGCTTTCAAATCCTCTTCGTTGCCTTCCCTCAATATATTTGTGGACGAGAGTTATCATTTCTAACTCTGCAGGTTTGTGAATTGCAGTGCCCCTGAGCTCCATTTTTCAACTCGCTTTCTTCGGAGCTGGCCGCAAAAGCGCAGGATTGCTTCAGGCCCTATTCTGGTTCCGGGCGGCAGGCTGAGCCTGTGGTTAATTCTTCTTCCTGATGGGAAAATAGAGTGACCTGTGCCTGTCCCAACACCTAGAGCTAGTCTCTCATTGGTTCCCCCTCTTCCCGTTCATCCTCAGGACAAATTGCAACCTGTACGGAACAGGAGGTTAAAGGTGCTGATTCTCCACGGAGGGAGATTGCTACTAACGTGGCTGGAATGGCGAACCCGAGCACAAGGAGATGAGAAATGAGGTGCGTTTTAGAAACCTTTCCCGATCACACGGTGTACCATCTTCTGGGTTTCTCATGCATGTTTTCGATGTAGGAAGATGCCCTTGAACCTGGAGATTTGGGACCCATGGGATGGGTACCACGCAGTGTTACTTTAAAGGGTCTGCGTTTGCTCACCCAACCTCACCAAAACTCTCAGCCCCAAGAGTGTCCACCCTTATGTCTCAATCAGCTGTGGGTCTAGAGATGGTCAATCCAGGTGGCATCACAGCCCCTGAACGAATTTTGTAAGAATTTCTCTCTCTTTCACTGTCTTTGTTTCACGGGATTTTAAAAGTAATTGATTTTTATAATGGGGTTTAGCTGCTTTTCACTGCTCTGTTTATGCTGCTTTACACCCACTTGACTCATTTACAGAGAGATATCAATACATAGCTTTGAAGATTCTTCCTAGTCAGGTATATTCTTGGGCGGTGAATAGGGGGTGTCGAGTCCAGTTCACTGAGCAAGGAGTAGGTCTTGTCTATTACATATTGGGTTTATGGAACGGTATCTGAGCTAATTTGAAACCCTTGTTTTCTCCCTCACCCGACCTCACCTTTCCCGTTAAGCAGCCATAGTGTGTTTTGTAAACGTGTGACGCTGTTCTGTTTTGTAATTCAGTTCAAGTGTAGCGGTTTTTACATTCCCTCTCTAAGTGATATCTTATGATAAGTGTCTTTTTCTGTGTGACTTATTTCACTTAGAATCGTCGTACCTAAATCCTCTCATCATGCTGCTACTAGCCTTATGACGTTAATTTCATGGCTGAGTGATATGCCATTGTACATAAGGACCACAACTTCCTTATCCATTTTTCTCTTTCCTGGGATATTTAAGGTGTAACGAAGTGGAGGTTCTTGTCAACAGAGCAGCCCTAAACTTTGGGGTGCCTGTGTCTTGCTGATTTTTAGTTTTCCCAATTTATACGCCCATGAGTGGAAGTGCCTTATGCTCTCTATGCTGAGTTCTTTAGATGTTTCAGGAAACACCGTACACTTCTCCAGAGTGGCTGTTGGCAATTTACATCCCGCCCATCAGCGTAGTAAGGCTCCCGTTTCTCCATGGCCTGTCCTGCATTTCTGGTTTTGACACTTTATTCAGCATGGCCCTTTTGACCGATGGGAAGCGAGACTTCTTTGTAGCGCTGATTTGCCTTTCCAGGTTGCTTGGTTGGCCAAAAAGGGCGTATGCGTCTTTTCCTGAATATATTCAGGAAAAAACGCATACGCCCTTTTTGGCCAAGGGCATCATGGTCGAGGTTTTGCCGCTTTTCCTGTGCTTTAAAGGCGATTCGACTCTACCTCCTGAAATCTGTTTCCTGCAATTCTGCCTTGCTTTCAAATCCTCCTCGTTGCCTTCCCTCAATATATTTGTGGACGAGAGTTATCATTTATAACTCTGCAGGTTTGTGAATTGCAGTGCCCCTGAGCTCGATTTTTCAACTCGTTTTTTTGGGAGCTGGCCGCAAAAGCACAGGATTGCTTCAGGCCCTGTTCTGCTTCCGGGCGGCAGGCTGAGCCTGTGGTTAATTCTTCTTCCTGATGGGAAAATAGAGTGACCTGTGCCTGTCCCAACACCTAGAGCTAGTCTCTCACTGGTTCCCCCTCTTCCCGTTCATCCTCAGGACAATTTGCAACCTGTACGGAACAGGAGGTTGAAGGTGCTGATTCTCGAAGGAGGGAGATTGCTAGTAAAGCGGCTGTAATGGCCAACCCGAGCACAAGGAGATGAGAAATGAGGTGCGTTTTTGAAACCTTTCCCGATCACACGGTGTACCATCTTCTGGGTTTCTCATGCATGTTTTTGTTATAGGAAGATGCCCTTGAACTTGGAGATTTGGGACCCATGGGATGGGTACCACGCAGTATTACTTTAAAGGGCCTGCGTTTCCTCAACCAACCTGACCAAACCTCTCAGCCACAAGAGTGTCCACCCTTATGTCTCAATCAGCTGTGGGTCTAGAGATGGTCAATCCAGGTGGCATCACAGCCCCTGAACGAATATTGTAAGAATTTCTCTCTCTTTCACTGTCTTTGTTTCACGGGTTTTTAAAAGTAATTGATTTTTATAATGGGGTTTAGCTGCTTTTCACTGCTGTTTTTATGCTGCTTTACACCCACTTGACTCACTTACAGAGAGATATCAATACATAGCTTTGAAGATTCTTCCTAGTCAGATATATTCTTGGGCGGTGAATAGGGGGTTTTTGCGTCCAGTTCACTGAGCAAGGAGTAGGTCTTGTCTATTACATATTGGGTTTATTGAACGGTATCTGAGCTAATTTGAAACCCTTGTTTTCTGCCTCACCCGACCTCACCTTTCCCGTTAAGCAGCCATAGTGTGTTTTGTAAACGTGTGTCTCTGTTCTGTTTTGTAATTCAGTTCAAGTGTAGCGGTTTTTACATTCCCTCTATAAGTGATATCTTATGATAAGTGTCGTTTTCTGGTTGACTTATTTCACTTAGAATCGTCGTACCTAAATCCACTCATCATGCTGCTACTAGCCTTATGACGTTGATTTCCTGGCTGAGTGATATTCCATTGTACATAAGGACCACAACTTCTTTATCCATTTTTTTCTTTCCTGGGATATTTAAGGTGTAACGAAGTGGAGGTTCTTGTCAACAGAGCAGCCCTAAACTTTGGGGTGCCTGTGTCTTGCTGATTTTTACTTGTCCCAATTTATACACCCATGAGTGGAAGTGCCCTGTGCTCTCTAAGCTGAGTTTTTTAGAGGTTTCAGGACACACCGTACACTTCTCCAGAGTGGCTGTTGGCAATTTACATCGCGCCCATCAGCGTAGCAAGGCTCCCGTTTCTCCATGGCCTGTCCTGCATTTCTGGTTTTGACACTTTATTCAGCATGGCCCTTTTGACCGATGGGAAGCGAGACTTCTTTGTAGCGCTGATTTGCCTTTCCAGGTTGCTTGGTTGGCCAAAAAGGGCGTATGCGTTTTTTCCTGAATATATTCAGGAAAAAACGCATACGCCCTTTTTGGCCAAGGGCATCATGGTCGAGGTTTTGCCGCCTTTCCTGTGCTTTAAAGGCGATTCGAATCTACCTCCTGAAATCTGTTTCCTGCAATTCTGCCTTGCTTTCAAATCCTCTTCGTTGCCTTCCCTCAATATATTTGTGGACGAGAGTTATCATTTCTAACTCTGCAGGTTTGTGAATTGCAGTGCCCCTGAGCTCCATTTTTCAACTCGCTTTCTTCGGAGCTGGCCGCAAAAGCGCAGGATTGCTTCAGGCCCTATTCTGGTTCCGGGCGGCAGGCTGAGCCTGTGGTTAATTCTTCTTCCTGATGGGAAAATAGAGTGACCTGTGCCTGTCCCAACACCTAGAGCTAGTCTCTCATTGGTTCCCCCTCTTCCCGTTCATCCTCAGGACAAATTGCAACCTGTACGGAACAGGAGGTTAAAGGTGCTGATTCTCCACGGAGGGAGATTGCTACTAACGCGGCTGGAATGGCGAACCCGAGCACAAGGAGATGAGAAATGAGGTGCGTTTTAGAAACCTTTCCCGATCACACGGTGTACCATCTTCTGGGTTTCTCATGCATGTTTTCGATGTAGGAAGATGCCCTTGAACTTGGAGATTTGGGACCCATGGGATGGGTACCACGCAGTATTACTTTAAAGGGCCTGCGTTTCCTCAACCAACCTGACCAAACCTCTCAGCCACAAGAGTGTCCACCCTTATGTCTCAATCAGCTGTGGGTCTAGAGATGGTCAATCCAGGTGGCATCACAGCCCCTGAACGAATTTTGTAAGAATTTCTCTCTCTTTCACTGTCTTTGTTTCACGGGTTTTTAAAAGTAATTGATTTTTATAATGGGGTTTAGCTGCTTTTCACTGCTGTTTTTATGCTGCTTTACACCCACTTGACTCACTTACAGAGAGATATCAATACATAGCTTTGAAGATTCTTCCTAGTCAGATATATTCTTGGGCGGTGAATAGGGGGTTTTTGCGTCCAGTTCACTGAGCAAGGAGTAGGTCTTGTCTATTACATATTGGGTTTATTGAACGGTATCTGAGCTAATTTGAAACCCTTGTTTCCTGGCTCACCCGACCTCACCTTTCCCGTTAAGCAGCCATAGTGTGTTTTGTAAACGTGTGTCTCTGTTCTGTTTTGTAATTCAGTTCAAGTGTAGCGGTTTTTACATTCCCTCTATAAGTGATATCTTATGATAAGTGTCGTTTTCTGGTTGACTTATTTCACTTAGAATCGTCGTACCTAAATCCACTCATCATGCTGCTACTAGCCTTATGACGTTGATTTCCTGGCTGAGTGATATTCCATTGTACATAAGGACCACAACTTCTTTATCCATTTTTTTCTTTCCTGGGATATTTAAGGTGTAACGAAGTGGAGGTTCTTGTCAACAGAGCAGCCCTAAACTTTGGGGTGCCTGTGTCTTGCTGATTTTTACTTTTCCCAATTTATACACCCATGAGTGGAAGTGCCCTATGCTCTCTAAGCTGAGTTTTTTAGAGGTTTCAGGACACACCGTACACTTCTCCAGAGTGGCTGTTGGCAATTTACATCACGCCCATCAGCGTAGCAAGGCTCCCGTTTCTCCATGGCCTGTCCTGCATTTCTGGTTTTGACACTTTATTCAGCATGGCCCTTTTGACCGATGGGAAGCGAGACTTCTTTGTAGCGCTGATTTGCCTTTCCAGGTTGCTTGGTTGGCCAAAAAGGGCGTATGCGTTTTTTCCTGAATATATTCAGGAAAAAACGCATACGCCCTTTTTGGCCAAGGGCATCATGGTCGAGGTTTTGCCGCCTTTCCTGTGCTTTAAAGGCGATTCGACTCTACCTCCTGAAATCTGTTTCCTGCAATTCTGCCTTGCTTTCAAATCCTCCTCGTTGCCTTCCCTCAATATATTTGTGGACGAGAGTTATCATTTCTAACTCTGCAGGTTTGTGAATTGCAGTGCCCCTGAGCTCCATTTTTCAACTCGCTTTCTTCGGTGCTGGCCGCAAAAGCGCAGGATTGCTTCAGGCCCTATTCTGGTTCCGGGCGGCAGGCTGAGCCTGTCGTTAATTCTTCTTCCTGATGGGAAAATAGAGTGACCTGTGCCTGTCCCAACACCTAGAGCTAGTTTCTCATTGGTTCCCCCTCTTCCCGTTCATCCTCAGGACAAATTGCAACCTGTACGGAACAGGAGGTTAAAGGTGCTGATTCTCCACGGAGGGAGATTGCTACTAACGCGGCTGGAATGGCGAACCCGAGCACAAGGAGATGAGAAATGAGGTGCGTTTTAGAAACCTTTCCCGATCACACGGTGTACCATCTTCTGGGTTTCTCATGCATGTTTTCGATGTAGGAAGATGCCCTTGAACCTGGAGATTTGGGACCCATGGGATGGATACCACGCAGTATTACTTTAAAGGGTCTGCGTTTGCTCACCCAACCTCACCAAACCTCTCAGCCCCAAGAGTGTCCACCCTTATGTCTCAATCAGCTGTGGGTCTAGATATGGTCAATCCAGGTGGCATCACAGCCCCTGAACGAATTTTGTAAGAATTTCTCTCTCTTTCACTGTCTTTGTTTCACGGGATTTTAAAAGTAATTGATTTTTATAATGGGGTTTAGCTGCTTTTCACTGCTGTTTTTATGCTGCTTTACACCCACTTGACTCACTTACAGAGAGATATCAATACATAGCTTTGAAGATTCTTCCTAGTCAGATATATTCTTGGGCGGTGAATAGGGGGTTTTTGCGTCCAGTTCACTGAGCAAGGAGTAGGACTTGTCTATTACATATTGGGTTTATTGAACGGTATCTGAGCTAATTTGAAACCCTTGTTTTCTGCCTCACCCGACCTCACCTTTCCCGTTAAGCAGCCATAGTGTGTTTTGTAAACGTGTGTCTCTGTTCTGTTTTGTAATTCAGTTCAAGTGTAGCGGTTTTTACATTCCCTCTATAAGTGATATCTTATGATAAGTGTCGTTTTCTGGTTGACTTATTTCACTTAGAATCGTCGTACCTAAATCCACTCATCATGCTGCTACTAGCCTTATGACGTTGATTTCCTGGCTGAGTGATATTCCATTGTACATAAGGACCACAACTTCTTTATCCATTTTTTTCTTTCCTGGGATATTTAAGGTGTAACGAAGTGGAGGTTCTTGTCAACAGAGCAGCCCTAAACTTTGGGGTGCCTGTGTCTTGCTGATTTTTACTTTTCCCAATTTATACACCCATGAGTGGAAGTGCCCTATGCTCTCTAAGCTGAGTTTTTTAGAGGTTTCAGGACACACCGTACACTTCTCCAGAGTGGCTGTTGGCAATTTACATCACGCCCATCAGCGTAGCAAGGCTCCCGTTTCTCCATGGCCTGTCCTGCATTTCTGGTTTTGACACTTTATTCAGCATGGCCCTTTTGACCGATGGGAAGCGAGACTTCTTTGTAGCGCTGATTTGCCTTTCCAGGTTGCTTGGTTGGCCAAAAAGGGCGTATGCGTTTTTTCTTGAATATATTCAGGAAAAAACGCATACGCCCTTTTTGGCCAAGGGCATCATGGTCGAGGTTTTGCCGCCTTTCCTGTGCTTTAAAGGCGATTCGAATCTACCTCCTGAAATCTGTTTCCTGCAATTCTGCCTTGCTTTCAAATCCTCTTCGTTGCCTTCCCTCAATATATTTGTGGACGAGAGTTATCATTTCTAACTCTGCAGGTTTGTGAATTGCAGTGCCCCTGAGCTCCATTTTTCAACTCGCTTTCTTCGGAGCTGGCCGCAAAAGCGCAGGATTGCTTCAGGCCCTATTCTGGTTCCGGGCGGCAGGCTGAGCCTGTGGTTAATTCTTCTTCCTGATGGGAAAATAGAGTGACCTGTGCCTGTCCCAACACCTAGAGCTAGTCTCTCATTGGTTCCCCCTCTTCCCGTTCATCCTCAGGACAAATTGCAACCTGTACGGAACAGGAAGTTAAAGGTGCTGATTCTCCACGGAGGGAGATTGCTACTAACGCGGCTGGAATGGCGAACCCGAGCACAAGGAGATGAGAAATGAGGTGCGTTTTAGAAACCTTTCCCGATCACACGGTGTACCATCTTCTGGGTTTCTCATGCATGTTTTCAATGTAGGAAGATGCCCTTGAACCTGGAGATTTGGGACCCATGGGATGGGTACCATGCAGTAATACTTTAAAGGGTCTGCGTTTGCTCACCCAACCTCACCAAACCTCTCAGCCCCAAGAGTGTCCACCCTTATGTCTCAATCAGCTGTGGGTCTAGAGATGGTCAATCCAGGTGGCATCACAGCCCCTGAACGAATTTTGTAAGAATTTCTCTCTCTTTCACTGTCTTTGTTTCACGGGATTTTAAAAGTAATTGATTTTTATAATGGGGTTTAGCTGCTTTTCACTGCTCTGTTTATGCTGCTTTACACCCACTTGACTCATTTACAGAGAGATATCAATACATAGCTTTGAAGATTCTTCCTAGTCAGGTATATTCTTGGGCGGTGAATAGGGGGTGTCGAGTCCAGTTCACTGAGCAAGGAGTAGGTCTTGTCTATTACATATTGGGTTTATTGAACGGTATCTGAGCTAATTTGAAACCCTTGTTTTCTGCCTCACCCGACCTCACCTTTCCCGTTAAGCAGCCATAGTGTGTTTTGTAAACGTGTGTCTCTGTTCTGTTTTGTAATTCAGTTCAAGTGTAGCGGTTTTTACATTCCCTCTATAAGTGATATCTTATGATAAGTGTCGTCTTCTGGTTGACTTATTTCACTTAGAATCGTCGTACCTAAATCCACTCATCATGCTGCTACTAGCCTTATGACGTTGATTTCCTGGCTGAGTGATATTCCATTGTACATAAGGACCACAACTTCTTTATCCATTTTTTTCTTTCCTGGGATATTTAAGGTGTAACGAAGTGGAGGTTCTTGTCAACAGAGCAGCCCTAAACTTTGGGGTGCCTGTGTCTTGCTGATTTTTACTTGTCCCAATTTATACACCCATGAGTGGAAGTGCCCTATGCTCTCTAAGCTGAGTTTTTTAGAGGTTTCAGGACACACCGTACACTTCTCCAGAGTGGCTGTTGGCAATTTACATCGCGCCCATCAGCGTAGCAAGGCTCCCGTTTCTCCATGGCCTGTCCTGCATTTCTGGTTTTGACACTTTATTCAGCATGGCCCTTTTGACCGATGGGAAGCGAGACTTCTTTGTAGCGCTGATTTGCCTTTCCAGGTTGCTTGGTTGGCCAAAAAGGGCGTATGCGTTTTTTCCTGAATATATTCAGGAAAAAACGCATACGCCCTTTTTGGCCAAGGGCATCATGGTCGAGGTTTTGCCGCCTTTCCTGTGCTTTAAAGGCGATTCGAATCTACCTCCTGAAATCTGTTTCCTGCAATTCTGCCTTGCTTTCAAATCCTCTTCGTTGCCTTCCCTCAATATATTTGTGGACGAGAGTTATCATTTCTAACTCTGCAGGTTTGTGAATTGCAGTGCCCCTGAGCTCCATTTTTCAACTCGCTTTCTTCGGAGCTGGCCGCAAAAGCGCAGGATTGCTTCAGGCCCTATTCTGGTTCCGGGCGGCAGGCTGAGCCTGTGGTTAATTCTTCTTCCTGATGGGAAAATAGAGTGACCTGTGCCTGTCCCAACACCTAGAGCTAGTCTCTCATTGGTTCCCCCTCTTCCCGTTCATCCTCAGGACAAATTGCAACCTGTACGGAACAGGAGGTTAAAGGTGCTGATTCTCCACGGAGGGAGATTGCTACTAACGCGGCTGGAATGGCGAACCCGAGCACAAGGAGATGAGAAATGAGGTGCGTTTTAGAAACCTTTCCCGATCACACGGTGTACCATCTTCTGGGTTTCTCATGCATGTTTTCGATGTAGGAAGATGCCCTTGAACCTGGAGATTTGGGACCCATGGGATGGGTACCACGCAGTGTTACTTTAAAGGGTCTGCGTTTGCTCACCCAACCTCACCAAAACTCTCAGCCCCAAGAGTGTCCACCCTTATGTCTCAATCAGCTGTGGGTCTAGAGATGGTCAATCCAGGTGGCATCACAGCCCCTGAACGAATTTTGTAAGAATTTCTCTCTCTTTCACTGTCTTTGTTTCACGGGATTTTAAAAGTAATTGATTTTTATAATGGGGTTTAGCTGCTTTTCACTGCTCTGTTTATGCTGCTTTACACCCACTTGACTCATTTACAGAGAGATATCAATACATAGCTTTGAAGATTCTTCCTAGTCAGGTATATTCTTGGGCGGTGAATAGGGGGTGTCGAGTCCAGTTCACTGAGCAAGGAGTAGGTCTTGTCTATTACATATTGGGTTTATGGAACGGTATCTGAGCTAATTTGAAACCCTTGTTTTCTCCCTCACCCGACCTCACCTTTCCCGTTAAGCAGCCATAGTGTGTTTTGTAAACGTGTGACGCTGTTCTGTTTTGTAATTCAGTTCAAGTGTAGCGGTTTTTACATTCCCTCTCTAAGTGATATCTTATGATAAGTGTCTTTTTCTGTGTGACTTATTTCACTTAGAATCGTCGTACCTAAATCCTCTCATCATGCTGCTACTAGCCTTATGACGTTAATTTCATGGCTGAGTGATATGCCATTGTACATAAGGACCACAACTTCCTTATCCATTTTTCTCTTTCCTGGGATATTTAAGGTGTAACGAAGTGGAGGTTCTTGTCAACAGAGCAGCCCTAAACTTTGGGGTGCCTGTGTCTTGCTGATTTTTAGTTTTCCCAATTTATACGCCCATGAGTGGAAGTGCCTTATGCTCTCTATGCTGAGTTCTTTAGATGTTTCAGGAAACACCGTACACTTCTCCAGAGTGGCTGTTGGCAATTTACATCCCGCCCATCAGCGTAGCAAGGCTCCCGTTTCTCCATGGCCTGTCCTGCATTTCTGGTTTTGACACTTTATTCAGCATGGCCCTTTTGACCGATGGGAAGCGAGACTTCTTTGTAGCGCTGATTTGCCTTTCCAGGTTGCTTGGTTGGCCAAAAAGGGCGTATGCGTCTTTTCCTGAATATATTCAGGAAAAAACGCATACGCCCTTTTTGGCCAAGGGCATCATGGTCGAGGTTTTGCCGCTTTTCCTGTGCTTTAAAGGCGATTCGACTCTACCTCCTGAAATCTGTTTCCTGCAATTCTGCCTTGCTTTCAAATCCTCCTCGTTGCCTTCCCTCAATATATTTGTGGACGAGAGTTATCATTTATAACTCTGCAGGTTTGTGAATTGCAGTGCCCCTGAGCTCGATTTTTCAACTCGTTTTTTTGGGAGCTGGCCGCAAAAGCACAGGATTGCTTCAGGCCCTGTTCTGCTTCCGGGCGGCAGGCTGAGCCTGTGGTTAATTCTTCTTCCTGATGGGAAAATAGAGTGACCTGTGCCTGTCCCAACACCTAGAGCTAGTCTCTCACTGGTTCCCCCTCTTCCCGTTCATCCTCAGGACAATTTGCAACCTGTACGGAACAGGAGGTTGAAGGTGCTGATTCTCGAAGGAGGGAGATTGCTAGTAAAGCGGCTGTAATGGCCAACCCGAGCACAAGGAGATGAGAAATGAGGTGCGTTTTTGAAACCTTTCCCGATCACACGGTGTACCATCTTCTGGGTTTCTCATGCATGTTTTTGTTATAGGAAGATGCCCTTGAACTTGGAGATTTGGGACCCATGGGATGGGTACCACGCAGTATTACTTTAAAGGGCCTGCGTTTCCTCAACCAACCTGACCAAACCTCTCAGCCACAAGAGTGTCCACCCTTATGTCTCAATCAGCTGTGGGTCTAGAGATGGTCAATCCAGGTGGCATCACAGCCCCTGAACGAATATTGTAAGAATTTCTCTCTCTTTCACTGTCTTTGTTTCACGGGTTTTTAAAAGTAATTGATTTTTATAATGGGGTTTAGCTGCTTTTCACTGCTGTTTTTATGCTGCTTTACACCCACTTGACTCACTTACAGAGAGATATCAATACATAGCTTTGAAGATTCTTCCTAGTCAGATATATTCTTGGGCGGTGAATAGGGGGTTTTTGCGTCCAGTTCACTGAGCAAGGAGTAGGTCTTGTCTATTACATATTGGGTTTATTGAACGGTATCTGAGCTAATTTGAAACCCTTGTTTTCTGCCTCACCCGACCTCACCTTTCCCGTTAAGCAGCCATAGTGTGTTTTGTAAACGTGTGTCTCTGTTCTGTTTTGTAATTCAGTTCAAGTGTAGCGGTTTTTACATTCCCTCTATAAGTGATATCTTATGATAAGTGTCGTTTTCTGGTTGACTTATTTCACTTAGAATCGTCGTACCTAAATCCACTCATCATGCTGCTACTAGCCTTATGACGTTGATTTCCTGGCTGAGTGATATTCCATTGTACATAAGGACCACAACTTCTTTATCCATTTTTTTCTTTCCTGGGATATTTAAGGTGTAACGAAGTGGAGGTTCTTGTCAACAGAGCAGCCCTAAACTTTGGGGTGCCTGTGTCTTGCTGATTTTTACTTGTCCCAATTTATACACCCATGAGTGGAAGTGCCCTATGCTCTCTAAGCTGAGTTTTTTAGAGGTTTCAGGACACACCGTACACTTCTCCAGAGTGGCTGTTGGCAATTTACATCGCGCCCATCAGCGTAGCAAGGCTCCCGTTTCTCCATGGCCTGTCCTGCATTTCTGGTTTTGACACTTTATTCAGCATGGCCCTTTTGACCGATGGGAAGCGAGACTTCTTTGTAGCGCTGATTTGCCTTTCCAGGTTGCTTGGTTGGCCAAAAAGGGCGTATGCGTTTTTTCCTGAATATATTCAGGAAAAAACGCATACGCCCTTTTTGGCCAAGGGCATCATGGTCGAGGTTTTGCCGCCTTTCCTGTGCTTTAAAGGCGATTCGAATCTACCTCCTGAAATCTGTTTCCTGCAATTCTGCCTTGCTTTCAAATCCTCCTCGTTGCCTTCCCTCAATATATTTGTGGACGAGAGTTATCATTTCTAACTCTGCAGGTTTGTGAATTGCAGTGCCCCTGAGCTCCATTTTTCAACTCGCTTTCTTCGGAGCTGGCCGCAAAAGCGCAGGATTGCTTCAGGCCCTATTCTGGTTCCGGGCGGCAGGCTGAGCCTGTGGTTAATTCTTCTTCCTGATGGGAAAATAGAGTGACCTGTGCCTGTCCCAACACCTAGAGCTAGTCTCTCATTGGTTCCCCCTCTTCCCGTTCATCCTCAGGACAAATTGCAACCTGTACGGAACAGGAGGTTAAAGGTGCTGATTCTCCACGGAGGGAGATTGCTACTAACGCGGCTGGAATGGCGAACCCGAGCACAAGGAGATGAGAAATGAGGTGCGTTTTAGAAACCTTTCCCGATCACACGGTGTACCATCTTCTGGGTTTCTCATGCATGTTTTCGATGTAGGAAGATGCCCTTGAACTTGGAGATTTGGGACCCATGGGATGGGTACCACGCAGTATTACTTTAAAGGGCCTGCGTTTCCTCAACCAACCTGACCAAACCTCTCAGCCACAAGAGTGTCCACCCTTATGTCTCAATCAGCTGTGGGTCTAGAGATGGTCAATCCAGGTGGCATCACAGCCCCTGAACGAATTTTGTAAGAATTTCTCTCTCTTTCACTGTCTTTGTTTCACGGGTTTTTAAAAGTAATTGATTTTTATAATGGGGTTTAGCTGCTTTTCACTGCTGTTTTTATGCTGCTTTACACCCACTTGACTCACTTACAGAGAGATATCAATACATAGCTTTGAAGATTCTTCCTAGTCAGATATATTCTTGGGCGGTGAATAGGGGGTTTTTGCGTCCAGTTCACTGAGCAAGGAGTAGGTCTTGTCTATTACATATTGGGTTTATTGAACGGTATCTGAGCTAATTTGAAACCCTTGTTTCCTGGCTCACCCGACCTCACCTTTCCCGTTAAGCAGCCATAGTGTGTTTTGTAAACGTGTGTCTCTGTTCTGTTTTGTAATTCAGTTCAAGTGTAGCGGTTTTTACATTCCCTCTATAAGTGATATCTTATGATAAGTGTCGTTTTCTGGTTGACTTATTTCACTTAGAATCGTCGTACCTAAATCCACTCATCATGCTGCTACTAGCCTTATGACGTTGATTTCCTGGCTGAGTGATATTCCATTGTACATAAGGACCACAACTTCTTTATCCATTTTTTTCTTTCCTGGGATATTTAAGGTGTAACGAAGTGGAGGTTCTTGTCAACAGAGCAGCCCTAAACTTTGGGGTGCCTGTGTCTTGCTGATTTTTACTTTTCCCAATTTATACACCCATGAGTGGAAGTGCCCTATGCTCTCTAAGCTGAGTTTTTTAGAGGTTTCAGGACACACCGTACACTTCTCCAGAGTGGCTGTTGGCAATTTACATCACGCCCATCAGCGTAGCAAGGCTCCCGTTTCTCCATGGCCTGTCCTGCATTTCTGGTTTTGACACTTTATTCAGCATGGCCCTTTTGACCGATGGGAAGCGAGACTTCTTTGTAGCGCTGATTTGCCTTTCCAGGTTGCTTGGTTGGCCAAAAAGGGCGTATGCGTTTTTTCCTGAATATATTCAGGAAAAAACGCATACGCCCTTTTTGGCCAAGGGCATCATGGTCGAGGTTTTGCCGCCTTTCCTGTGCTTTAAAGGCGATTCGAATCTACCTCCTGAAATCTGTTTCCTGCAATTCTGCCTTGCTTTCAAATCCTCTTCGTTGCCTTCCCTCAATATATTTGTGGACGAGAGTTATCATTTCTAACTCTGCAGGTTTGTGAATTGCAGTGCCCCTGAGCTCCATTTTTCAACTCGCTTTCTTCGGAGCTGGCCGCAAAAGCGCAGGATTGCTTCAGGCCCTATTCTGGTTCCGGGCGGCAGGCTGAGCCTGTGGTTAATTCTTCTTCCTGATGGGAAAATAGAGTGACCTGTGCCTGTCCCAACACCTAGAGCTAGTCTCTCATTGGTTCCCCCTCTTCCCGTTCATCCTCAGGACAAATTGCAACCTGTACGGAACAGGAGGTTAAAGGTGCTGATTCTCCACGGAGGGAGATTGCTACTAACGCGGCTGGAATGGCGAACCCGAGCACAAGGAGATGAGAAATGAGGTGCGTTTTAGAAACCTTTCCCGATCACACGGTGTACCATCTTCTGGGTTTCTCATGCATGTTTTCGATGTAGGAAGATGCCCTTGAACCTGGAGATTTGGGACCCATGGGATGGGTACCACGCAGTGTTACTTTAAAGGGTCTGCGTTTGCTCACCCAACCTCACCAAAACTCTCAGCCCCAAGAGTGTCCACCCTTATGTCTCAATCAGCTGTGGGTCTAGAGATGGTCAATCCAGGTGGCATCACAGCCCCTGAACGAATTTTGTAAGAATTTCTCTCTCTTTCACTGTCTTTGTTTCACGGGATTTTAAAAGTAATTGATTTTTATAATGGGGTTTAGCTGCTTTTCACTGCTCTGTTTATGCTGCTTTACACCCACTTGACTCATTTACAGAGAGATATCAATACATAGCTTTGAAGATTCTTCCTAGTCAGGTATATTCTTGGGCGGTGAATAGGGGGTGTCGAGTCCAGTTCACTGAGCAAGGAGTAGGTCTTGTCTATTACATATTGGGTTTATGGAACGGTATCTGAGCTAATTTGAAACCCTTGTTTTCTCCCTCACCCGACCTCACCTTTCCCGTTAAGCAGCCATAGTGTGTTTTGTAAACGTGTGACGCTGTTCTGTTTTGTAATTCAGTTCAAGTGTAGCGGTTTTTACATTCCCTCTCTAAGTGATATCTTATGATAAGTGTCTTTTTCTGTGTGACTTATTTCACTTAGAATCGTCGTACCTAAATCCTCTCATCATGCTGCTACTAGCCTTATGACGTTAATTTCATGGCTGAGTGATATGCCATTGTACATAAGGACCACAACTTCCTTATCCATTTTTCTCTTTCCTGGGATATTTAAGGTGTAACGAAGTGGAGGTTCTTGTCAACAGAGCAGCCCTAAACTTTGGGGTGCCTGTGTCTTGCTGATTTTTAGTTTTCCCAATTTATACGCCCATGAGTGGAAGTGCCTTATGCTCTCTATGCTGAGTTCTTTAGATGTTTCAGGAAACACCGTACACTTCTCCAGAGTGGCTGTTGGCAATTTACATCCCGCCCATCAGCGTAGCAAGGCTCCCGTTTCTCCATGGCCTGTCCTGCATTTCTGGTTTTGACACTTTATTCAGCATGGCCCTTTTGACCGATGGGAAGCGAGACTTCTTTGTAGCGCTGATTTGCCTTTCCAGGTTGCTTGGTTGGCCAAAAAGGGCGTATGCGTTTTTTCCTGAATATATTCAGGAAAAAACGCATACGCCCTTTTTGGCCAAGGGCATCATGGTCGAGGTTTTGCCGCTTTTCCTGTGCTTTAAAGGCGATTCGACTCTACCTCCTGAAATCTGTTTCCTGCAATTCTGCCTTGCTTTCAAATCCTCCTCGTTGCCTTCCCTCAATATATTTGTGGACGAGAGTTATCATTTATAACTCTGCAGGTTTGTGAATTGCAGTGCCCCTGAGCTCGATTTTTCAACTCGTTTTTTTGGGAGCTGGCCGCAAAAGCACAGGATTGCTTCAGGCCCTGTTCTGCTTCCGGGCGGCAGGCTGAGCCTGTGGTTAATTCTTCTTCCTGATGGGAAAATAGAGTGACCTGTGCCTGTCCCAACACCTAGAGCTAGTCTCTCACTGGTTCCCCCTCTTCCCGTTCATCCTCAGGACAATTTGCAACCTGTACGGAACAGGAGGTTGAAGGTGCTGATTCTCGAAGGAGGGAGATTGCTAGTAAAGCGGCTGTAATGGCCAACCCGAGCACAAGGAGATGAGAAATGAGGTGCGTTTTCGAAACCTTTCCCGATCACACGGTGTACCATCTTCTGGGTTTCTCATGCATGTTTTTGTTATAGGAAGATGCCCTTGAACTTGGAGATTTGGGACCCATGGGATGGGTACCACGCAGTATTACTTTAAAGGGCCTGCGTTTCCTCAACCAACCTGACCAAACCTCTCAGCCACAAGAGTGTCCACCCTTATGTCTCAATCAGCTGTGGGTCTAGAGATGGTCAATCCAGGTGGCATCACAGCCCCTGAACGAATATTGTAAGAATTTCTCTCTCTTTCACTGTCTTTGTTTCACGGGTTTTTAAAAGTAATTGATTTTTATAATGGGGTTTAGCTGCTTTTCACTGCTGTTTTTATGCTGCTTTACACCCACTTGACTCACTTACAGAGAGATATCAATACATAGCTTTGAAGATTCTTCCTAGTCAGATATATTCTTGGGCGGTGAATAGGGGGTTTTTGCGTCCAGTTCACTGAGCAAGGAGTAGGTCTTGTCTATTACATATTGGGTTTATTGAACGGTATCTGAGCTAATTTGAAACCCTTGTTTTCTGCCTCACCCGACCTCACCTTTCCCGTTAAGCAGCCATAGTGTGTTTTGTAAACGTGTGTCTCTGTTCTGTTTTGTAATTCAGTTCAAGTGTAGCGGTTTTTACATTCCCTCTATAAGTGATATCTTATGATAAGTGTCGTCTTCTGGTTGACTTATTTCACTTAGAATCGTCGTACCTAAATCCACTCATCATGCTGCTACTAGCCTTATGACGTTGATTTCCTGGCTGAGTGATATTCCATTGTACATAAGGACCACAACTTCTTTATCCATTTTTTTCTTTCCTGGGATATTTAAGGTGTAACGAAGTGGAGGTTCTTGTCAACAGAGCAGCCCTAAACTTTGGGGTGCCTGTGTCTTGCTGATTTTTACTTGTCCCAATTTATACACCCATGAGTGGAAGTGCCCTATGCTCTCTAAGCTGAGTTTTTTAGAGGTTTCAGGACACACCGTACACTTCTCCAGAGTGGCTGTTGGCAATTTACATCGCGCCCATCAGCGTAGCAAGGCTCCCGTTTCTCCATGGCCTGTCCTGCATTTCTGGTTTTGACACTTTATTCAGCATGGCCCTTTTGACCGATGGGAAGCGAGACTTCTTTGTAGCGCTGATTTGCCTTTCCAGGTTGCTTGGTTGGCCAAAAAGGGCGTATGCGTTTTTTCCTGAATATATTCAGGAAAAAACGCATACGCCCTTTTTGGCCAAGGGCATCATGGTCGAGGTTTTGCCGCCTTTCCTGTGCTTTAAAGGCGATTCGAATCTACCTCCTGAAATCTGTTTCCTGCAATTCTGCCTTGCTTTCAAATCCTCTTCGTTGCCTTCCCTCAATATATTTGTGGACGAGAGTTATCATTTCTAACTCTGCAGGTTTGTGAATTGCAGTGCCCCTGAGCTCCATTTTTCAACTCGCTTTCTTCGGAGCTGGCCGCAAAAGCGCAGGATTGCTTCAGGCCCTATTCTGGTTCCGGGCGGCAGGCTGAGCCTGTGGTTAATTCTTCTTCCTGATGGGAAAATAGAGTGACCTGTGCCTGTCCCAACACCTAGAGCTAGTCTCTCATTGGTTCCCCCTCTTCCCGTTCATCCTCAGGACAAATTGCAACCTGTACGGAACAGGAGGTTAAAGGTGCTGATTCTCCACGGAGGGAGATTGCTACTAACGCGGCTGGAATGGCGAACCCGAGCACAAGGAGATGAGAAATGAGGTGCGTTTTAGAAACCTTTCCCGATCACACGGTGTACCATCTTCTGGGTTTCTCATGCATGTTTTCGATGTAGGAAGATGCCCTTGAACCTGGAGATTTGGGACCCATGGGATGGGTACCACGCAGTGTTACTTTAAAGGGTCTGCGTTTGCTCACCCAACCTCACCAAAACTCTCAGCCCCAAGAGTGTCCACCCTTATGTCTCAATCAGCTGTGGGTCTAGAGATGGTCAATCCAGGTGGCATCACAGCCCCTGAACGAATTTTGTAAGAATTTCTCTCTCTTTCACTGTCTTTGTTTCACGGGATTTTAAAAGTAATTGATTTTTATAATGGGGTTTAGCTGCTTTTCACTGCTCTGTTTATGCTGCTTTACACCCACTTGACTCATTTACAGAGAGATATCAATACATAGCTTTGAAGATTCTTCCTAGTCAGGTATATTCTTGGGCGGTGAATAGGGGGTGTCGAGTCCAGTTCACTGAGCAAGGAGTAGGTCTTGTCTATTACATATTGGGTTTATGGAACGGTATCTGAGCTAATTTGAAACCCTTGTTTTCTCCCTCACCCGACCTCACCTTTCCCGTTAAGCAGCCATAGTGTGTTTTGTAAACGTGTGACGCTGTTCTGTTTTGTAATTCAGTTCAAGTGTAGCGGTTTTTACATTCCCTCTCTAAGTGATATCTTATGATAAGTGTCTTTTTCTGTGTGACTTATTTCACTTAGAATCGTCGTACCTAAATCCTCTCATCATGCTGCTACTAGCCTTATGACGTTAATTTCATGGCTGAGTGATATGCCATTGTACATAAGGACCACAACTTCCTTATCCATTTTTCTCTTTCCTGGGATATTTAAGGTGTAACGAAGTGGAGGTTCTTGTCAACAGAGCAGCCCTAAACTTTGGGGTGCCTGTGTCTTGCTGATTTTTAGTTTTCCCAATTTATACGCCCATGAGTGGAAGTGCCTTATGCTCTCTATGCTGAGTTCTTTAGATGTTTCAGGAAACACCGTACACTTCTCCAGAGTGGCTGTTGGCAATTTACATCCCGCCCATCAGCGTAGCAAGGCTCCCGTTTCTCCATGGCCTGTCCTGCATTTCTGGTTTTGACACTTTATTCAGCATGGCCCTTTTGACCGATGGGAAGCGAGACTTCTTTGTAGCGCTGATTTGCCTTTCCAGGTTGCTTGGTTGGCCAAAAAGGGCGTATGCGTCTTTTCCTGAATATATTCAGGAAAAAACGCATACGCCCTTTTTGGCCAAGGGCATCATGGTCGAGGTTTTGCCGCTTTTCCTGTGCTTTAAAGGCGATTCGACTCTACCTCCTGAAATCTGTTTCCTGCAATTCTGCCTTGCTTTCAAATCCTCCTCGTTGCCTTCCCTCAATATATTTGTGGACGAGAGTTATCATTTATAACTCTGCAGGTTTGTGAATTGCAGTGCCCCTGAGCTCGATTTTTCAACTCGTTTTTTTGGGAGCTGGCCGCAAAAGCACAGGATTGCTTCAGGCCCTGTTCTGCTTCCGGGCGGCAGGCTGAGCCTGTGGTTAATTCTTCTTCCTGATGGGAAAATAGAGTGACCTGTGCCTGTCCCAACACCTAGAGCTAGTCTCTCACTGGTTCCCCCTCTTCCCGTTCATCCTCAGGACAATTTGCAACCTGTACGGAACAGGAGGTTGAAGGTGCTGATTCTCGAAGGAGGGAGATTGCTAGTAAAGCGGCTGTAATGGCCAACCCGAGCACAAGGAGATGAGAAATGAGGTGCGTTTTTGAAACCTTTCCCGATCACACGGTGTACCATCTTCTGGGTTTCTCATGCATGTTTTTGTTATAGGAAGATGCCCTTGAACTTGGAGATTTGGGACCCATGGGATGGGTACCACGCAGTATTACTTTAAAGGGCCTGCGTTTCCTCAACCAACCTGACCAAACCTCTCAGCCACAAGAGTGTCCACCCTTATGTCTCAATCAGCTGTGGGTCTAGAGATGGTCAATCCAGGTGGCATCACAGCCCCTGAACGAATATTGTAAGAATTTCTCTCTCTTTCACTGTCTTTGTTTCACGGGTTTTTAAAAGTAATTGATTTTTATAATGGGGTTTAGCTGCTTTTCACTGCTGTTTTTATGCTGCTTTACACCCACTTGACTCACTTACAGAGAGATATCAATACATAGCTTTGAAGATTCTTCCTAGTCAGATATATTCTTGGGCGGTGAATAGGGGGTTTTTGCGTCCAGTTCACTGAGCAAGGAGTAGGTCTTGTCTATTACATATTGGGTTTATTGAACGGTATCTGAGCTAATTTGAAACCCTTGTTTTCTGCCTCACCCGACCTCACCTTTCCCGTTAAGCAGCCATAGTGTGTTTTGTAAACGTGTGTCTCTGTTCTGTTTTGTAATTCAGTTCAAGTGTAGCGGTTTTTACATTCCCTCTATAAGTGATATCTTATGATAAGTGTCGTTTTCTGGTTGACTTATTTCACTTAGAATCGTCGTACCTAAATCCACTCATCATGCTGCTACTAGCCTTATGACGTTGATTTCCTGGCTGAGTGATATTCCATTGTACATAAGGACCACAACTTCTTTATCCATTTTTTTCTTTCCTGGGATATTTAAGGTGTAACGAAGTGGAGGTTCTTGTCAACAGAGCAGCCCTAAACTTTGGGGTGCCTGTGTCTTGCTGATTTTTACTTGTCCCAATTTATACACCCATGAGTGGAAGTGCCCTATGCTCTCTAAGCTGAGTTTTTTAGAGGTTTCAGGACACACCGTACACTTCTCCAGAGTGGCTGTTGGCAATTTACATCGCGCCCATCAGCGTAGCAAGGCTCCCGTTTCTCCATGGCCTGTCCTGCATTTCTGGTTTTGACACTTTATTCAGCATGGCCCTTTTGACCGATGGGAAGCGAGACTTCTTTGTAGCGCTGATTTGCCTTTCCAGGTTGCTTGGTTGGCCAAAAAGGGCGTATGCGTTTTTTCCTGAATATATTCAGGAAAAAACGCATACGCCCTTTTTGGCCAAGGGCATCATGGTCGAGGTTTTGCCGCCTTTCCTGTGCTTTAAAGGCGATTCGAATCTACCTCCTGAAATCTGTTTCCTGCAATTCTGCCTTGCTTTCAAATCCTCTTCGTTGCCTTCCCTCAATATATTTGTGGACGAGAGTTATCATTTCTAACTCTGCAGGTTTGTGAATTGCAGTGCCCCTGAGCTCCATTTTTCAACTCGCTTTCTTCGGAGCTGGCCGCAAAAGCGCAGGATTGCTTCAGGCCCTATTCTGGTTCCGGGCGGCAGGCTGAGCCTGTGGTTAATTCTTCTTCCTGATGGGAAAATAGAGTGACCTGTGCCTGTCCCAACACCTAGAGCTAGTCTCTCATTGGTTCCCCCTCTTCCCGTTCATCCTCAGGACAAATTGCAACCTGTACGGAACAGGAGGTTAAAGGTGCTGATTCTCCACGGAGGGAGATTGCTACTAACGCGGCTGGAATGGCGAACCCGAGCACAAGGAGATGAGAAATGAGGTGCGTTTTAGAAACCTTTCCCGATCACACGGTGTACCATCTTCTGGGTTTCTCATGCATGTTTTCGATGTAGGAAGATGCCCTTGAACTTGGAGATTTGGGACCCATGGGATGGGTACCACGCAGTATTACTTTAAAGGGCCTGCGTTTCCTCAACCAACCTGACCAAACCTCTCAGCCACAAGAGTGTCCACCCTTATGTCTCAATCAGCTGTGGGTCTAGAGATGGTCAATCCAGGTGGCATCACAGCCCCTGAACGAATATTGTAAGAATTTCTCTCTCTTTCACTGTCTTTGTTTCACGGGTTTTTAAAAGTAATTGATTTTTATAATGGGGTTTAGCTGCTTTTCACTGCTGTTTTTATGCTGCTTTACACCCACTTGACTCACTTACAGAGAGATATCAATACATAGCTTTGAAGATTCTTCCTAGTCAGATATATTCTTGGGCGGTGAATAGGGGGTTTTTGCGTCCAGTTCACTGAGCAAGGAGTAGGTCTTGTCTATTACATATTGGGTTTATTGAACGGTATCTGAGCTAATTTGAAACCCTTGTTTCCTGGCTCACCCGACCTCACCTTTCCCGTTAAGCAGCCATAGTGTGTTTTGTAAACGTGTGTCTCTGTTCTGTTTTGTAATTCAGTTCAAGTGTAGCGGTTTTTACATTCCCTCTATAAGTGATATCTTATGATAAGTGTCGTTTTCTGGTTGACTTATTTCACTTAGAATCGTCGTACCTAAATCCACTCATCATGCTGCTACTAGCCTTATGACGTTGATTTCCTGGCTGAGTGATATTCCATTGTACATAAGGACCACAACTTCTTTATCCATTTTTTTCTTTCCTGGGATATTTAAGGTGTAACGAAGTGGAGGTTCTTGTCAACAGAGCAGCCCTAAACTTTGGGGTGCCTGTGTCTTGCTGATTTTTACTTTTCCCAATTTATACACCCATGAGTGGAAGTGCCCTATGCTCTCTAAGCTGAGTTTTTTAGAGGTTTCAGGACACACCGTACACTTCTCCAGAGTGGCTGTTGGCAATTTACATGCCGCCCATCAGCGTAGCAAGGCTCCCGTTTCTCCATGGCCTGTCCTGCATTTCTGGTTTTGACACTTTATTCAGCATGGCCCTTTTGACCGATGGGAAGCGAGACTTCTTTGTAGCGCTGATTTGCCTTTCCAGGTTGCTTGGTTGGCCAAAAAGGGCGTATGCGTTTTTTCCTGAATATATTCAGGAAAAAACGCATACGCCCTTTTTGGCCAAGGGCATCATGGTCGAGGTTTTGCCGCCTTTCCTGTGCTTTAAAGGCGATTCGAATCTACCTCCTGAAATCTGTTTCCTGCAATTCTGCCTTGCTTTCAAATCCTCTTCGTTGCCTTCCCTCAATATATTTGTGGACGAGAGTTATCATTTCTAACTCTGCAGGTTTGTGAATTGCAGTGCCCCTGAGCTCCATTTTTCAACTCGCTTTCTTCGGAGCTGGCCGCAAAAGCGCAGGATTGCTTCAGGCCCTATTCTGGTTCCGGGCGGCAGGCTGAGCCTGTGGTTAATTCTTCTTCCTGATGGGAAAATAGAGTGACTTGTGCCTGTCCCAACACCTAGAGCTAGTCTCTCATTGGTTCCCCCTCTTCCCGTTCATCCTCAGGACAAATTGCAACCTGTACGGAACAGGAGGTTAAAGGTGCTGATTCTCCACGGAGGGAGATTGCTACTAACGCGGCTGGAATGGCGAACCCGAGCACAAGGAGATGAGAAATGAGGTGCGTTTTAGAAACCTTTCCCGATCACACGGTGTACCATCTTCTGGGTTTCTCATGCATGTTTTCGATGTAGGAAGATGCCCTTGAACCTGGAGATTTGGGACCCATGGGATGGGTACCACGCAGTGTTACTTTAAAGGGTCTGCGTTTGCTCACCCAACCTCACCAAAACTCTCAGCCCCAAGAGTGTCCACCCTTATGTCTCAATCAGCTGTGGGTCTAGAGATGGTCAATCCAGGTGGCATCACAGCCCCTGAACGAATTTTGTAAGAATTTCTCTCTCTTTCACTGTCTTTGTTTCACGGGATTTTAAAAGTAATTGATTTTTATAATGGGGTTTAGCTGCTTTTCACTGCTCTGTTTATGCTGCTTTACACCCACTTGACTCATTTACAGAGAGATATCAATACATAGCTTTGAAGATTCTTCCTAGTCAGGTATATTCTTGGGCGGTGAATAGGGGGTGTCGAGTCCAGTTCACTGAGCAAGGAGTAGGTCTTGTCTATTACATATTGGGTTTATGGAACGGTATCTGAGCTAATTTGAAACCCTTGTTTTCTCCCTCACCCGACCTCACCTTTCCCGTTAAGCAGCCATAGTGTGTTTTGTAAACGTGTGACGCTGTTCTGTTTTGTAATTCAGTTCAAGTGTAGCGGTTTTTACATTCCCTCTCTAAGTGATATCTTATGATAAGTGTCTTTTTCTGTGTGACTTATTTCACTTAGAATCGTCGTACCTAAATCCTCTCATCATGCTGCTACTAGCCTTATGACGTTAATTTCATGGCTGAGTGATATGCCATTGTACATAAGGACCACAACTTCCTTATCCATTTTTCTCTTTCCTGGGATATTTAAGGTGTAACGAAGTGGAGGTTCTTGTCAACAGAGCAGCCCTAAACTTTGGGGTGCCTGTGTCTTGCTGATTTTTAGTTTTCCCAATTTATACGCCCATGAGTGGAAGTGCCTTATGCTCTCTATGCTGAGTTCTTTAGATGTTTCAGGAAACACCGTACACTTCTCCAGAGTGGCTGTTGGCAATTTACATCCCGCCCATCAGCGTAGCAAGGCTCCCGTTTCTCCATGGCCTGTCCTGCATTTCTGGTTTTGACACTTTATTCAGCATGGCCCTTTTGACCGATGGGAAGCGAGACTTCTTTGTAGCGCTGATTTGCCTTTCCAGGTTGCTTGGTTGGCCAAAAAGGGCGTATGCGTTTTTTCCTGAATATATTCAGGAAAAAACGCATACGCCCTTTTTGGCCAAGGGCATCATGGTCGAGGTTTTGCCGCTTTTCCTGTGCTTTAAAGGCGATTCGACTCTACCTCCTGAAATCTGTTTCCTGCAATTCTGCCTTGCTTTCAAATCCTCCTCGTTGCCTTCCCTCAATATATTTGTGGACGAGAGTTATCATTTATAACTCTGCAGGTTTGTGAATTGCAGTGCCCCTGAGCTCGATTTTTCAACTCGTTTTTTTGGGAGCTGGCCGCAAAAGCACAGGATTGCTTCAGGCCCTGTTCTGCTTCCGGGCGGCAGGCTGAGCCTGTGGTTAATTCTTCTTCCTGATGGGAAAATAGAGTGACCTGTGCCTGTCCCAACACCTAGAGCTAGTCTCTCACTGGTTCCCCCTCTTCCCGTTCATCCTCAGGACAATTTGCAACCTGTACGGAACAGGAGGTTGAAGGTGCTGATTCTCGAAGGAGGGAGATTGCTAGTAAAGCGGCTGTAATGGCCAACCCGAGCACAAGGAGATGAGAAATGAGGTGCGTTTTCGAAACCTTTCCCGATCACACGGTGTACCATCTTCTGGGTTTCTCATGCATGTTTTTGTTATAGGAAGATGCCCTTGAACTTGGAGATTTGGGACCCATGGGATGGGTACCACGCAGTATTACTTTAAAGGGCCTGCGTTTCCTCAACCAACCTGACCAAACCTCTCAGCCACAAGAGTGTCCACCCTTATGTCTCAATCAGCTGTGGGTCTAGAGATGGTCAATCCAGGTGGCATCACAGCCCCTGAACGAATATTGTAAGAATTTCTCTCTCTTTCACTGTCTTTGTTTCACGGGTTTTTAAAAGTAATTGATTTTTATAATGGGGTTTAGCTGCTTTTCACTGCTGTTTTTATGCTGCTTTACACCCACTTGACTCACTTACAGAGAGATATCAATACATAGCTTTGAAGATTCTTCCTAGTCAGATATATTCTTGGGCGGTGAATAGGGGGTTTTTGCGTCCAGTTCACTGAGCAAGGAGTAGGTCTTGTCTATTACATATTGGGTTTATTGAACGGTATCTGAGCTAATTTGAAACCCTTGTTTTCTGCCTCACCCGACCTCACCTTTCCCGTTAAGCAGCCATAGTGTGTTTTGTAAACGTGTGTCTCTGTTCTGTTTTGTAATTCAGTTCAAGTGTAGCGGTTTTTACATTCCCTCTATAAGTGATATCTTATGATAAGTGTCGTCTTCTGGTTGACTTATTTCACTTAGAATCGTCGTACCTAAATCCACTCATCATGCTGCTACTAGCCTTATGACGTTGATTTCCTGGCTGAGTGATATTCCATTGTACATAAGGACCACAACTTCTTTATCCATTTTTTTCTTTCCTGGGATATTTAAGGTGTAACGAAGTGGAGGTTCTTGTCAACAGAGCAGCCCTAAACTTTGGGGTGCCTGTGTCTTGCTGATTTTTACTTGTCCCAATTTATACACCCATGAGTGGAAGTGCCCTATGCTCTCTAAGCTGAGTTTTTTAGAGGTTTCAGGACACACCGTACACTTCTCCAGAGTGGCTGTTGGCAATTTACATCGCGCCCATCAGCGTAGCAAGGCTCCCGTTTCTCCATGGCCTGTCCTGCATTTCTGGTTTTGACACTTTATTCAGCATGGCCCTTTTGACCGATGGGAAGCGAGACTTCTTTGTAGCGCTGATTTGCCTTTCCAGGTTGCTTGGTTGGCCAAAAAGGGCGTATGCGTTTTTTCCTGAATATATTCAGGAAAAAACGCATACGCCCTTTTTGGCCAAGGGCATCATGGTCGAGGTTTTGCCGCCTTTCCTGTGCTTTAAAGGCGATTCGAATCTACCTCCTGAAATCTGTTTCCTGCAATTCTGCCTTGCTTTCAAATCCTCTTCGTTGCCTTCCCTCAATATATTTGTGGACGAGAGTTATCATTTCTAACTCTGCAGGTTTGTGAATTGCAGTGCCCCTGAGCTCCATTTTTCAACTCGCTTTCTTCGGAGCTGGCCGCAAAAGCGCAGGATTGCTTCAGGCCCTATTCTGGTTCCGGGCGGCAGGCTGAGCCTGTGGTTAATTCTTCTTCCTGATGGGAAAATAGAGTGACCTGTGCCTGTCCCAACACCTAGAGCTAGTCTCTCATTGGTTCCCCCTCTTCCCGTTCATCCTCAGGACAAATTGCAACCTGTACGGAACAGGAGGTTAAAGGTGCTGATTCTCCACGGAGGGAGATTGCTACTAACGCGGCTGGAATGGCGAACCCGAGCACAAGGAGATGAGAAATGAGGTGCGTTTTAGAAACCTTTCCCGATCACACGGTGTACCATCTTCTGGGTTTCTCATGCATGTTTTCGATGTAGGAAGATGCCCTTGAACCTGGAGATTTGGGACCCATGGGATGGGTACCACGCAGTGTTACTTTAAAGGGTCTGCGTTTGCTCACCCAACCTCACCAAAGCTCTCAGCCCCAAGAGTGTCCACCCTTATGTCTCAATCAGCTGTGGGTCTAGAGATGGTCAATCCAGGTGGCATCACAGCCCCTGAACGAATTTTGTAAGAATTTCTCTCTCTTTCACTGTCTTTGTTTCACGGGATTTTAAAAGTAATTGATTTTTATAATGGGGTTTAGCTGCTTTTCACTGCTCTGTTTATGCTGCTTTACACCCACTTGACTCATTTACAGAGAGATATCAATACATAGCTTTGAAGATTCTTCCTAGTCAGGTATATTCTTGGGCGGTGAATAGGGGGTGTCGAGTCCAGTTCACTGAGCAAGGAGTAGGTCTTGTCTATTACATATTGGGTTTATGGAACGGTATCTGAGCTAATTTGAAACCCTTGTTTTCTCCCTCACCCGACCTCACCTTTCCCGTTAAGCAGCCATAGTGTGTTTTGTAAACGTGTGACGCTGTTCTGTTTTGTAATTCAGTTCAAGTGTAGCGGTTTTTACATTCCCTCTCTAAGTGATATCTTATGATAAGTGTCTTTTTCTGTGTGACTTATTTCACTTAGAATCGTCGTACCTAAATCCTCTCATCATGCTGCTACTAGCCTTATGACGTTAATTTCATGGCTGAGTGATATGCCATTGTACATAAGGACCACAACTTCCTTATCCATTTTTCTCTTTCCTGGGATATTTAAGGTGTAACGAAGTGGAGGTTCTTGTCAACAGAGCAGCCCTAAACTTTGGGGTGCCTGTGTCTTGCTGATTTTTAGTTTTCCCAATTTATACGCCCATGAGTGGAAGTGCCTTATGCTCTCTATGCTGAGTTCTTTAGATGTTTCAGGAAACACCGTACACTTCTCCAGAGTGGCTGTTGGCAATTTACATCCCGCCCATCAGCGTAGCAAGGCTCCCGTTTCTCCATGGCCTGTCCTGCATTTCTGGTTTTGACACTTTATTCAGCATGGCCCTTTTGACCGATGGGAAGCGAGACTTCTTTGTAGCGCTGATTTGCCTTTCCAGGTTGCTTGGTTGGCCAAAAAGGGCGTATGCGTTTTTTCCTGAATATATTCAGGAAAAAACGCATACGCCCTTTTTGGCCAAGGGCATCATGGTCGAGGTTTTGCCGCTTTTCCTGTGCTTTAAAGGCGATTCGACTCTACCTCCTGAAATCTGTTTCCTGCAATTCTGCCTTGCTTTCAAATCCTCCTCGTTGCCTTCCCTCAATATATTTGTGGACGAGAGTTATCATTTATAACTCTGCAGGTTTGTGAATTGCAGTGCCCCTGAGCTCGATTTTTCAACTCGTTTTTTTGGGAGCTGGCCGCAAAAGCACAGGATTGCTTCAAGCCCTGTTCTGCTTCCGGGCGGCAGGCTGAGCCTGTGGTTAATTCTTCTTCCTGATGGGAAAATAGAGTGACCTGTGCCTGTCCCAACACCTAGAGCTAGTCTCTCACTGGTTCCCCCTCTTCCCGTTCATCCTCAGGACAATTTGCAACCTGTACGGAACAGGAGGTTGAAGGTGCTGATTCTCGAAGGAGGGAGATTGCTAGTAAAGCGGCTGTAATGGCCAACCCGAGCACAAGGAGATGAGAAATGAGGTGCGTTTTCGAAACCTTTCCCGATCACACGGTGTACCATCTTCTGGGTTTCTCATGCATGTTTTTGTTATAGGAAGATGCCCTTGAACTTGGAGATTTGGGACCCATGGGATGGGTACCACGCAGTATTACTTTAAAGGGCCTGCGTTTCCTCAACCAACCTGACCAAACTTCTCAGCCACAAGAGTGTCCACCCTTATGTCTCAATCAGCTGTGGGTCTAGAGATGGTCAATCCAGGTGGCATCACAGCCCCTGAACGAATATTGTAAGAATTTCTCTCTCTTTCACTGTCTTTGTTTCACGGGTTTTTAAAAGTAATTGCTTTTTATAATGGGGTTTAGCTGCTTTTCACTGCTGTTTTTATGCTGCTTTACACCCACTTGACTCACTTACAGAGAGATATCAATACATAGCTTTGAAGATTCTTCCTAGTCAGATATATTCTTGGGCGGTGAATAGGGGGTTTTTGCGTCCAGTTCACTGAGCAAGGAGTAGGTCTTGTCTATTACATATTGGGTTTATTGAACGGTATCTGAGCTAATTTGAAACCCTTGTTTTCTGCCTCACCCGACCTCACCTTTCCCGTTAAGCAGCCATAGTGTGTTTTGTAAACGTGTGTCTCTGTTCTGTTTTGTAATTCAGTTCAAGTGTAGCGGTTTTTACATTCCCTCTATAAGTGATATCTTATGATAAGTGTCGTCTTCTGGTTGACTTATTTCACTTAGAATCGTCGTACCTAAATCCACTCATCATGCTGCTACTAGCCTTATGACGTTGATTTCCTGGCTGAGTGATATTCCATTGTACATAAGGACCACAACTTCTTTATCCATTTTTTTCTTTCCTGGGATATTTAAGGTGTAACGAAGTGGAGGTTCTTGTCAACAGAGCAGCCCTAAACTTTGGGGTGCCTGTGTCTTGCTGATTTTTACTTGTCCCAATTTATACACCCATGAGTGGAAGTGCCCTATGCTCTCTAAGCTGAGTTTTTTAGAGGTTTCAGGACACACCGTACACTTCTCCAGAGTGGCTGTTGGCAATTTACATCGCGCCCATCAGCGTAGCAAGGCTCCCGTTTCTCCATGGCCTGTCCTGCATTTCTGGTTTTGACACTTTATTCAGCATGGCCCTTTTGACCGATGGGAAGCGAGACTTCTTTGTAGCGCTGATTTGCCTTTCCAGGTTGCTTGGTTGGCCAAAAAGGGCGTATGCGTTTTTTCCTGAATATATTCAGGAAAAAACGCATACGCCCTTTTTGGCCAAGGGCATCATGGTCGAGGTTTTGCCGCCTTTCCTGTGCTTTAAAGGCGATTCGAATCTACCTCCTGAAATCTGTTTCCTGCAATTCTGCCTTGCTTTCAAATCCTCTTCGTTGCCTTCCCTCAATATATTTGTGGACGAGAGTTATCATTTCTAACTCTGCAGGTTTGTGAATTGCAGTGCCCCTGAGCTCCATTTTTCAACTCGCTTTCTTCGGAGCTGGCCGCAAAAGCGCAGGATTGCTTCAGGCCCTATTCTGGTTCCGGGCGGCAGGCTGAGCCTGTGGTTAATTCTTCTTCCTGATGGGAAAATAGAGTGACCTGTGCCTGTCCCAACACCTAGAGCTAGTCTCTCATTGGTTCCCCCTCTTCCCGTTCATCCTCAGGACAAATTGCAACCTGTACGGAACAGGAGGTTAAAGGTGCTGATTCTCCACGGAGGGAGATTGCTACTAACGCGGCTGGAATGGCGAACCCGAGCACAAGGAGATGAGAAATGAGGTGCGTTTTAGAAACCTTTCCCGATCACACGGTGTACCATCTTCTGGGTTTCTCATGCATGTTTTCGATGTAGGAAGATGCCCTTGAACCTGGAGATTTGGGACCCATGGGATGGGTACCACGCAGTGTTACTTTAAAGGGTCTGCGTTTGCTCACCCAACCTCACCAAAACTCTCAGCCCCAAGAGTGTCCACCCTTATGTCTCAATCAGCTGTGGGTCTAGAGATGGTCAATCCAGGTGGCATCACAGCCCCTGAACGAATTTTGTAAGAATTTCTCTCTCTTTCACTGTCTTTGTTTCACGGGATTTTAAAAGTAATTGATTTTTATAATGGGGTTTAGCTGCTTTTCACTGCTCTGTTTATGCTGCTTTACACCCACTTGACTCATTTACAGAGAGATATCAATACATAGCTTTGAAGATTCTTCCTAGTCAGGTATATTCTTGGGCGGTGAATAGGGGGTGTCGAGTCCAGTTCACTGAGCAAGGAGTAGGTCTTGTCTATTACATATTGGGTTTATGGAACGGTATCTGAGCTAATTTGAAACCCTTGTTTTCTCCCTCACCCGACCTCACCTTTCCCGTTAAGCAGCCATAGTGTGTTTTGTAAACGTGTGACGCTGTTCTGTTTTGTAATTCAGTTCAAGTGTAGCGGTTTTTACATTCCCTCTCTAAGTGATATCTTATGATAAGTGTCTTTTTCTGTGTGACTTATTTCACTTAGAATCGTCGTACCTAAATCCTCTCATCATGCTGCTACTAGCCTTATGACGTTAATTTCATGGCTGAGTGATATGCCATTGTACATAAGGACCACAACTTCCTTATCCATTTTTCTCTTTCCTGGGATATTTAAGGTGTAACGAAGTGGAGGTTCTTGTCAACAGAGCAGCCCTAAACTTTGGGGTGCCTGTGTCTTGCTGATTTTTAGTTTTCCCAATTTATACGCCCATGAGTGGAAGTGCCTTATGCTCTCTATGCTGAGTTCTTTAGATGTTTCAGGAAACACCGTACACTTCTCCAGAGTGGCTGTTGGCAATTTACATCCCGCCCATCAGCGTAGCAAGGCTCCCGTTTCTCCATGGCCTGTCCTGCATTTCTGGTTTTGACACTTTATTCAGCATGGCCCTTTTGACCGATGGGAAGCGAGACTTCTTTGTAGCGCTGATTTGCCTTTCCAGGTTGCTTGGTTGGCCAAAAAGGGCGTATGCGTTTTTTCCTGAATATATTCAGGAAAAAACGCATACGCCCTTTTTGGCCAAGGGCATCATGGTCGAGGTTTTGCCGCTTTTCCTGTGCTTTAAAGGCGATTCGACTCTACCTCCTGAAATCTGTTTCCTGCAATTCTGCCTTGCTTTCAAATCCTCCTCGTTGCCTTCCCTCAATATATTTGTGGACGAGAGTTATCATTTATAACTCTGCAGGTTTGTGAATTGCAGTGCCCCTGAGCTCGATTTTTCAACTCGTTTTTTTGGGAGCTGGCCGCAAAAGCACAGGATTGCTTCAGGCCCTGTTCTGCTTCCGGGCGGCAGGCTGAGCCTGTGGTTAATTCTTCTTCCTGATGGGAAAATAGAGTGACCTGTGCCTGTCCCAACACCTAGAGCTAGTCTCTCACTGGTTCCCCCTCTTCCCGTTCATCCTCAGGACAATTTGCAACCTGTACGGAACAGGAGGTTGAAGGTGCTGATTCTCGAAGGAGGGAGATTGCTAGTAAAGCGGCTGTAATGGCCAACCCGAGCACAAGGAGATGAGAAATGAGGTGCGTTTTCGAAACCTTTCCCGATCACACGGTGTACCATCTTCTGGGTTTCTCATGCATGTTTTTGTTATAGGAAGATGCCCTTGAACTTGGAGATTTGGGACCCATGGGATGGGTACCACGCAGTATTACTTTAAAGGGCCTGCGTTTCCTCAACCAACCTGACCAAACCTCTCAGCCACAAGAGTGTCCACCCTTATGTCTCAATCAGCTGTGGGTCTAGAGATGGTCAATCCAGGTGGCATCACAGCCCCTGAACGAATATTGTAAGAATTTCTCTCTCTTTCACTGTCTTTGTTTCACGGGTTTTTAAAAGTAATTGATTTTTATAATGGGGTTTAGCTGCTTTTCACTGCTGTTTTTATGCTGCTTTACACCCACTTGACTCACTTACAGAGAGATATCAATACATAGCTTTGAAGATTCTTCCTAGTCAGATATATTCTTGGGCGGTGAATAGGGGGTTTTTGCGTCCAGTTCACTGAGCAAGGAGTAGGTCTTGTCTATTACATATTGGGTTTATTGAACGGTATCTGAGCTAATTTGAAACCCTTGTTTTCTGCCTCACCCGACCTCACCTTTCCCGTTAAGCAGCCATAGTGTGTTTTGTAAACGTGTGTCTCTGTTCTGTTTTGTAATTCAGTTCAAGTGTAGCGGTTTTTACATTCCCTCTATAAGTGATATCTTATGATAAGTGTCGTTTTCTGGTTGACTTATTTCACTTAGAATCGTCGTACCTAAATCCACTCATCATGCTGCTACTAGCCTTATGACGTTGATTTCCTGGCTGAGTGATATTCCATTGTACATAAGGACCACAACTTCTTTATCCATTTTTTTCTTTCCTGGGATATTTAAGGTGTAACGAAGTGGAGGTTCTTGTCAACAGAGCAGCCCTAAACTTTGGGGTGCCTGTGTCTTGCTGATTTTTACTTGTCCCAATTTATACACCCATGAGTGGAAGTGCCCTATGCTCTCTAAGCTGAGTTTTTTAGAGGTTTCAGGACACACCGTACACTTCTCCAGAGTGGCTGTTGGCAATTTACATCGCGCCCATCAGCGTAGCAAGGCTCCCGTTTCTCCATGGCCTGTCCTGCATTTCTGGTTTTGACACTTTATTCAGCATGGCCCTTTTGACCGATGGGAAGCGAGACTTCTTTGTAGCGCTGATTTGCCTTTCCAGGTTGCTTGGTTGGCCAAAAAGGGCGTATGCGTTTTTTCCTGAATATATTCAGGAAAAAACGCATACGCCCTTTTTGGCCAAGGGCATCATGGTCGAGGTTTTGCCGCCTTTCCTGTGCTTTAAAGGCGATTCGAATCTACCTCCTGAAATCTGTTTCCTGCAATTCTGCCTTGCTTTCAAATCCTCTTCGTTGCCTTCCCTCAATATATTTGTGGACGAGAGTTATCATTTCTAACTCTGCAGGTGTGTGAATTGCAGTGCCCCTGAGCTCCATTTTTCAACTCGCTTTCTTCGGAGCTGGCCGCAAAAGCGCAGGATTGCTTCAGGCCCTGTTCTGCTTCCGGGCGGCAGGCTGAGCCTGTGGTTAATTCTTCTTCCTGATGGGAAAATAGAGTGACCTGTGCCTGTCCCAACACCTAGAGCTAGTCTCTCATTGGTTCCCCCTCTTCCCGTTCATCCTCAGGACAAATTGCAACCTGTACGGAACAGGAGGTTAAAGGTGCTGATTCTCCACGGAGGGAGATTGCTACTAACGCGGCTGGAATGGCGAACCCGAGCACAAGGAGATGAGAAATGAGGTGCGTTTTAGAAACCTTTCCCGATCACACGGTGTACCATCTTCTGGGTTTCTCATGCATGTTTTCGATGTAGGAAGATGCCCTTGAACTTGGAGATTTGGGACCCATGGGATGGGTACCACGCAGTATTACTTTAAAGGGCCTGCGTTTCCTCAACCAACCTGACCAAACCTCTCAGCCACAAGAGTGTCCACCCTTATGTCTCAATCAGCTGTGGGTCTAGAGATGGTCAATCCAGGTGGCATCACAGCCCCTGAACGAATATTGTAAGAATTTCTCTCTCTTTCACTGTCTTTGTTTCACGGGTTTTTAAAAGTAATTGATTTTTATAATGGGGTTTAGCTGCTTTTCACTGCTGTTTTTATGCTGCTTTACACCCACTTGACTCACTTACAGAGAGATATCAATACATAGCTTTGAAGATTCTTCCTAGTCAGATATATTCTTGGGCGGTGAATAGGGGGTTTTTGCGTCCAGTTCACTGAGCAAGGAGTAGGTCTTGTCTATTACATATTGGGTTTATTGAACGGTATCTGAGCTAATTTGAAACCCTTGTTTCCTGGCTCACCCGACCTCACCTTTCCCGTTAAGCAGCCATAGTGTGTTTTGTAAACGTGTGTCTCTGTTCTGTTTTGTAATTCAGTTCAAGTGTAGCGGTTTTTACATTCCCTCTATAAGTGATATCTTATGATAAGTGTCGTTTTCTGGTTGACTTATTTCACTTAGAATCGTCGTACCTAAATCCACTCATCATGCTGCTACTAGCCTTATGACGTTGATTTCCTGGCTGAGTGATATTCCATTGTACATAAGGACCACAACTTCTTTATCCATTTTTTTCTTTCCTGGGATATTTAAGGTGTAACGAAGTGGAGGTTCTTGTCAACAGAGCAGCCCTAAACTTTGGGGTGCCTGTGTCTTGCTGATTTTTACTTTTCCCAATTTATACACCCATGAGTGGAAGTGCCCTATGCTCTCTAAGCTGAGTTTTTTAGAGGTTTCAGGACACACCGTACACTTCTCCAGAGTGGCTGTTGGCAATTTACATGCCGCCCATCAGCGTAGCAAGGCTCCCGTTTCTCCATGGCCTGTCCTGCATTTCTGGTTTTGACACTTTATTCAGCATGGCCCTTTTGACCGATGGGAAGCGAGACTTCTTTGTAGCGCTGATTTGCCTTTCCAGGTTGCTTGGTTGGCCAAAAAGGGCGTATGCGTTTTTTCCTGAATATATTCAGGAAAAAACGCATACGCCCTTTTTGGCCAAGGGCATCATGGTCGAGGTTTTGCCGCCTTTCCTGTGCTTTAAAGGCGATTCGAATCTACCTCCTGAAATCTGTTTCCTGCAATTCTGCCTTGCTTTCAAATCCTCTTCGTTGCCTTCCCTCAATATATTTGTGGACGAGAGTTATCATTTCTAACTCTGCAGGTTTGTGAATTGCAGTGCCCCTGAGCTCCATTTTTCAACTCGCTTTCTTCGGAGCTGGCCGCAAAAGCGCAGGATTGCTTCAGGCCCTATTCTGGTTCCGGGCGGCAGGCTGAGCCTGTGGTTAATTCTTCTTCCTGATGGGAAAATAGAGTGACCTGTGCCTGTCCCAACACCTAGAGCTAGTCTCTCATTGGTTCCCCCTCTTCCCGTTCATCCTCAGGACAAATTGCAACCTGTACGGAACAGGAGGTTAAAGGTGCTGATTCTCCACGGAGGGAGATTGCTACTAACGCGGCTGGAATGGCGAACCCGAGCACAAGGAGATGAGAAATGAGGTGCGTTTTCGAAACCTTTCCCGATCACACGGTGTACCATCTTCTGGGTTTCTCATGCATGTTTTCGATGTAGGAAGATGCCCTTGAACCTGGAGATTTGGGACCCATGGGATGGGTACCACGCAGTGTTACTTTAAAGGGTCTGCGTTTGCTCACCCAACCTCACCAAAACTCTCAGCCCCAAGAGTGTCCACCCTTATGTCTCAATCAGCTGTGGGTCTAGAGATGGTCAATCCAGGTGGCATCACAGCCCCTGAACGAATTTTGTAAGAATTTCTCTCTCTTTCACTGTCTTTGTTTCACGGGATTTTAAAAGTAATTGATTTTTATAATGGGGTTTAGCTGCTTTTCACTGCTCTGTTTATGCTGCTTTACACCCACTTGACTCATTTACAGAGAGATATCAATACATAGCTTTGAAGATTCTTCCTAGTCAGGTATATTCTTGGGCGGTGAATAGGGGGTGTCGAGTCCAGTTCACTGAGCAAGGAGTAGGTCTTGTCTATTACATATTGGGTTTATGGAACGGTATCTGAGCTAATTTGAAACCCTTGTTTTCTCCCTCACCCGACCTCACCTTTCCCGTTAAGCAGCCATAGTGTGTTTTGTAAACGTGTGACGCTGTTCTGTTTTGTAATTCAGTTCAAGTGTAGCGGTTTTTACATTCCCTCTCTAAGTGATATCTTATGATAAGTGTCTTTTTCTGTGTGACTTATTTCACTTAGAATCGTCGTACCTAAATCCTCTCATCATGCTGCTACTAGCCTTATGACGTTAATTTCATGGCTGAGTGATATGCCATTGTACATAAGGACCACAACTTCCTTATCCATTTTTCTCTTTCCTGGGATATTTAAGGTGTAACGAAGTGGAGGTTCTTGTCAACAGAGCAGCCCTAAACTTTGGGGTGCCTGTGTCTTGCTGATTTTTAGTTTTCCCAATTTATACGCCCATGAGTGGAAGTGCCTTATGCTCTCTATGCTGAGTTCTTTAGATGTTTCAGGAAACACCGTACACTTCTCCAGAGTGGCTGTTGGCAATTTACATCCCGCCCATCAGCGTAGCAAGGCTCCCGTTTCTCCATGGCCTGTCCTGCATTTCTGGTTTTGACACTTTATTCAGCATGGCCCTTTTGACCGATGGGAAGCGAGACTTCTTTGTAGCGCTGATTTGCCTTTCCAGGTTGCTTGGTTGGCCAAAAAGGGCGTATGCGTTTTTTCCTGAATATATTCAGGAAAAAACGCATACGCCCTTTTTGGCCAAGGGCATCATGGTCGAGGTTTTGCCGCTTTTCCTGTGCTTTAAAGGCGATTCGACTCTACCTCCTGAAATCTGTTTCCTGCAATTCTGCCTTGCTTTCAAATCCTCCTCGTTGCCTTCCCTCAATATATTTGTGGACGAGAGTTATCATTTATAACTCTGCAGGTTTGTGAATTGCAGTGCCCCTGAGCTCGATTTTTCAACTCGTTTTTTTGGGAGCTGGCCGCAAAAGCACAGGATTGCTTCAGGCCCTGTTCTGCTTCCGGGCGGCAGGCTGAGCCTGTGGTTAATTCTTCTTCCTGATGGGAAAATAGAGTGACCTGTGCCTGTCCCAACACCTAGAGCTAGTCTCTCACTGGTTCCCCCTCTTCCCGTTCATCCTCAGGACAATTTGCAACCTGTACGGAACAGGAGGTTGAAGGTGCTGATTCTCGAAGGAGGGAGATTGCTAGTAAAGCGGCTGTAATGGCCAACCCGAGCACAAGGAGATGAGAAATGAGGTGCGTTTTCGAAACCTTTCCCGATCACACGGTGTACCATCTTCTGGGTTTCTCATGCATGTTTTTGTTATAGGAAGATGCCCTTGAACTTGGAGATTTGGGACCCATGGGATGGGTACCACGCAGTATTACTTTAAAGGGCCTGCGTTTCCTCAACCAACCTGACCAAACCTCTCAGCCACAAGAGTGTCCACCCTTATGTCTCAATCAGCTGTGGGTCTAGAGATGGTCAATCCAGGTGGCATCACAGCCCCTGAACGAATATTGTAAGAATTTCTCTCTCTTTCACTGTCTTTGTTTCACGGGTTTTTAAAAGTAATTGATTTTTATAATGGGGTTTAGCTGCTTTTCACTGCTGTTTTTATGCTGCTTTACACCCACTTGACTCACTTACAGAGAGATATCAATACATAGCTTTGAAGATTCTTCCTAGTCAGATATATTCTTGGGCGGTGAATAGGGGGTTTTTGCGTCCAGTTCACTGAGCAAGGAGTAGGTCTTGTCTATTACATATTGGGTTTATTGAACGGTATCTGAGCTAATTTGAAACCCTTGTTTTCTGCCTCACCCGACCTCACCTTTCCCGTTAAGCAGCCATAGTGTGTTTTGTAAACGTGTGTCTCTGTTCTGTTTTGTAATTCAGTTCAAGTGTAGCGGTTTTTACATTCCCTCTATAAGTGATATCTTATGATAAGTGTCGTCTTCTGGTTGACTTATTTCACTTAGAATCGTCGTACCTAAATCCACTCATCATGCTGCTACTAGCCTTATGACGTTGATTTCCTGGCTGAGTGATATTCCATTGTACATAAGGACCACAACTTCTTTATCCATTTTTTTCTTTCCTGGGATATTTAAGGTGTAACGAAGTGGAGGTTCTTGTCAACAGAGCAGCCCTAAACTTTGGGGTGCCTGTGTCTTGCTGATTTTTACTTGTCCCAATTTATACACCCATGAGTGGAAGTGCCCTATGCTCTCTAAGCTGAGTTTTTTAGAGGTTTCAGGACACACCGTACACTTCTCCAGAGTGGCTGTTGGCAATTTACATCGCGCCCATCAGCGTAGCAAGGCTCCCGTTTCTCCATGGCCTGTCCTGAATTTCTGGTTTTGACACTTTATTCAGCATGGCCCTTTTGACCGATGGGAAGCGAGACTTCTTTGTAGCGCTGATTTGCCTTTCCAGGTTGCTTGGTTGGCCAAAAAGGGCGTATGCGTTTTTTCCTGAATATATTCAGGAAAAAACGCATACGCCCTTTTTGGCCAAGGGCATCATGGTCGAGGTTTTGCCGCCTTTCCTGTGCTTTAAAGGCGATTCGAATCTACCTCCTGAAATCTGTTTCCTGCAATTCTGCCTTGCTTTCAAATCCTCTTCGTTGCCTTCCCTCAATATATTTGTGGACGAGAGTTATCATTTCTAACTCTGCAGGTTTGTGAATTGCAGTGCCCCTGAGCTCCATTTTTCAACTCGCTTTCTTCGGAGCTGGCCGCAAAAGCGCAGGATTGCTTCAGGCCCTATTCTGGTTCCGGGCGGCAGGCTGAGCCTGTGGTTAATTCTTCTTCCTGATGGGAAAATAGAGTGACCTGTGCCTGTCCCAACACCTAGAGCTAGTCTCTCATTGGTTCCCCCTCTTCCCGTTCATCCTCAGGACAAATTGCAACCTGTACGGAACAGGAGGTTAAAGGTGCTGATTCTCCACGGAGGGAGATTGCTACTAACGCGGCTGGAATGGCGAACCCGAGCACAAGGAGATGAGAAATGAGGTGCGTTTTCGAAACCTTTCCCGATCACACGGTGTACCATCTTCTGGGTTTCTCATGCATGTTTTCGATGTAGGAAGATGCCCTTGAACCTGGAGATTTGGGACCCATGGGATGGGTACCACGCAGTGTTACTTTAAAGGGTCTGCGTTTGCTCACCCAACCTCACCAAAACTCTCAGCCCCAAGAGTGTCCACCCTTATGTCTCAATCAGCTGTGGGTCTAGAGATGGTCAATCCAGGTGGCATCACAGCCCCTGAACGAATTTTGTAAGAATTTCTCTCTCTTTCACTGTCTTTGTTTCACGGGATTTTAAAAGTAATTGATTTTTATAATGGGGTTTAGCTGCTTTTCACTGCTCTGTTTATGCTGCTTTACACCCACTTGACTCATTTACAGAGAGATATCAATACATAGCTTTGAAGATTCTTCCTAGTCAGGTATATTCTTGGGCGGTGAATAGGGGGTGTCGAGTCCAGTTCACTGAGCAAGGAGTAGGTCTTGTCTATTACATATTGGGTTTATGGAACGGTATCTGAGCTAATTTGAAACCCTTGTTTTCTCCCTCACCCGACCTCACCTTTCCCGTTAAGCAGCCATAGTGTGTTTTGTAAACGTGTGACGCTGTTCTGTTTTGTAATTCAGTTCAAGTGTAGCGGTTTTTACATTCCCTCTCTAAGTGATATCTTATGATAAGTGTCTTTTTCTGTGTGACTTATTTCACTTAGAATCGTCGTACCTAAATCCTCTCATCATGCTGCTACTAGCCTTATGACGTTAATTTCATGGCTGAGTGATATGCCATTGTACATAAGGACCACAACTTCCTTATCCATTTTTCTCTTTCCTGGGATATTTAAGGTGTAACGAAGTGGAGGTTCTTGTCAACAGAGCAGCCCTAAACTTTGGGGTGCCTGTGTCTTGCTGATTTTTAGTTTTCCCAATTTATACGCCCATGAGTGGAAGTGCCTTATGCTCTCTATGCTGAGTTCTTTAGATGTTTCAGGAAACACCGTACACTTCTCCAGAGTGGCTGTTGGCAATTTACATCCCGCCCATCAGCGTAGCAAGGCTCCCGTTTCTCCATGGCCTGTCCTGCATTTCTGGTTTTGACACTTTATTCAGCATGGCCCTTTTGACCGATGGGAAGCGAGACTTCTTTGTAGCGCTGATTTGCCTTTCCAGGTTGCTTGGTTGGCCAAAAAGGGCGTATGCGTTTTTTCCTGAATATATTCAGGAAAAAACGCATACGCCCTTTTTGGCCAAGGGCATCATGGTCGAGGTTTTGCCGCTTTTCCTGTGCTTTAAAGGCGATTCGACTCTACCTCCTGAAATCTGTTTCCTGCAATTCTGCCTTGCTTTCAAATCCTCCTCGTTGCCTTCCCTCAATATATTTGTGGACGAGAGTTATCATTTATAACTCTGCAGGTTTGTGAATTGCAGTGCCCCTGAGCTCGATTTTTCAACTCGTTTTTTTGGGAGCTGGCCGCAAAAGCACAGGATTGCTTCAGGCCCTGTTCTGCTTCCGGGCGGCAGGCTGAGCCTGTGGTTAATTCTTCTTCCTGATGGGAAAATAGAGTGACCTGTGCCTGTCCCAACACCTAGAGCTAGTCTCTCACTGGTTCCCCCTCTTCCCGTTCATCCTCAGGACAATTTGCAACCTGTACGGAACAGGAGGTTGAAGGTGCTGATTCTCGAAGGAGGGAGATTGCTAGTAAAGCGGCTGTAATGGCCAACCCGAGCACAAGGAGATGAGAAATGAGGTGCGTTTTCGAAACCTTTCCCGATCACACGGTGTACCATCTTCTGGGTTTCTCATGCATGTTTTTGTTATAGGAAGATGCCCTTGAACTTGGAGATTTGGGACCCATGGGATGGGTACCACGCAGTATTACTTTAAAGGGCCTGCGTTTCCTCAACCAACCTGACCAAACCTCTCAGCCACAAGAGTGTCCACCCTTATGTCTCAATCAGCTGTGGGTCTAGAGATGGTCAATCCAGGTGGCATCACAGCCCCTGAACGAATATTGTAAGAATTTCTCTCTCTTTCACTGTCTTTGTTTCACGGGTTTTTAAAAGTAATTGCTTTTTATAATGGGGTTTAGCTGCTTTTCACTGCTGTTTTTATGCTGCTTTACACCCACTTGACTCACTTACAGAGAGATATCAATACATAGCTTTGAAGATTCTTCCTAGTCAGATATATTCTTGGGCGGTGAATAGGGGGTTTTTGCGTCCAGTTCACTGAGCAAGGAGTAGGTCTTGTCTATTACATATTGGGTTTATTGAACGGTATCTGAGCTAATTTGAAACCCTTGTTTTCTGCCTCACCCGACCTCACCTTTCCCGTTAAGCAGCCATAGTGTGTTTTGTAAACGTGTGTCTCTGTTCTGTTTTGTAATTCAGTTCAAGTGTAGCGGTTTTTACATTCCCTCTATAAGTGATATCTTATGATAAGTGTCGTCTTCTGGTTGACTTATTTCACTTAGAATCGTCGTACCTAAATCCACTCATCATGCTGCTACTAGCCTTATGACGTTGATTTCCTGGCTGAGTGATATTCCATTGTACATAAGGACCACAACTTCTTTATCCATTTTTTTCTTTCCTGGGATATTTAAGGTGTAACGAAGTGGAGGTTCTTGTCAACAGAGCAGCCCTAAACTTTGGGGTGCCTGTGTCTTGCTGATTTTTACTTGTCCCAATTTATACACCCATGAGTGGAAGTGCCCTATGCTCTCTAAGCTGAGTTTTTTAGAGGTTTCAGGACACACCGTACACTTCTCCAGAGTGGCTGTTGGCAATTTACATCGCGCCCATCAGCGTAGCAAGGCTCCCGTTTCTCCATGGCCTGTCCTGCATTTCTGGTTTTGACACTTTATTCAGCATGGCCCTTTTGACCGATGGGAAGCGAGACTTCTTTGTAGCGCTGATTTGCCTTTCCAGGTTGCTTGGTTGGCCAAAAAGGGCGTATGCGTTTTTTCCTGAATATATTCAGGAAAAAACGCATACGCCCTTTTTGGCCAAGGGCATCATGGTCGAGGTTTTGCCGCCTTTCCTGTGCTTTAAAGGCGATTCGAATCTACCTCCTGAAATCTGTTTCCTGCAATTCTGCCTTGCTTTCAAATCCTCTTCGTTGCCTTCCCTCAATATATTTGTGGACGAGAGTTATCATTTCTAACTCTGCAGGTTTGTGAATTGCAGTGCCCCTGAGCTCCATTTTTCAACTCGCTTTCTTCGGAGCTGGCCGCAAAAGCGCAGGATTGCTTCAGGCCCTATTCTGGTTCCGGGCGGCAGGCTGAGCCTGTGGTTAATTCTTCTTCCTGATGGGAAAATAGAGTGACCTGTGCCTGTCCCAACACCTAGAGCTAGTCTCTCATTGGTTCCCCCTCTTCCCGTTCATCCTCAGGACAAATTGCAACCTGTACGGAACAGGAGGTTAAAGGTGCTGATTCTCCACGGAGGGAGATTGCTACTAACGCGGCTGGAATGGCGAACCCGAGCACAAGGAGATGAGAAATGAGGTGCGTTTTAGAAACCTTTCCCGATCACACGGTGTACCATCTTCTGGGTTTCTCATGCATGTTTTCGATGTAGGAAGATGCCCTTGAACCTGGAGATTTGGGACCCATGGGATGGGTACCACGCAGTGTTACTTTAAAGGGTCTGCGTTTGCTCACCCAACCTCACCAAAACTCTCAGCCCCAAGAGTGTCCACCCTTATGTCTCAATCAGCTGTGGGTCTAGAGATGGTCAATCCAGGTGGCATCACAGCCCCTGAACGAATTTTGTAAGAATTTCTCTCTCTTTCACTGTCTTTGTTTCACGGGATTTTAAAAGTAATTGATTTTTATAATGGGGTTTAGCTGCTTTTCACTGCTCTGTTTATGCTGCTTTACACCCACTTGACTCATTTACAGAGAGATATCAATACATAGCTTTGAAGATTCTTCCTAGTCAGGTATATTCTTGGGCGGTGAATAGGGGGTGTCGAGTCCAGTTCACTGAGCAAGGAGTAGGTCTTGTCTATTACATATTGGGTTTATGGAACGGTATCTGAGCTAATTTGAAACCCTTGTTTTCTCCCTCACCCGACCTCACCTTTCCCGTTAAGCAGCCATAGTGTGTTTTGTAAACGTGTGACGCTGTTCTGTTTTGTAATTCAGTTCAAGTGTAGCGGTTTTTACATTCCCTCTCTAAGTGATATCTTATGATAAGTGTCTTTTTCTGTGTGACTTATTTCACTTAGAATCGTCGTACCTAAATCCTCTCATCATGCTGCTACTAGCCTTATGACGTTAATTTCATGGCTGAGTGATATGCCATTGTACATAAGGACCACAACTTCCTTATCCATTTTTCTCTTTCCTGGGATATTTAAGGTGTAACGAAGTGGAGGTTCTTGTCAACAGAGCAGCCCTAAACTTTGGGGTGCCTGTGTCTTGCTGATTTTTAGTTTTCCCAATTTATACGCCCATGAGTGGAAGTGCCTTATGCTCTCTATGCTGAGTTCTTTAGATGTTTCAGGAAACACCGTACACTTCTCCAGAGTGGCTGTTGGCAATTTACATCCCGCCCATCAGCGTAGTAAGGCTCCCGTTTCTCCATGGCCTGTCCTGCATTTCTGGTTTTGACACTTTATTCAGCATGGCCCTTTTGACCGATGGGAAGCGAGACTTCTTTGTAGCGCTGATTTGCCTTTCCAGGTTGCTTGGTTGGCCAAAAAGGGCGTATGCGTTTTTTCCTGAATATATTCAGGAAAAAACGCATACGCCCTTTTTGGCCAAGGGCATCATGGTCGAGGTTTTGCCGCTTTTCCTGTGCTTTAAAGGCGATTCGACTCTACCTCCTGAAATCTGTTTCCTGCAATTCTGCCTTGCTTTCAAATCCTCCTCGTTGCCTTCCCTCAATATATTTGTGGACGAGAGTTATCATTTATAACTCTGCAGGTTTGTGAATTGCAGTGCCCCTGAGCTCGATTTTTCAACTCGCTTTTTTGGGAGCTGGCCGCAAAAGCACAGGATTGCTTCAGGCCCTGTTCTGCTTCCGGGCGACAGGCTGAGCCTGTGGTTAATTCTTCTTCCTGATGGGAAAATAGAGTGACCTGTGCCTGTCCCAACACCTAGAGCTAGTCTCTCACTGGTTCCCCCTCTTCCCGTTCATCCTCAGGACAATTTGCAACCTGTACGGAACAGGAGGTTGAAGGTGCTGATTCTCGAAGGAGGGAGATTGCTAGTAAAGCGGCTGTAATGGCCAACCCGAGCACAAGGAGATGAGAAATGAGGTGCGTTTTCGAAACCTTTCCCGATCACACGGTGTACCATCTTCTGGGTTTCTCATGCATGTTTTTGTTATAGGAAGATGCCCTTGAACTTGGAGATTTGGGACCCATGGGATGGGTACCACGCAGTATTACTTTAAAGGGCCTGCGTTTCCTCAACCAACCTGACCAAACCTCTCAGCCACAAGAGTGTCCACCCTTATGTCTCAATCAGCTGTGGGTCTAGAGATGGTCAATCCAGGTGGCATCACAGCCCCTGAACGAATATTGTAAGAATTTCTCTCTCTTTCACTGTCTTTGTTTCACGGGTTTTTAAAAGTAATTGATTTTTATAATGGGGTTTAGCTGCTTTTCACTGCTGTTTTTATGCTGCTTTACACCCACTTGACTCACTTACAGAGAGATATCAATACATAGCTTTGAAGATTCTTCCTAGTCAGATATATTCTTGGGCGGTGAATAGGGGGTTTTTGCGTCCAGTTCACTGAGCAAGGAGTAGGTCTTGTCTATTACATATTGGGTTTATTGAACGGTATCTGAGCTAATTTGAAACCCTTGTTTTCTGCCTCACCCGACCTCACCTTTCCCGTTAAGCAGCCATAGTGTGTTTTGTAAACGTGTGTCTCTGTTCTGTTTTGTAATTCAGTTCAAGTGTAGCGGTTTTTACATTCCCTCTATAAGTGATATCTTATGATAAGTGTCGTTTTCTGGTTGACTTATTTCACTTAGAATCGTCGTACCTAAATCCACTCATCATGCTGCTACTAGCCTTATGACGTTGATTTCCTGGCTGAGTGATATTCCATTGTACATAAGGACCACAACTTCTTTATCCATTTTTTTCTTTCCTGGGATATTTAAGGTGTAACGAAGTGGAGGTTCTTGTCAACAGAGCAGCCCTAAACTTTGGGGTGCCTGTGTCTTGCTGATTTTTACTTGTCCCAATTTATACACCCATGAGTGGAAGTGCCCTATGCTCTCTAAGCTGAGTTTTTTAGAGGTTTCAGGACACACCGTACACTTCTCCAGAGTGGCTGTTGGCAATTTACATCGCGCCCATCAGCGTAGCAAGGCTCCCGTTTCTCCATGGCCTGTCCTGCATTTCTGGTTTTGACACTTTATTCAGCATGGCCCTTTTGACCGATGGGAAGCGAGACTTCTTTGTAGCGCTGATTTGCCTTTCCAGGTTGCTTGGTTGGCCAAAAAGGGCGTATGCGTTTTTTCCTGAATATATTCAGGAAAAAACGCATACGCCCTTTTTGGCCAAGGGCATCATGGTCGAGGTTTTGCCGCCTTTCCTGTGCTTTAAAGGCGATTCGAATCTACCTCCTGAAATCTGTTTCCTGCAATTCTGCCTTGCTTTCAAATCCTCTTCGTTGCCTTCCCTCACTATATTTGTGGACGAGAGTTATCATTTCTAACTCTGCAGGTTTGTGAATTGCAGTGCCCCTGAGCTCCATTTTTCAACTCGCTTTCTTCGGAGCTGGCCGCAAAAGCGCAGGATTGCTTCAGGCCCTATTCTGGTTCCGGGCGGCAGGCTGAGCCTGTGGTTAATTCTTCTTCCTGATGGGAAAATAGAGTGACCTGTGCCTGTCCCAACACCTAGAGCTAGTCTCTCATTGGTTCCCCCTCTTCCCGTTCATCCTCAGGACAAATTGCAACCTGTACGGAACAGGAGGTTAAAGGTGCTGATTCTCCACGGAGGGAGATTGCTACTAACGCGGCTGGAATGGCGAACCCGAGCACAAGGAGATGAGAAATGAGGTGCGTTTTAGAAACCTTTCCCGATCACACGGTGTACCATCTTCTGGGTTTCTCATGCATGTTTTCGATGTAGGAAGATGCCCTTGAACTTGGAGATTTGGGACCCATGGGATGGGTACCACGCAGTATTACTTTAAAGGGCCTGCGTTTCCTCAACCAACCTGACCAAACCTCTCAGCCACAAGAGTGTCCACCCTTATGTCTCAATCAGCTGTGGGTCTAGAGATGGTCAATCCAGGTGGCATCACAGCCCCTGAACGAATATTGTAAGAATTTCTCTCTCTTTCACTGTCTTTGTTTCACGGGTTTTTAAAAGTAATTGATTTTTATAATGGGGTTTAGCTGCTTTTCACTGCTGTTTTTATGCTGCTTTACACCCACTTGACTCACTTACAGAGAGATATCAATACATAGCTTTGAAGATTCTTCCTAGTCAGATATATTCTTGGGCGGTGAATAGGGGGTTTTTGCGTCCAGTTCACTGAGCAAGGAGTAGGTCTTGTCTATTACATATTGGGTTTATTGAACGGTATCTGAGCTAATTTGAAACCCTTGTTTTCTGCCTCACCCGACCTCACCTTTCCCGTTAAGCAGCCATAGTGTGTTTTGTAAACGTGTGTCTCTGTTCTGTTTTGTAATTCAGTTCAAGTGTAGCGGTTTTTACATTCCCTCTATAAGTGATATCTTATGATAAGTGTCGTTTTCTGGTTGACTTATTTCACTTAGAATCGTCGTACCTAAATCCACTCATCATGCTGCTACTAGCCTTATGACGTTGATTTCCTGGCTGAGTGATATTCCATTGTACATAAGGACCACAACTTCTTTATCCATTTTTTTCTTTCCTGGGATATTTAAGGTGTAACGAAGTGGAGGTTCTTGTCAACAGAGCAGCCCTAAACTTTGGGGTGCCTGTGTCTTGCTGATTTTTACTTGTCCCAATTTATACACCCATGAGTGGAAGTGCCCTATGCTCTCTAAGCTGAGTTTTTTAGAGGTTTCAGGACACACCGTACACTTCTCCAGAGTGGCTGTTGGCAATTTACATCCCGCCCATCAGCGTAGCAAGGCTCCCGTTTCTCCATGGCCTGTCCTGCATTTCTGGTTTTGACACTTTATTCAGCATGGCCCTTTTGACCGATGGGAAGCGAGACTTCTTTGTAGCGCTGATTTGCCTTTCCAGGTTGCTTGGTTGGCCAAAAAGGGCGTATGCGTTTTTTCCTGAATATATTCAGGAAAAAACGCATACGCCCTTTTTGGCCAAGGGCATCATGGTCGAGGTTTTGCCGCCTTTCCTGTGCTTTAAAGGCGATTCGAATCTACCTCCTGAAATCTGTTTCCTGCAATTCTGCCTTGCTTTCAAATCCTCTTCGTTGCCTTCCCTCAATATATTTGTGGACGAGAGTTATCATTTCTAACTCTGCAGGTTTGTGAATTGCAGTGCCCCTGAGCTCCATTTTTCAACTCGCTTTCTTCGGAGCTGGCCGCAAAAGCGCAGGATTGCTTCAGGCCCTATTCTGGTTCCGGGCGGCAGGCTGAGCCTGTGGTTAATTCTTCTTCCTGATGGGAAAATAGAGTGACCTGTGCCTGTCCCAACACCTAGAGCTAGTCTCTCATTGGTTCCCCCTCTTCCCGTTCATCCTCAGGACAAATTGCAACCTGTACGGAACAGGAGGTTAAAGGTGCTGATTCTCCACGGAGGGAGATTGCTACTAACGTGGCTGGAATGGCGAACCCGAGCACAAGGAGATGAGAAATGAGGTGCGTTTTAGAAACCTTTCCCGATCACACGGTGTACCATCTTCTGGGTTTCTCATGCATGTTTTCGATGTAGGAAGATGCCCTTGAACCTGGAGATTTGGGACCCATGGGATGGGTACCATGCAGTATTACTTTAAAGGGTCTGCGTTTGCTCACCCAACCTCACCAAACCTCTCAGCCCCAAGAGTGTCCACCCTTATGTCTCAATCAGCTGTGGGTCTAGAGATGGTCAATCCAGGTGGCATCACAGCCCCTGAACGAATTTTGTAAGAATTTCTCTCTCTTTCACTGTCTTTGTTTCACGGGATTTTAAAAGTAATTGATTTTTATAATGGGGTTTAGCTGCTTTTCACTGCTCTGTTTATGCTGCTTTACACCCACTTGACTCATTTACAGAGAGATATCAATACATAGCTTTGAAGATTCTTCCTAGTCAGGTATATTCTTGGGCGGTGAATAGGGGGTGTCGAGTCCAGTTCACTGAGCAAGGAGTAGGTCTTGTCTATTACATATTGGGTTTATTGAACGGTATCTGAGCTAATTTGAAACCCTTGTTTTCTGCCTCACCCGACCTCACCTTTCCCGTTAAGCAGCCATAGTGTGTTTTGTAAACGTGTGTCTCTGTTCTGTTTTGTAATTCAGTTCAAGTGTAGCGGTTTTTACATTCCCTCTATAAGTGATATCTTATGATAAGTGTCGTTTTCTGGTTGACTTATTTCACTTAGAATCGTCGTACCTAAATCCACTCATCATGCTGCTACTAGCCTTATGACGTTGATTTCCTGGCTGAGTGATATTCCATTGTACATAAGGACCACAACTTCTTTATCCATTTTTTTCTTTCCTGGGATATTTAAGGTGTAACGAAGTGGAGGTTCTTGTCAACAGAGCAGCCCTAAACTTTGGGGTGCCTGTGTCTTGCTGATTTTTACTTTTCCCAATTTATACACCCATGAGTGGAAGTGCCCTATGCTCTCTAAGCTGAGTTTTTTAGAGGTTTCAGGACACACCGTACACTTCTCCAGAGTGGCTGTTGGCAATTTACATCCCGCCCATCAGCGTAGCAAGGCTCCCGTTTCTCCATGGCCTGTCCTGCATTTCTGGTTTTGACACTTTATTCAGCATGGCCCTTTTGACCGATGGGAAGCGAGACTTCTTTGTAGCGCTGATTTGCCTTTCCAGGTTGCTTGGTTGGCCAAAAAGGGCGTATGCGTTTTTTCCTGAATATATTCAGGAAAAAACGCATACGCCCTTTTTGGCCAAGGGCATCATGGTCGAGGTTTTGCCGCCTTTCCTGTGCTTTAAAGGCGATTCGAATCTACCTCCTGAAATCTGTTTCCTGCAATTCTGCCTTGCTTTCAAATCCTCTTCGTTGCCTTCCCTCAATATATTTGTGGACGAGAGTTATCATTTCTAACTCTGCAGGTTTGTGAATTGCAGTGCCCCTGAGCTCCATTTTTCAACTCGCTTTCTTCGGAGCTGGCCGCAAAAGCGCAGGATTGCTTCAGGCCCTATTCTGGTTCCGGGCGGCAGGCTGAGCCTGTGGTTAATTCTTCTTCCTGATGGGAAAATAGAGTGACCTGTGCCTGTCCCAACACCTAGAGCTAGTCTCTCATTGGTTCCCCCTCTTCCCGTTCATCCTCAGGACAAATTGCAACCTGTACGGAACAGGAGGTTAAAGGTGCTGATTCTCCACGGAGGGAGATTGCTACTAACGCGGCTGGAATGGCGAACCCGAGCACAAGGAGATGAGAAATGAGGTGCGTTTTAGAAACCTTTCCCGATCACACGGTGTACCATCTTCTGGGTTTCTCATGCATGTTTTCGATGTAGGAAGATGCCCTTGAACCTGGAGATTTGGGACCCATGGGATGGGTACCACGCAGTGTTACTTTAAAGGGTCTGCGTTTGCTCACCCAACCTCACCAAAACTCTCAGCCCCAAGAGTGTCCACCCTTATGTCTCAATCAGCTGTGGGTCTAGAGATGGTCAATCCAGGTGGCATCACAGCCCCTGAACGAATTTTGTAAGAATTTCTCTCTCTTTCACTGTCTTTGTTTCACGGGATTTTAAAAGTAATTGATTTTTATAATGGGGTTTAGCTGCTTTTCACTGCTCTGTTTATGCTGCTTTACACCCACTTGACTCATTTACAGAGAGATATCAATACATAGCTTTGAAGATTCTTCCTAGTCAGGTATATTCTTGGGCGGTGAATAGGGGGTGTCGAGTCCAGTTCACTGAGCAAGGAGTAGGTCTTGTCTATTACATATTGGGTTTATGGAACGGTATCTGAGCTAATTTGAAACCCTTGTTTTCTCCCTCACCCGACCTCACCTTTCCCGTTAAGCAGCCATAGTGTGTTTTGTAAACGTGTGACGCTGTTCTGTTTTGTAATTCAGTTCAAGTGTAGCGGTTTTTACATTCCCTCTCTAAGTGATATCTTATGATAAGTGTCTTTTTCTGTGTGACTTATTTCACTTAGAATCGTCGTACCTAAATCCTCTCATCATGCTGCTACTAGCCTTATGACGTTAATTTCATGGCTGAGTGATATGCCATTGTACATAAGGACCACAACTTCCTTATCCATTTTTCTCTTTCCTGGGATATTTAAGGTGTAACGAAGTGGAGGTTCTTGTCAACAGAGCAGCCCTAAACTTTGGGGTGCCTGTGTCTTGCTGATTTTTAGTTTTCCCAATTTATACGCCCATGAGTGGAAGTGCCTTATGCTCTCTATGCTGAGTTCTTTAGATGTTTCAGGACACACCGTACACTTCTCCAGAGTGGCTGTTGGCAATTTACATCCCGCCCATCAGCGTAGTAAGGCTCCCGTTTCTCCATGGCCTGTCCTGCATTTCTGGTTTTGACACTTTATTCAGCATGGCCCTTTTGACCGATGGGAAGCGAGACTTCTTTGTAGCGCTGATTTGCCTTTCCAGGTTGCTTGGTTGGCCAAAAAGGGCGTATGCGTTTTTTCCTGAATATATTCAGGAAAAAACGCATACGCCCTTTTTGGCCAAGGGCATCATGGTCGAGGTTTTGCCGCTTTTCCTGTGCTTTAAAGGCGATTCGACTCTACCTCCTGAAATCTGTTTCCTGCAATTCTGCCTTGCTTTCAAATCCTCCTCGTTGCCTTCCCTCAATATATTTGTGGACGAGAGTTATCATTTATAACTCTGCAGGTTTGTGAATTGCAGTGCCCCTGAGCTCGATTTTTCAACTCGCTTTTTTGGGAGCTGGCCGCAAAAGCACAGGATTGCTTCAGGCCCTGTTCTGCTTCCGGGCGGCAGGCTGAGCCTGTGGTTAATTCTTCTTCCTGATGGGAAAATAGAGTGACCTGTGCCTGTCCCAACACCTAGAGCTAGTCTCTCACTGGTTCCCCCTCTTCCCGTTCATCCTCAGGACAAATTGCAACCTGTACGGAACAGGAGGTTGAAGGTGCTGATTCTCGAAGGAGGGAGATTGCTAGTAAAGCGGCTGTAATGGCCAACCCGAGCACAAGGAGATGAGAAATGAGGTGCGTTTTCGAAACCTTTCCCGATCACACGGTGTACCATCTTCTGGGTTTCTCATGCATGTTTTTGTTATAGGAAGATGCCCTTGAACTTGGAGATTTGGGACCCATGGGATGGGTACCACGCAGTATTACTTTAAAGGGCCTGCGTTTCCTCAACCAACCTGACCAAACCTCTCAGCCACAAGAGTGTCCACCCTTATGTCTCAATCAGCTGTGGGTCTAGAGATGGTCAATCCAGGTGGCATCACAGCCCCTGAACGAATATTGTAAGAATTTCTCTCTCTTTCACTGTCTTTGTTTCACGGGTTTTTAAAAGTAATTGCTTTTATAATGGGGTTTAGCTGCTTTTCACTGCTGTTTTTATGCTGCTTTACACCCACTTGACTCACTTACAGAGAGATATCAATACATAGCTTTGAAGATTCTTCCTAGTCAGATATATTCTTGGGCGGTGAATAGGGGGTTTTTGCGTCCAGTTCACTGAGCAAGGAGTAGGTCTTGTCTATTACATATTGGGTTTATTGAACGGTATCTGAGCTAATTTGAAACCCTTGTTTTCTGCCTCACCCGACCTCACCTTTCCCGTTAAGCAGCCATAGTGTGTTTTGTAAACGTGTGTCTCTGTTCTGTTTTGTAATTCAGTTCAAGTGTAGCGGTTTTTACATTCCCTCTATAAGTGATATCTTATGATAAGTGTCGTTTTCTGGTTGACTTATTTCACTTAGAATCGTCGTACCTAAATCCACTCATCATGCTGCTACTAGCCTTATGACGTTGATTTCCTGGCTGAGTGATATTCCATTGTACATAAGGACCACAACTTCTTTATCCATTTTTTTCTTTCCTGGGATATTTAAGGTGTAACGAAGTGGAGGTTCTTGTCAACAGAGCAGCCCTAAACTTTGGGGTGCCTGTGTCTTGCTGATTTTTACTTTTCCCAATTTATACACCCATGAGTGGAAGTGCCCTATGCTCTCTAAGCTGAGTTTTTTAGAGGTTTCAGGACACACCGTACACTTCTCCAGAGTGGCTGTTGGCAATTTACATCCCGCCCATCAGCGTAGCAAGGCTCCCGTTTCTCCATGGCCTGTCCTGCATTTCTGGTTTTGACACTTTATTCAGCATGGCCCTTTTGACCGATGGGAAGCGAGACTTCTTTGTAGCGCTGATTTGCCTTTCCAGGTTGCTTGGTTGGCCAAAAAGGGCGTATGCGTTTTTTCCTGAATATATTCAGGAAAAAACGCATACGCCCTTTTTGGCCAAGGGCATCATGGTCGAGGTTTTGCCGCCTTTCCTGTGCTTTAAAGGCGATTCGAATCTACCTCCTGAAATCTGTTTCCTGCAATTCTGCCTTGCTTTCAAATCCTCTTCGTTGCCTTCCCTCAATATATTTGTGGACGAGAGTTATCATTTCTAACTCTGCAGGTTTGTGAATTGCAGTGCCCCTGAGCTCCATTTTTCAACTCGCTTTCTTCGGAGCTGGCCGCAAAAGCGCAGGATTGCTTCAGGCCCTATTCTGGTTCCGGGCGGCAGGCTGAGCCTGTGGTTAATTCTTCTTCCTGATGGGAAAATAGAGTGACCTGTGCCTGTCCCAACACCTAGAGCTAGTCTCTCATTGGTTCCCCCTCTTCCCGTTCATCCTCAGGACAAATTGCAACCTGTACGGAACAGGAGGTTAAAGGTGCTGATTCTCCACGGAGGGAGATTGCTACTAACGCGGCTGGAATGGCGAACCCGAGCACAAGGAGATGAGAAATGAGGTGCGTTTTAGAAACCTTTCCCGATCACACGGTGTACCATCTTCTGGGTTTCTCATGCATGTTTTCGATGTAGGAAGATGCCCTTGAACCTGGAGATTTGGGACCCATGGGATGGGTACCACGCAGTGTTACTTTAAAGGGTCTGCGTTTGCTCACCCAACCTCACCAAAACTCTCAGCCCCAAGAGTGTCCACCCTTATGTCTCAATCAGCTGTGGGTCTAGAGATGGTCAATCCAGGTGGCATCACAGCCCCTGAACGAATTTTGTAAGAATTTCTCTCTCTTTCACTGTCTTTGTTTCACGGGATTTTAAAAGTAATTGATTTTTATAATGGGGTTTAGCTGCTTTTCACTGCTCTGTTTATGCTGCTTTACACCCACTTGACTCATTTACAGAGAGATATCAATACATAGCTTTGAAGATTCTTCCTAGTCAGGTATATTCTTGGGCGGTGAATAGGGGGTGTCGAGTCCAGTTCACTGAGCAAGGAGTAGGTCTTGTCTATTACATATTGGGTTTATGGAACGGTATCTGAGCTAATTTGAAACCCTTGTTTTCTCCCTCACCCGACCTCACCTTTCCCGTTAAGCAGCCATAGTGTGTTTTGTAAACGTGTGACGCTGTTCTGTTTTGTAATTCAGTTCAAGTGTAGCGGTTTTTACATTCCCTCTCTAAGTGATATCTTATGATAAGTGTCTTTTTCTGTGTGACTTATTTCACTTAGAATCGTCGTACCTAAATCCTCTCATCATGCTGCTACTAGCCTTATGACGTTAATTTCATGGCTGAGTGATATGCCATTGTACATAAGGACCACAACTTCCTTATCCATTTTTCTCTTTCCTGGGATATTTAAGGTGTAACGAAGTGGAGGTTCTTGTCAACAGAGCAGCCCTAAACTTTGGGGTGCCTGTGTCTTGCTGATTTTTAGTTTTCCCAATTTATACGCCCATGAGTGGAAGTGCCTTATGCTCTCTATGCTGAGTTCTTTAGATGTTTCAGGACACACCGTACACTTCTCCAGAGTGGCTGTTGGCAATTTACATCCCGCCCATCAGCGTAGTAAGGCTCCCGTTTCTCCATGGCCTGTCCTGCATTTCTGGTTTTGACACTTTATTCAGCATGGCCCTTTTGACCGATGGGAAGCGAGACTTCTTTGTAGCGCTGATTTGCCTTTCCAGGTTGCTTGGTTGGCCAAAAAGGGCGTATGCGTTTTTTCCTGAATATATTCAGGAAAAAACGCATACGCCCTTTTTGGCCAAGGGCATCATGGTCGAGGTTTTGCCGCTTTTCCTGTGCTTTAAAGGCGATTCGACTCTACCTCCTGAAATCTGTTTCCTGCAATTCTGCCTTGCTTTCAAATCCTCCTCGTTGCCTTCCCTCAATATATTTGTGGACGAGAGTTATCATTTATAACTCTGCAGGTTTGTGAATTGCAGTGCCCCTGAGCTCGATTTTTCAACTCGCTTTTTTGGGAGCTGGCCGCAAAAGCACAGGATTGCTTCAGGCCCTGTTCTGCTTCCGGGCGGCAGGCTGAGCCTGTGGTTAATTCTTCTTCCTGATGGGAAAATAGAGTGACCTGTGCCTGTCCCAACACCTAGAGCTAGTCTCTCACTGGTTCCCCCTCTTCCCGTTCATCCTCAGGACAAATTGCAACCTGTACGGAACAGGAGGTTGAAGGTGCTGATTCTCGAAGGAGGGAGATTGCTAGTAAAGCGGCTGTAATGGCCAACCCGAGCACAAGGAGATGAGAAATGAGGTGCGTTTTCGAAACCTTTCCCGATCACACGGTGTACCATCTTCTGGGTTTCTCATGCATGTTTTTGTTATAGGAAGATGCCCTTGAACTTGGAGATTTGGGACCCATGGGATGGGTACCACGCAGTATTACTTTAAAGGGCCTGCGTTTCCTCAACCAACCTGACCAAACCTCTCAGCCACAAGAGTGTCCACCCTTATGTCTCAATCAGCTGTGGGTCTAGAGATGGTCAATCCAGGTGGCATCACAGCCCCTGAACGAATATTGTAAGAATTTCTCTCTCTTTCACTGTCTTTGTTTCACGGGTTTTTAAAAGTAATTGCTTTTATAATGGGGTTTAGCTGCTTTTCACTGCTGTTTTTATGCTGCTTTACACCCACTTGACTCACTTACAGAGAGATATCAATACATAGCTTTGAAGATTCTTCCTAGTCAGATATATTCTTGGGCGGTGAATAGGGGGTTTTTGCGTCCAGTTCACTGAGCAAGGAGTAGGTCTTGTCTATTACATATTGGGTTTATTGAACGGTATCTGAGCTAATTTGAAACCCTTGTTTTCTGCCTCACCCGACCTCACCTTTCCCGTTAAGCAGCCATAGTGTGTTTTGTAAACGTGTGTCTCTGTTCTGTTTTGTAATTCAGTTCAAGTGTAGCGGTTTTTACATTCCCTCTATAAGTGATATCTTATGATAAGTGTCGTTTTCTGGTTGACTTATTTCACTTAGAATCGTCGTACCTAAATCCACTCATCATGCTGCTACTAGCCTTATGACGTTGATTTCCTGGCTGAGTGATATTCCATTGTACATAAGGACCACAACTTCTTTATCCATTTTTTTCTTTCCTGGGATATTTAAGGTGTAACGAAGTGGAGGTTCTTGTCAACAGAGCAGCCCTAAACTTTGGGGTGCCTGTGTCTTGCTGATTTTTACTTTTCCCAATTTATACACCCATGAGTGGAAGTGCCCTATGCTCTCTAAGCTGAGTTTTTTAGAGGTTTCAGGACACACCGTACACTTCTCCAGAGTGGCTGTTGGCAATTTACATCACGCCCATCAGCGTAGCAAGGCTCCCGTTTCTCCATGGCCTGTCCTGCATTTCTGGTTTTGACACTTTATTCAGCATGGCCCTTTTGACCGATGGGAAGCGAGACTTCTTTGTAGCGCTGATTTGCCTTTCCAGGTTGCTTGGTTGGCCAAAAAGGGCGTATGCGTTTTTTCCTGAATATATTCAGGAAAAAACGCATACGCCCTTTTTGGCCAAGGGCATCATGGTCGAGGTTTTGCCGCCTTTCCTGTGCTTTAAAGGCGATTCGAATCTACCTCCTGAAATCTGTTTCCTGCAATTCTGCCTTGCTTTCAAATCCTCTTCGTTGCCTTCCCTCAATATATTTGTGGACGAGAGTTATCATTTCTAACTCTGCAGGTTTGTGAATTGCAGTGCCCCTGAGCTCCATTTTTCAACTCGCTTTCTTCAGAGCTGGCCGCAAAAGCGCAGGATTGCTTCAGGCCCTCTTCTGGTTCCGGGCGGCAGGCTGAGCCTGTGGTTAATTCTTCTTCCTGATGGGAAAATAGAGTGACCTGTGCCTGTCCCAACACCTAGAGCTAGTCTCTCATTGGTTCCCCCTCTTCCCGTTCATCCTCAGGACAAATTGCAACCTGTACGGAACAGGAGGTTAAAGGTGCTGATTCTCCACGGAGGGAGATTGCTACTAACGTGGCTGGAATGGCGAACCCGAGCACAAGGAGATGAGAAATGAGGTGCGTTTTAGAAACCTTTCCCGATCACACGGTGTACCATCTTCTGGGTTTCTCATGCATGTTTTCGATGTAGGAAGATGCCCTTGAACCTGGAGATTTGGGACCCATGGGATGGGTACCATGCAGTATTACTTTAAAGGGTCTGCGTTTGCTCACCCAACCTCACCAAACCTCTCAGCCCCAAGAGTGTCCACCCTTATGTCTCAATCAGCTGTGGGTCTAGAGATGGTCAATCCAGGTGGCATCACAGTCCCTGAACGAATTTTGTAAGAATTTCTCTCTCTTTCACTGTCTTTGTTTCACGGGATTTTAAAAGTAATTGATTTTTATAATGGGGTTTAGCTGCTTTTCACTGCTCTGTTTATGCTGCTTTACACCCACTTGACTCATTTACAGAGAGATATCAATACATAGCTTTGAAGATTCTTCCTAGTCAGGTATATTCTTGGGCGGTGAATAGGGGGTGTCGAGTCCAGTTCACTGAGCAAGGAGTAGGTCTTGTCTATTACATATTGGGTTTATTGAACGGTATCTGAGCTAATTTGAAACCCTTGTTTTCTGCCTCACCCGACCTCACCTTTCCCGTTAAGCAGCCATAGTGTGTTTTGTAAACGTGTGTCTCTGTTCTGTTTTGTAATTCAGTTCAAGTGTAGCGGTTTTTACATTCCCTCTCTAAGTGATATCTTATGATAAGTGTCTTTTTCTGTGTGACTTATTTCACTTAGAATCGTCGTACCTAAATCCTCTCATCATGCTGCTACTAGCCTTATGACGTTAATTTCATGGCTGAGTGATATGCCATTGTACATAAGGACCACAACTTCCTTATCCATTTTTCTCTTTCCTGGGATATTTAAGGTGTAACGAAGTGGAGGTTCTTGTCAACAGAGCAGCCCTAAACTTTGGGGTGCCTGTGTCTTGCTGATTTTTAGTTTTCCCAATTTATACGCCCATGAGTGGAAGTGCCTTATGCTCTCTATGCTGAGTTCTTTAGATGTTTCAGGAAACACCGTACACTTCTCCAGAGTGGCTGTTGGCAATTTACATCCCGCCCATCAGCGTAGTAAGGCTCCCGTTTCTCCATGGCCTGTCCTGCATTTCTGGTTTTGACACTTTATTCAGCATGGCCCTTTTGACCGATGGGAAGCGAGACTTCTTTGTAGCGCTGATTTGCCTTTCCAGGTTGCTTGGTTGGCCAAAAAGGGCGTATGCGTTTTTTCCTGAATATATTCAGGAAAAAACGCATACGCCCTTTTTGGCCAAGGGCATCATGGTCGAGGTTTTGCCGCTTTTCCTGTGCTTTAAAGGCGATTCGACTCTACCTCCTGAAATCTGTTTCCTGCAATTCTGCCTTGCTTTCAAATCCTCCTCGTTGCCTTCCCTCAATATATTTGTGGACGAGAGTTATCATTTATAACTCTGCAGGTTTGTGAATTGCAGTGCCCCTGAGCTCGATTTTTCAACTCGTTTTTTTGGGAGCTGGCCGCAAAAGCACAGGATTGCTTCAGGCCCTGTTCTGCTTCCGGGCGGCAGGCTGAGCCTGTGGTTAATTCTTCTTCCTGATGGGAAAATAGAGTGACCTGTGCCTGTCCCAACACCTAGAGCTAGTCTCTCACTGGTTCCCCCTCTTCCCGTTCATCCTCAGGACAATTTGCAACCTGTACGGAACAGGAGGTTGAAGGTGCTGATTCTCGAAGGAGGGAGATTGCTAGTAAAGCGGCTGTAATGGCCAACCCGAGCACAAGGAGATGAGAAATGAGGTGCGTTTTCGAAACCTTTCCCGATCACACGGTGTACCATCTTCTGGGTTTCTCATGCATGTTTTTGTTATAGGAAGATGCCCTTGAACTTGGAGATTTGGGACCCATGGGATGGGTACCACGCAGTATTACTTTAAAGGGCCTGCGTTTCCTCAACCAACCTGACCAAACCTCTCAGCCACAAGAGTGTCCACCCTTATGTCTCAATCAGCTGTGGGTCTAGAGATGGTCAATCCAGGTGGCATCACAGCCCCTGAACGAATATTGTAAGAATTTCTCTCTCTTTCACTGTCTTTGTTTCACGGGTTTTTAAAAGTAATTGCTTTTTATAATGGGGTTTAGCTGCTTTTCACTGCTGTTTTTATGCTGCTTTACACCCACTTGACTCACTTACAGAGAGATATCAATACATAGCTTTGAAGATTCTTCCTAGTCAGATATATTCTTGGGCGGTGAATAGGGGGTTTTTGCGTCCAGTTCACTGAGCAAGGAGTAGGTCTTGTCTATTACATATTGGGTTTATTGAACGGTATCTGAGCTAATTTGAAACCCTTGTTTTCTGCCTCACCCGACCTCACCTTTCCCGTTAAGCAGCCATAGTGTGTTTTGTAAACGTGTGTCTCTGTTCTGTTTTGTAATTCAGTTCAAGTGTAGCGGTTTTTACATTCCCTCTATAAGTGATATCTTATGATAAGTGTCGTCTTCTGGTTGACTTATTTCACTTAGAATCGTCGTACCTAAATCCACTCATCATGCTGCTACTAGCCTTATGACGTTGATTTCCTGGCTAAGTGATATTCCATTGTACATAAGGACCACAACTTCTTTATCCATTTTTTTCTTTCCTGGGATATTTAAGGTGTAACGAAGTGGAGGTTCTTGTCAACAGAGCAGCCCTAAACTTTGGGGTGCCTGTGTCTTGCTGATTTTTACTTGTCCCAATTTATACACCCATGAGTGGAAGTGCCCTATGCTCTCTAAGCTGAGTTTTTTAGAGGTTTCAGGACACACCGTACACTTCTCCAGAGTGGCTGTTGGCAATTTACATCGCGCCCATCAGCGTAGCAAGGCTCCCGTTTCTCCATGGCCTGTCCTGCATTTCTGGTTTTGACACTTTATTCAGCATGGCCCTTTTGACCGATGGGAAGCGAGACTTCTTTGTAGCGCTGATTTGCCTTTCCAGGTTGCTTGGTTGGCCAAAAAGGGCGTATGCGTTTTTTCCTGAATATATTCAGGAAAAAACGCATACGCCCTTTTTGGCCAAGGGCATCATGGTCGAGGTTTTGCCGCCTTTCCTGTGCTTTAAAGGCAATTCGAATCTACCTCCTGAAATCTGTTTCCTGCAATTCTGCCTTGCTTTCAAATCCTCTTCGTTGCCTTCCCTCAATATATTTGTGGACGAGAGTTATCATTTCTAACTCTGCAGGTTTGTGAATTGCAGTGCCCCTGAGCTCCATTTTTCAACTCGCTTTCTTCGGAGCTGGCCGCAAAAGCGCAGGATTGCTTCAGGCCCTATTCTGGTTCCGGGCGGCAGGCTGAGCCTGTGGTTAATTCTTCTTCCTGATGGGAAAATAGAGTGACCTGTGCCTGTCCCAACACCTAGAGCTAGTCTCTCATTGGTTCCCCCTCTTCCCGTTCATCCTCAGGACAAATTGCAACCTGTACGGAACAGGAGGTTAAAGGTGCTGATTCTCCACGGAGGGAGATTGCTACTAACGCGGCTGGAATGGCGAACCCGAGCACAAGGAGATGAGAAATGAGGTGCGTTTTAGAAACCTTTCCCGATCACACGGTGTACCATCTTCTGGGTTTCTCATGCATGTTTTCGATGTAGGAAGATGCCCTTGAACCTGGAGATTTGGGACCCATGGGATGGGTACCACGCAGTGTTACTTTAAAGGGTCTGCGTTTGCTCACCCAACCTCACCAAAACTCTCAGCCCCAAGAGTGTCCACCCTTATGTCTCAATCAGCTGTGGGTCTAGAGATGGTCAATCCAGGTGGCATCACAGCCCCTGAACGAATTTTGTAAGAATTTCTCTCTCTTTCACTGTCTTTGTTTCACGGGATTTTAAAAGTAATTGATTTTTATAATGGGGTTTAGCTGCTTTTCACTGCTCTGTTTATGCTGCTTTACACCCACTTGACTCATTTACAGAGAGATATCAATACATAGCTTTGAAGATTCTTCCTAGTCAGGTATATTCTTGGGCGGTGAATAGGGGGTGTCGAGTCCAGTTCACTGAGCAAGGAGTAGGTCTTGTCTATTACATATTGGGTTTATGGAACGGTATCTGAGCTAATTTGAAACCCTTGTTTTCTCCCTCACCCGACCTCACCTTTCCCGTTAAGCAGCCATAGTGTGTTTTGTAAACGTGTGACGCTGTTCTGTTTTGTAATTCAGTTCAAGTGTAGCGGTTTTTACATTCCCTCTCTAAGTGATATCTTATGATAAGTGTCTTTTTCTGTGTGACTTATTTCACTTAGAATCGTCGTACCTAAATCCTCTCATCATGCTGCTACTAGCCTTATGACGTTAATTTCATGGCTGAGTGATATGCCATTGTACATAAGGACCACAACTTCCTTATCCATTTTTCTCTTTCCTGGGATATTTAAGGTGTAACGAAGTGGAGGTTCTTGTCAACAGAGCAGCCCTAAACTTTGGGGTGCCTGTGTCTTGCTGATTTTTAGTTTTCCCAATTTATACGCCCATGAGTGGAAGTGCCTTATGCTCTCTATGCTGAGTTCTTTAGATGTTTCAGGAAACACCGTACACTTCTCCAGAGTGGCTGTTGGCAATTTACATCCCGCCCATCAGCGTAGCAAGGCTCCCGTTTCTCCATGGCCTGTCCTGCATTTCTGGTTTTGACACTTTATTCAGCATGGCCCTTTTGACCGATGGGAAGCGAGACTTCTTTGTAGCGCTGATTTGCCTTTCCAGGTTGCTTGGTTGGCCAAAAAGGGCGTATGCGTTTTTTCCTGAATATATTCAGGAAAAAACGCATACGCCCTTTTTGGCCAAGGGCATCATGGTCGAGGTTTTGCCGCTTTTCCTGTGCTTTAAAGGCGATTCGACTCTACCTCCTGAAATCTGTTTCCTGCAATTCTGCCTTGCTTTCAAATCCTCCTCGTTGCCTTCCCTCAATATATTTGTGGACGAGAGTTATCATTTATAACTCTGCAGGTTTGTGAATTGCAGTGCCCCTGAGCTCGATTTTTCAACTCGTTTTTTTGGGAGCTGGCCGCAAAAGCACAGGATTGCTTCAGGCCCTGTTCTGCTTCCGGGCGGCAGGCTGAGCCTGTGGTTAATTCTTCTTCCTGATGGGAAAATAGAGTGACCTGTGCCTGTCCCAACACCTAGAGCTAGTCTCTCACTGGTTCCCCCTCTTCCCGTTCATCCTCAGGACAATTTGCAACCTGTACGGAACAGGAGGTTGAAGGTGCTGATTCTCGAAGGAGGGAGATTGCTAGTAAAGCGGCTGTAATGGCCAACCCGAGCACAAGGAGATGAGAAATGAGGTGCGTTTTCGAAACCTTTCCCGATCACACGGTGTACCATCTTCTGGGTTTCTCATGCATGTTTTTGTTATAGGAAGATGCCCTTGAACTTGGAGATTTGGGACCCATGGGATGGGTACCACGCAGTATTACTTTAAAGGGCCTGCGTTTCCTCAACCAACCTGACCAAACCTCTCAGCCACAAGAGTGTCCACCCTTATGTCTCAATCAGCTGTGGGTCTAGAGATGGTCAATCCAGGTGGCATCACAGCCCCTGAACGAATATTGTAAGAATTTCTCTCTCTTTCACTGTCTTTGTTTCACGGGTTTTTAAAAGTAATTGATTTTTATAATGGGGTTTAGCTGCTTTTCACTGCTGTTTTTATGCTGCTTTACACCCACTTGACTCACTTACAGAGAGATATCAATACATAGCTTTGAAGATTCTTCCTAGTCAGATATATTCTTGGGCGGTGAATAGGGGGTTTTTGCGTCCAGTTCACTGAGCAAGGAGTAGGTCTTGTCTATTACATATTGGGTTTATTGAACGGTATCTGAGCTAATTTGAAACCCTTGTTTTCTGCCTCACCCGACCTCACCTTTCCCGTTAAGCAGCCATAGTGTGTTTTGTAAACGTGTGTCTCTGTTCTGTTTTGTAATTCAGTTCAAGTGTAGCGGTTTTTACATTCCCTCTATAAGTGATATCTTATGATAAGTGTCGTTTTCTGGTTGACTTATTTCACTTAGAATCGTCGTACCTAAATCCACTCATCATGCTGCTACTAGCCTTATGACGTTGATTTCCTGGCTGAGTGATATTCCATTGTACATAAGGACCACAACTTCTTTATCCATTTTTTTCTTTCCTGGGATATTTAAGGTGTAACGAAGTGGAGGTTCTTGTCAACAGAGCAGCCCTAAACTTTGGGGTGCCTGTGTCTTGCTGATTTTTACTTTTCCCAATTTATACACCCATGAGTGGAAGTGCCCTATGCTCTCTAAGCTGAGTTTTTTAGAGGTTTCAGGACACACCGTACACTTCTCCAGAGTGGCTGTTGGCAATTTACATGCCGCCCATCAGCGTAGCAAGGCTCCCGTTTCTCCATGGCCTGTCCTGCATTTCTGGTTTTGACACTTTATTCAGCATGGCCCTTTTGACCGATGGGAAGCGAGACTTCTTTGTAGCGCTGATTTGCCTTTCCAGGTTGCTTGGTTGGCCAAAAAGGGCGTATGCGTTTTTTCCTGAATATATTCAGGAAAAAACGCATACGCCCTTTTTGGCCAAGGGCATCATGGTCGAGGTTTTGCCGCCTTTCCTGTGCTTTAAAGGCGATTCGAATCTACCTCCTGAAATCTGTTTCCTGCAATTCTGCCTTGCTTTCAAATCCTCTTCGTTGCCTTCCCTCAATATATTTGTGGACAAGAGTTATCATTTCTAACTCTGCAGGTTTGTGAATTGCAGTGCCCCTGAGCTCCATTTTTCAACTCGCTTTCTTCGGAGCTGGCCGCAAAAGCGCAGGATTGCTTCAGGCCCTATTCTGGTTCCGGGCGGCAGGCTGAGCCTGTGGTTAATTCTTCTTCCTGATGGGAAAATAGAGTGACCTGTGCCTGTCCCAACACCTAGAGCTAGTCTCTCATTGGTTCCCCCTCTTCCCGTTCATCCTCAGGACAAATTGCAACCTGTACGGAACAGGAGGTTAAAGGTGCTGATTCTCCACGGAGGGAGATTGCTACTAACGCGGCTGGAATGGCGAACCCGAGCACAAGGAGATGAGAAATGAGGTGCGTTTTAGAAACCTTTCCCGATCACACGGTGTACCATCTTCTGGGTTTCTCATGCATGTTTTCGATGTAGGAAGATGCCCTTGAACCTGGAGATTTGGGACCCATGGGATGGGTACCACGCAGTGTTACTTTAAAGGGTCTGCGTTTGCTCACCCAACCTCACCAAAACTCTCAGCTCCAAGAGTGTCCACCCTTATGTCTCAATCAGCTGTGGGTCTAGAGATGGTCAATCCAGGTGGCATCACAGCCCCTGAACGAATTTTGTAAGAATTTCTCTCTCTTTCACTGTCTTTGTTTCACGGGATTTTAAAAGTAATTGATTTTTATAATGGGGTTTAGCTGCTTTTCACTGCTCTGTTTATGCTGCTTTACACCCACTTGACTCATTTACAGAGAGATATCAATACATAGCTTTGAAGATTCTTCCTAGTCAGGTATATTCTTGGGCGGTGAATAGGGGGTGTCGAGTCCAGTTCACTGAGCAAGGAGTAGGTCTTGTCTATTACATATTGGGTTTATGGAACGGTATCTGAGCTAATTTGAAACCCTTGTTTTCTCCCTCACCCGACCTCACCTTTCCCGTTAAGCAGCCATAGTGTGTTTTGTAAACGTGTGACGCTGTTCTGTTTTGTAATTCAGTTCAAGTGTAGCGGTTTTTACATTCCCTCTCTAAGTGATATCTTATGATAAGTGTCTTTTTCTGTGTGACTTATTTCACTTAGAATCGTCGTACCTAAATCCTCTCATCATGCTGCTACTAGCCTTATGACGTTAATTTCATGGCTGAGTGATATGCCATTGTACATAAGGACCACAACTTCCTTATCCATTTTTCTCTTTCCTGGGATATTTAAGGTGTAACGAAGTGGAGGTTCTTGTCAACAGAGCAGCCCTAAACTTTGGGGTGCCTGTGTCTTGCTGATTTTTAGTTTTCCCAATTTATACGCCCATGAGTGGAAGTGCCTTATGCTCTCTATGCTGAGTTCTTTAGATGTTTCAGGAAACACCGTACACTTCTCCAGAGTGGCTGTTGGCAATTTACATCCCGCCCATCAGCATAGTAAGGCTCCCGTTTCTCCATGGCCTGTCCTGCATTTCTGGTTTTGACACTTTATTCAGCATGGCCCTTTTGACCGATGGGAAGCGAGACTTCTTTGTAGCGCTGATTTGCCTTTCCAGGTTGCTTGGTTGGCCAAAAAGGGCGTATGCGTTTTTTCCTGAATATATTCAGGAAAAAACGCATACGCCCTTTTTGGCCAAGGGCATCATGGTCGAGGTTTTGCCGCTTTTCCTGTGCTTTAAAGGCGATTCGACTCTACCTCCTGAAATCTGTTTCCTGCAATTCTGCCTTGCTTTCAAATCCTCCTCGTTGCCTTCCCTCAATATATTTGTGGACGAGAGTTATCATTTATAACTCTGCAGGTTTGTGAATTGCAGTGCCCCTGAGCTCGATTTTTCAACTCGTTTTTTTGGGAGCTGGCCGCAAAAGCACAGGATTGCTTCAGGCCCTGTTCTGCTTCCGGGCGGCAGGCTGAGCCTGTGGTTAATTCTTCTTCCTGATGGGAAAATAGAGTGACCTGTGCCTGTCCCAACACCTAGAGCTAGTCTCTCACTGGTTCCCCCTCTTCCCGTTCATCCTCAGGACAATTTGCAACCTGTACGGCACAGGAGGTTGAAGGTGCTGATTCTCGAAGGAGGGAGATTGCTAGTAAAGCGGCTGTAATGGCCAACCCGAGCACAAGGAGATGAGAAATGAGGTGCGTTTTCGAAACCTTTCCCGATCACACGGTGTACCATCTTCTGGGTTTCTCATGCATGTTTTTGTTATAGGAAGATGCCCTTGAACTTGGAGATTTGGGACCCATGGGATGGGTACCACGCAGTATTACTTTAAAGGGCCTGCGTTTCCTCAACCAACCTGACCAAACCTCTCAGCCACAAGAGTGTCCACCCTTATGTCTCAATCAGCTGTGGGTCTAGAGATGGTCAATCCAGGTGGCATCACAGCCCCTGAACGAATATTGTAAGAATTTCTCTCTCTTTCACTGTCTTTGTTTCACGGGTTTTTAAAAGTAATTGCTTTTTATAATGGGGTTTAGCTGCTTTTCACTGCTGTTTTTATGCTGCTTTACACCCACTTGACTCACTTACAGAGAGATATCAATACATAGCTTTGAAGATTCTTCCTAGTCAGATATATTCTTGGGCGGTGAATAGGGGGTTTTTGCGTCCAGTTCACTGAGCAAGGAGTAGGTCTTGTCTATTACATATTGGGTTTATTGAACGGTATCTGAGCTAATTTGAAACCCTTGTTTTCTGCCTCACCCGACCTCACCTTTCCCGTTAAGCAGCCATAGTGTGTTTTGTAAACGTGTGTCTCTGTTCTGTTTTGTAATTCAGTTCAAGTGTAGCGGTTTTTACATTCCCTCTATAAGTGATATCTTATGATAAGTGTCGTTTTCTGGTTGACTTATTTCACTTAGAATCGTCGTACCTAAATCCACTCATCATGCTGCTACTAGCCTTATGACGTTGATTTCCTGGCTGAGTGATATTCCATTGTACATAAGGACCACAACTTCTTTATCCATTTTTTTCTTTCCTGGGATATTTAAGGTGTAACGAAGTGGAGGTTCTTGTCAACAGAGCAGCCCTAAACTTTGGGGTGCCTGTGTCTTGCTGATTTTTACTTGTCCCAATTTATACACCCATGAGTGGAAGTGCCCTATGCTCTCTAAGCTGAGTTTTTTAGAGGTTTCAGGACACACCGTACACTTCTCCAGAGTGGCTGTTGGCAATTTACATCGCGCCCATCAGCGTAGCAAGGCTCCCGTTTCTCCATGGCCTGTCCTGCATTTCTGGTTTTGACACTTTATTCAGCATGGCCCTTTTGACCGATGGGAAGCGAGACTTCTTTGTAGCGCTGATTTGCCTTTCCAGGTTGCTTGGTTGGCCAAAAAGGGCGTATGCGTTTTTTCCTGAATATATTCAGGAAAAAACGCATACGCCCTTTTTGGCCAAGGGCATCATGGTCGAGGTTTTGCCGCCTTTCCTGTGCTTTAAAGGCGATTCGAATCTACCTCCTGAAATCTGTTTCCTGCAATTCTGCCTTGCTTTCAAATCCTCTTCGTTGCCTTCCCTCACTATATTTGTGGACGAGAGTTATCATTTCTAACTCTGCAGGTTTGTGAATTGCAGTGCCCCTGAGCTCCATTTTTCAACTCGCTTTCTTCGGAGCTGGCCGCAAAAGCGCAGGATTGCTTCAGGCCCTATTCTGGTTCCGGGCGGCAGGCTGAGCCTGTGGTTAATTCTTCTTCCTGATGGGAAAATAGAGTGACCTGTGCCTGTCCCAACACCTAGAGCTAGTCTCTCATTGGTTCCCCCTCTTCCCGTTCATCCTCAGGACAAATTGCAACCTGTACGGAACAGGAGGTTAAAGGTGCTGATTCTCCACGGAGGGAGATTGCTACTAACGCGGCTGGAATGGCGAACCCGAGCACAAGGAGATGAGAAATGAGGTGCGTTTTAGAAACCTTTCCCGATCACACGGTGTACCATCTTCTGGGTTTCTCATGCATGTTTTCGATGTAGGAAGATGCCCTTGAACTTGGAGATTTGGGACCCATGGGATGGGTACCACGCAGTATTACTTTAAAGGGCCTGCGTTTCCTCAACCAACCTGACCAAACCTCTCAGCCACAAGAGTGTCCACCCTTATGTCTCAATCAGCTGTGGGTCTAGAGATGGTCAATCCAGGTGGCATCACAGCCCCTGAACGAATATTGTAAGAATTTCTCTCTCTTTCACTGTCTTTGTTTCACGGGTTTTTAAAAGTAATTGATTTTTATAATGGGGTTTAGCTGCTTTTCACTGCTGTTTTTATGCTGCTTTACACCCACTTGACTCACTTACAGAGAGATATCAATACATAGCTTTGAAGATTCTTCCTAGTCAGATATATTCTTGGGCGGTGAATAGGGGGTTTTTGCGTCCAGTTCACTGAGCAAGGAGTAGGTCTTGTCTATTACATATTGGGTTTATTGAACGGTATCTGAGCTAATTTGAAACCCTTGTTTTCTGCCTCACCCGACCTCACCTTTCCCGTTAAGCAGCCATAGTGTGTTTTGTAAACGTGTGTCTCTGTTCTGTTTTGTAATTCAGTTCAAGTGTAGCGGTTTTTACATTCCCTCTATAAGTGATATCTTATGATAAGTGTCGTTTTCTGGTTGACTTATTTCACTTAGAATCGTCGTACCTAAATCCACTCATCATGCTGCTACTAGCCTTATGACGTTGATTTCCTGGCTGAGTGATATTCCATTGTACATAAGGACCACAACTTCTTTATCCATTTTTTTCTTTCCTGGGATATTTAAGGTGTAACGAAGTGGAGGTTCTTGTCAACAGAGCAGCCCTAAACTTTGGGGTGCCTGTGTCTTGCTGATTTTTACTTGTCCCAATTTATACACCCATGAGTGGAAGTGCCCTATGCTCTCTAAGCTGAGTTTTTTAGAGGTTTCAGGACACACCGTACACTTCTCCAGAGTGGCTGTTGGCAATTTACATCGCGCCCATCAGCGTAGCAAGGCTCCCGTTTCTCCATGGCCTGTCCTGCATTTCTGGTTTTGACACTTTATTCAGCATGGCCCTTTTGACCGATGGGAAGCGAGACTTCTTTGTAGCGCTGATTTGCCTTTCCAGGTTGCTTGGTTGGCCAAAAAGGGCGTATGCGTTTTTTCCTGAATATATTCAGGAAAAAACGCATACGCCCTTTTTGGCCAAGGGCATCATGGTCGAGGTTTTGCCGCCTTTCCTGTGCTTTAAAGGCGATTCGAATCTACCTCCTGAAATCTGTTTCCTGCAATTCTGCCTTGCTTTCAAATCCTCTTCGTTGCCTTCCCTCAATATATTTGTGGACGAGAGTTATCATTTCTAACTCTGCAGGTTTGTGAATTGCAGTGCCCCTGAGCTCCATTTTTCAACTCGCTTTCTTCGGAGCTGGCCGCAAAAGCGCAGGATTGCTTCAGGCCCTATTCTGGTTCCGGGCGGCAGGCTGAGCCTGTGGTTAATTCTTCTTCCTGATGGGAAAATAGAGTGACCTGTGCCTGTCCCAACACCTAGAGCTAGTCTCTCATTGGTTCCCCCTCTTCCCGTTCATCCTCAGGACAAATTGCAACCTGTACGGAACAGGAGGTTAAAGGTGCTGATTCTCCACGGAGGGAGATTCCTACTAACGTGGCTGGAATGGCGAACCCGAGCACAAGGAGATGAGAAATGAGGTGCGTTTTAGAAACCTTTCCCGATCACACGGTGTACCATCTTCTGGGTTTCTCATGCATGTTTTCGATGTAGGAAGATGCCCTTGAACCTGGAGATTTGGGACCCATGGGATGGGTACCATGCAGTATTACTTTAAAGGGTCTGCGTTTGCTCACCCAACCTCACCAAACCTCTCAGCCCCAAGAGTGTCCACCCTTATGTCTCAATCAGCTGTGGGTCTAGAGATGGTCAATCCAGGTGGCATCACAGCCCCTGAACGAATTTTGTAAGAATTTCTCTCTCTTTCACTGTCTTTGTTTCACGGGATTTTAAAAGTAATTGATTTTTATAATGGGGTTTAGCTGCTTTTCACTGCTCTGTTTATGCTGCTTTACACCCACTTGACTCATTTACAGAGAGATATCAATACATAGCTTTGAAGATTCTTCCTAGTCAGGTATATTCTTGGGCGGTGAATAGGGGGTGTCGAGTCCAGTTCACTGAGCAAGGAGTAGGTCTTGTCTATTACATATTGGGTTTATTGAACGGTATCTGAGCTAATTTGAAACCCTTGTTTTCTGCCTCACCCGACCTCACCTTTCCCGTTAAGCAGCCATAGTGTGTTTTGTAAACGTGTGTCTCTGTTCTGTTTTGTAATTCAGTTCAAGTGTAGCGGTTTTTACATTCCCTCTATAAGTGATATCTTATGATAAGTGTCGTTTTCTGGTTGACTTATTTCACTTAGAATCGTCGTACCTAAATCCACTCATCATGCTGCTACTAGCCTTATGACGTTGATTTCCTGGCTGAGTGATATTCCATTGTACATAAGGACCACAACTTCTTTATCCATTTTTTTCTTTCCTGGGATATTTAAGGTGTAACGAAGTGGAGGTTCTTGTCAACAGAGCAGCCCTAAACTTTGGGGTGCCTGTGTCTTGCTGATTTTTACTTTTCCCAATTTATACACCCATGAGTGGAAGTGCCCTATGCTCTCTAAGCTGAGTTTTTTAGAGGTTTCAGGACACACCGTACACTTCTCCAGAGTGGCTGTTGGCAATTTACATCCCGCCCATCAGCGTAGCAAGGCTCCCGTTTCTCCATGGCCTGTCCTGCATTTCTGGTTTTGACACTTTATTCAGCATGGCCCTTTTGACCGATGGGAAGCGAGACTTCTTTGTAGCGCTGATTTGCCTTTCCAGGTTGCTTGGTTGGCCAAAAAGGGCGTATGCGTTTTTTCCTGAATATATTCAGGAAAAAACGCATACGCCCTTTTTGGCCAAGGGCATCATGGTCGAGGTTTTGCCGCCTTTCCTGTGCTTTAAAGGCGATTCGAATCTACCTCCTGAAATCTGTTTCCTGCAATTCTGCCTTGCTTTCAAATCCTCTTCGTTGCCTTCCCTCAATATATTTGTGGACGAGAGTTATCATTTCTAACTCTGCAGGTTTGTGAATTGCAGTGCCCCTGAGCTCGATTTTTCAACTCGCTTTTTTGGGAGCTGGCCGCAAAAGCACAGGATTGCTTCAGGCCCTGTTCTGCTTCCGGGCGGCAGGCTGAGCCTGTGGTTAATTCTTCTTCCTGATGGGAAAATAGAGTGACCTGTGCCTGTCCCAACACCTAGAGCTAGTCTCTCACTGGTTCCCCCTCTTCCCGTTCATCCTCAGGACAAATTGCAACCTGTACGGAACAGGAGGTTGAAGGTGCTGATTCTCGAAGGAGGGAGATTGCTAGTAAAGCGGCTGTAATGGCCAACCCGAGCACAAGGAGATGAGAAATGAGGTGCGTTTTCGAAACCTTTCCCGATCACACGGTGTACCATCTTCTGGGTTTCTCATGCATGTTTTTGTTATAGGAAGATGCCCTTGAACTTGGAGATTTGGGACCCATGGGATGGGTACCACGCAGTATTACTTTAAAGGGCCTGCGTTTCCTCAACCAACCTGACCAAACCTCTCAGCCACAAGAGTGTCCACCCTTATGTCTCAATCAGCTGTGGGTCTAGAGATGGTCAATCCAGGTGGCATCACAGCCCCTGAACGAATATTGTAAGAATTTCTCTCTCTTTCACTGTCTTTGTTTCACGGGTTTTTAAAAGTAATTGATTTTTATAATGGGGTTTAGCTGCTTTTCACTGCTGTTTTTATGCTGCTTTACACCCACTTGACTCACTTACAGAGAGATATCAATACATAGCTTTGAAGATTCTTCCTAGTCAGATATATTCTTGGGCGGTGAATAGGGGGTTTTTGCGTCCAGTTCACTGAGCAAGGAGTAGGTCTTGTCTATTACATATTGGGTTTATTGAACGGTATCTGAGCTAATTTGAAACCCTTGTTTTCTGCCTCACCCGACCTCACCTTTCCCGTTAAGCAGCCATAGTGTGTTTTGTAAACGTGTGTCTCTGTTCTGTTTTGTAATTCAGTTCAAGTGTAGCGGTTTTTACATTCCCTCTATAAGTGATATCTTATGATAAGTGTCGTTTTCTGGTTGACTTATTTCACTTAGAATCGTCGTACCTAAATCCACTCATCATGCTGCTACTAGCCTTATGACGTTGATTTCCTGGCTGAGTGATATTCCATTGTACATAAGGACCACAACTTCTTTATCCATTTTTTTCTTTCCTGGGATATTTAAGGTGTAACGAAGTGGAGGTTCTTGTCAACAGAGCAGCCCTAAACTTTGGGGTGCCTGTGTCTTGCTGATTTTTACTTTTCCCAATTTATACACCCATGAGTGGAAGTGCCCTATGCTCTCTAAGCTGAGTTTTTTAGAGGTTTCAGGACACACCGTACACTTCTCCAGAGTGGCTGTTGGCAATTTACATCACGCCCATCAGCGTAGCAAGGCTCCCGTTTCTCCATGGCCTGTCCTGCATTTCTGGTTTTGACACTTTATTCAGCATGGCCCTTTTGACCGATGGGAAGCGAGACTTCTTTGTAGCGCTGATTTGCCTTTCCAGGTTGCTTGGTTGGCCAAAAAGGGCGTATGCGTTTTTTCCTGAATATATTCAGGAAAAAACGCATACGCCCTTTTTGGCCAAGGGCATCATGGTCGAGGTTTTGCCGCCTTTCCTGTGCTTTAAAGGCGATTCGAATCTACCTCCTGAAATCTGTTTCCTGCAATTCTGCCTTGCTTTCAAATCCTCTTCGTTGCCTTCCCTCAATATATTTGTGGACGAGAGTTATCATTTCTAACTCTGCAGGTTTGTGAATTGCAGTGCCCCTGAGCTCCATTTTTCAACTCGCTTTCTTCAGAGCTGGCCGCAAAAGCGCAGGATTGCTTCAGGCCCTCTTCTGGTTCCGGGCGGCAGGCTGAGCCTGTGGTTAATTCTTCTTCCTGATGGGAAAATAGAGTGACCTGTGCCTGTCCCAACACCTAGAGCTAGTCTCTCATTGGTTCCCCCTCTTCCCGTTCATCCTCAGGACAAATTGCAACCTGTACGGAACAGGAGGTTAAAGGTGCTGATTCTCCACGGAGGGAGATTGCTACTAACGTGGCTGGAATGGCGAACCCGAGCACAAGGAGATGAGAAATGAGGTGCGTTTTAGAAACCTTTCCCGATCACACGGTGTACCATCTTCTGGGTTTCTCATGCATGTTTTCGATGTAGGAAGATGCCCTTGAACCTGGAGATTTGGGACCCATGGGATGGGTACCATGCAGTATTACTTTAAAGGGTCTGCGTTTGCTCACCCAACCTCACCAAACCTCTCAGCCCCAAGAGTGTCCACCCTTATGTCTCAATCAGCTGTGGGTCTAGAGATGGTCAATCCAGGTGGCATCACAGTCCCTGAACGAATTTTGTAAGAATTTCTCTCTCTTTCACTGTCTTTGTTTCACGGGATTTTAAAAGTAATTGATTTTTATAATGGGGTTTAGCTGCTTTTCACTGCTCTGTTTATGCTGCTTTACACCCACTTGACTCATTTACAGAGAGATATCAATACATAGCTTTGAAGATTCTTCCTAGTCAGGTATATTCTTGGGCGGTGAATAGGGGGTGTCGAGTCCAGTTCACTGAGCAAGGAGTAGGTCTTGTCTATTACATATTGGGTTTATTGAACGGTATCTGAGCTAATTTGAAACCCTTGTTTTCTGCCTCACCCGACCTCACCTTTCCCGTTAAGCAGCCATAGTGTGTTTTGTAAACGTGTGTCTCTGTTCTGTTTTGTAATTCAGTTCAAGTGTAGCGGTTTTTACATTCCCTCTCTAAGTGATATCTTATGATAAGTGTCTTTTTCTGTGTGACTTATTTCACTTAGAATCGTCGTACCTAAATCCTCTCATCATGCTGCTACTAGCCTTATGACGTTAATTTCATGGCTGAGTGATATGCCATTGTACATAAGGACCACAACTTCCTTATCCATTTTTCTCTTTCCTGGGATATTTAAGGTGTAACGAAGTGGAGGTTCTTGTCAACAGAGCAGCCCTAAACTTTGGGGTGCCTGTGTCTTGCTGATTTTTAGTTTTCCCAATTTATACGCCCATGAGTGGAAGTGCCTTATGCTCTCTATGCTGAGTTCTTTAGATGTTTCAGGAAACACCGTACACTTCTCCAGAGTGGCTGTTGGCAATTTACATCCCGCCCATCAGCGTAGTAAGGCTCCCGTTTCTCCATGGCCTGTCCTGCATTTCTGGTTTTGACACTTTATTCAGCATGGCCCTTTTGACCGATGGGAAGCGAGACTTCTTTGTAGCGCTGATTTGCCTTTCCAGGTTGCTTGGTTGGCCAAAAAGGGCGTATGCGTTTTTTCCTGAATATATTCAGGAAAAAACGCATACGCCCTTTTTGGCCAAGGGCATCATGGTCGAGGTTTTGCCGCTTTTCCTGTGCTTTAAAGGCGATTCGACTCTACCTCCTGAAATCTGTTTCCTGCAATTCTGCCTTGCTTTCAAATCCTCCTCGTTGCCTTCCCTCAATATATTTGTGGACGAGAGTTATCATTTATAACTCTGCAGGTTTGTGAATTGCAGTGCCCCTGAGCTCGATTTTTCAACTCGTTTTTTTGGGAGCTGGCCGCAAAAGCACAGGATTGCTTCAGGCCCTGTTCTGCTTCCGGGCGGCAGGCTGAGCCTGTGGTTAATTCTTCTTCCTGATGGGAAAATAGAGTGACCTGTGCCTGTCCCAACACCTAGAGCTAGTCTCTCACTGGTTCCCCCTCTTCCCGTTCATCCTCAGGACAATTTGCAACCTGTACGGAACAGGAGGTTGAAGGTGCTGATTCTCGAAGGAGGGAGATTGCTAGTAAAGCGGCTGTAATGGCCAACCCGAGCACAAGGAGATGAGAAATGAGGTGCGTTTTCGAAACCTTTCCCGATCACACGGTGTACCATCTTCTGGGTTTCTCATGCATGTTTTTGTTATAGGAAGATGCCCTTGAACTTGGAGATTTGGGACCCATGGGATGGGTACCACGCAGTATTACTTTAAAGGGCCTGCGTTTCCTCAACCAACCTGACCAAACCTCTCAGCCACAAGAGTGTCCACCCTTATGTCTCAATCAGCTGTGGGTCTAGAGATGGTCAATCCAGGTGGCATCACAGCCCCTGAACGAATATTGTAAGAATTTCTCTCTCTTTCACTGTCTTTGTTTCACGGGTTTTTAAAAATAATTGATTTTTATAATGGGGTTTAGCTGCTTTTCACTGCTGTTTTTATGCTGCTTTACACCCACTTGACTCACTTACAGAGAGATATCAATACATAGCTTTGAAGATTCTTCCTAGTCAGATATATTCTTGGGCGGTGAATAGGGGGTTTTTGCGTCCAGTTCACTGAGCAAGGAGTAGGTCTTGTCTATTACATATTGGGTTTATTGAACGGTATCTGAGCTAATTTGAAACCCTTGTTTTCTGCCTCACCCGACCTCACCTTTCCCGTTAAGCAGCCATAGTGTGTTTTGTAAACGTGTGTCTCTGTTCTGTTTTGTAATTCAGTTCAAGTGTAGCGGTTTTTACATTCCCTCTATAAGTGATATCTTATGATAAGTGTCGTTTTCTGGTTGACTTATTTCACTTAGAATCGTCGTACCTAAATCCACTCATCATGCTGCTACTAGCCTTATGACGTTGATTTCCTGGCTGAGTGATATTCCATTGTACATAAGGACCACAACTTCTTTATCCATTTTTTTCTTTCCTGGGATATTTAAGGTGTAACGAAGTGGAGGTTCTTGTCAACAGAGCAGCCCTAAACTTTGGGGTGCCTGTGTCTTGCTGATTTTTACTTGTCCCAATTTATACACCCATGAGTGGAAGTGCCCTATGCTCTCTAAGCTGAGTTTTTTAGAGGTTTCAGGACACACCGTACACTTCTCCAGAGTGGCTGTTGGCAATTTACATCGCGCCCATCAGCGTAGCAAGGCTCCCGTTTCTCCATGGCCTGTCCTGCATTTCTGGTTTTGACACTTTATTCAGCATGGCCCTTTTGACCGATGGGAAGCGAGACTTCTTTGTAGCGCTGATTTGCCTTTCCAGGTTGCTTGGTTGGCCAAAAAGGGCGTATGCGTTTTTTCCTGAATATATTCAGGAAAAAACGCATACGCCCTTTTTGGCCAAGGGCATCATGGTCGAGGTTTTGCCGCCTTTCCTGTGCTTTAAAGGCGATTCGAATCTACCTCCTGAAATCTGTTTCCTGCAATTCTGCCTTGCTTTCAAATCCTCTTCGTTGCCTTCCCTCACTATATTTGTGGACGAGAGTTATCATTTCTAACTCTGCAGGTTTGTGAATTGCAGTGCCCCTGAGCTCCATTTTTCAACTCGCTTTCTTCGGAGCTGGCCGCAAAAGCGCAGGATTGCTTCAGGCCCTATTCTGGTTCCGGGCGGCAGGCTGAGCCTGTGGTTAATTCTTCTTCCTGATGGGAAAATAGAGTGACCTGTGCCTGTCCCAACACCTAGAGCTAGTCTCTCATTGGTTCCCCCTCTTCCCGTTCATCCTCAGGACAAATTGCAACCTGTACGGAACAGGAGGTTAAAGGTGCTGATTCTCCACGGAGGGAGATTGCTACTAACGCGGCTGGAATGGCGAACCCGAGCACAAGGAGATGAGAAATGAGGTGCGTTTTAGAAACCTTTCCCGATCACACGGTGTACCATCTTCTGGGTTTCTCATGCATGTTTTCGATGTAGGAAGATGCCCTTGAACTTGGAGATTTGGGACCCATGGGATGGGTACCACGCAGTATTACTTTAAAGGGCCTGCGTTTCCTCAACCAACCTGACCAAACCTCTCAGCCACAAGAGTGTCCACCCTTATGTCTCAATCAGCTGTGGGTCTAGAGATGGTCAATCCAGGTGGCATCACAGCCCCTGAACGAATATTGTAAGAATTTCTCTCTCTTTCACTGTCTTTGTTTCACGGGTTTTTAAAAGTAATTGATTTTTATAATGGGGTTTAGCTGCTTTTCACTGCTGTTTTTATGCTGCTTTACACCCACTTGACTCACTTACAGAGAGATATCAATACATAGCTTTGAAGATTCTTCCTAGTCAGATATATTCTTGGGCGGTGAATAGGGGGTTTTTGCGTCCAGTTCACTGAGCAAGGAGTAGGTCTTGTCTATTACATATTGGGTTTATTGAACGGTATCTGAGCTAATTTGAAACCCTTGTTTTCTGCCTCACCCGACCTCACCTTTCCCGTTAAGCAGCCATAGTGTGTTTTGTAAACGTGTGTCTCTGTTCTGTTTTGTAATTCAGTTCAAGTGTAGCGGTTTTTACATTCCCTCTATAAGTGATATCTTATGATAAGTGTCGTTTTCTGGTTGACTTATTTCACTTAGAATCGTCGTACCTAAATCCACTCATCATGCTGCTACTAGCCTTATGACGTTGATTTCCTGGCTGAGTGATATTCCATTGTACATAAGGACCACAACTTCTTTATCCATTTTTTTCTTTCCTGGGATATTTAAGGTGTAACGAAGTGGAGGTTCTTGTCAACAGAGCAGCCCTAAACTTTGGGGTGCCTGTGTCTTGCTGATTTTTACTTGTCCCAATTTATACACCCATGAGTGGAAGTGCCCTATGCTCTCTAAGCTGAGTTTTTTAGAGGTTTCAGGACACACCGTACACTTCTCCAGAGTGGCTGTTGGCAATTTACATCCCGCCCATCAGCGTAGCAAGGCTCCCGTTTCTCCATGGCCTGTCCTGCATTTCTGGTTTTGACACTTTATTCAGCATGGCCCTTTTGACCGATGGGAAGCGAGACTTCTTTGTAGCGCTGATTTGCCTTTCCAGGTTGCTTGGTTGGCCAAAAAGGGCGTATGCGTTTTTTCCTGAATATATTCAGGAAAAAACGCATACGCCCTTTTTGGCCAAGGGCATCATGGTCGAGGTTTTGCCGCCTTTCCTGTGCTTTAAAGGCGATTCGAATCTACCTCCTGAAATCTGTTTCCTGCAATTCTGCCTTGCTTTCAAATCCTCTTCGTTGCCTTCCCTCAATATATTTGTGGACGAGAGTTATCATTTCTAACTCTGCAGGTTTGTGAATTGCAGTGCCCCTGAGCTCCATTTTTCAACTCGCTTTCTTCGGAGCTGGCCGCAAAAGCGCAGGATTGCTTCAGGCCCTATTCTGGTTCCGGGCGGCAGGCTGAGCCTGTGGTTAATTCTTCTTCCTGATGGGAAAATAGAGTGACCTGTGCCTGTCCCAACACCTAGAGCTAGTCTCTCATTGGTTCCCCCTCTTCCCGTTCATCCTCAGGACAAATTGCAACCTGTACGGAACAGGAGGTTAAAGGTGCTGATTCTCCACGGAGGGAGATTGCTCGTAAAGCGGCTGTAATGGCGAACCCGAGCACAAGGAGATGAGAAATGAGGTGCGTTGTAGAAACCTTTCCCGATCACACGGTGTACCATCTTCTGGGTTTCTCATGCATGTTTTCGATGTAGGAAGATGCCCTTGAACCTGGAGATTTGGGACCCATGGGATGGGTACCATGCAGTATTACTTTAAAGGGTCTGCGTTTGCTCACCCAACCTCACCAAACCTCTCAGCCCCAAGAGTGTCCACCCTTATGTCTCAATCAGCTGTGGGTCTAGAGATGGTCAATCCAGGTGGCATCACAGCCCCTGAACGAATTTTGTAAGAATTTCTCTCTCTTTCACTGTCTTTGTTTCACGGGATTTTAAAAGTAATTGATTTTTATAATGGGGTTTAGCTGCTTTTCACTGCTCTGTTTATGCTGCTTTACACCCACTTGACTCATTTACAGAGAGATATCAATACATAGCTTTGAAGATTCTTCCTAGTCAGGTATATTCTTGGGCGGTGAATAGGGGGTGTCGAGTCCAGTTCACTGAGCAAGGAGTAGGTCTTGTCTATTACATATTGGGTTTATTGAACGGTATCTGAGCTAATTTGAAACCCTTGTTTTCTGCCTCACCCGACCTCACCTTTCCCGTTAAGCAGCCATAGTGTGTTTTGTAAACGTGTGTCTCTGTTCTGTTTTGTAATTCAGTTCAAGTGTAGCGGTTTTTACATTCCCTCTATAAGTGATATCTTATGATAAGTGTCGTTTTCTGGTTGACTTATTTCACTTAGAATCGTCGTACCTAAATCCACTCATCATGCTGCTACTAGCCTTATGACGTTGATTTCCTGGCTGAGTGATATTCCATTGTACATAAGGACCACAACTTCTTTATCCATTTTTTTCTTTCCTGGGATATTTAAGGTGTAACGAAGTGGAGGTTCTTGTCAACAGAGCAGCCCTAAACTTTGGGGTGCCTGTGTCTTGCTGATTTTTACTTTTCCCAATTTATACACCCATGAGTGGAAGTGCCCTATGCTCTCTAAGCTGAGTTTTTTAGAGGTTTCAGGACACACCGTACACTTCTCCAGAGTGGCTGTTGGCAATTTACATCGCGCCCATCAGCGTAGCAAGGCTCCCGTTTCTCCATGGCCTGTCCTGCATTTCTGGTTTTGACACTTTATTCAGCATGGCCCTTTTGACCGATGGGAAGCGAGACTTCTTTGTAGCGCTGATTTGCCTTTCCAGGTTGCTTGGTTGGCCAAAAAGGGCGTATGCGTTTTTTCCTGAATATATTCAGGAAAAAACGCATACGCCCTTTTTGGCCAAGGGCATCATGGTCGAGGTTTTGCCGCCTTTCCTGTGCTTTAAAGGCGATTCGAATCTACCTCCTGAAATCTGTTTCCTGCAATTCTGCCTTGCTTTCAAATCCTCTTCGTTGCCTTCCCTCAATATATTTGTGGACGAGAGTTATCATTTCTAACTCTGCAGGTTTGTGAATTGCAGTGCCCCTGAGCTCCATTTTTCAACTCGCTTTCTTCGGAGCTGGCCGCAAAAGCGCAGGATTGCTTCAGGCCCTATTCTGGTTCCGGGCGGCAGGCTGAGCCTGTGGTTAATTCTTCTTCCTGATGGGAAAATAGAGTGACCTGTGCCTGTCCCAACACCTAGAGCTAGTCTCTCATTGGTTCCCCCTCTTCCCGTTCATCCTCAGGACAAATTGCAACCTGTACGGAACAGGAGGTTAAAGGTGCTGATTCTCCACGGAGGGAGATTGCTACTAACGCGGCTGGAATGGCGAACCCGAGCACAAGGAGATGAGAAATGAGGTGCGTTTTAGAAACCTTTCCCGATCACACGGTGTACCATCTTCTGGGTTTCTCATGCATGTTTTCGATGTAGGAAGATGCCCTTGAACCTGGAGATTTGGGACCCATGGGATGGGTACCACGCAGTGTTACTTTAAAGGGTCTGCGTTTGCTCACCCAACCTCACCAAAACTCTCAGCCCCAAGAGTGTCCACCCTTATGTCTCAATCAGCTGTGGGTCTAGAGATGGTCAATCCAGGTGGCATCACAGCCCCTGAACGAATTTTGTAAGAATTTCTCTCTCTTTCACTGTCTTTGTTTCACGGGATTTTAAAAGTAATTGATTTTTATAATGGGGTTTAGCTGCTTTTCACTGCTCTGTTTATGCTGCTTTACACCCACTTGACTCATTTACAGAGAGATATCAATACATAGCTTTGAAGATTCTTCCTAGTCAGGTATATTCTTGGGCGGTGAATAGGGGGTGTCGAGTCCAGTTCACTGAGCAAGGAGTAGGTCTTGTCTATTACATATTGGGTTTATGGAACGGTATCTGAGCTAATTTGAAACCCTTGTTTTCTCCCTCACCCGACCTCACCTTTCCCGTTAAGCAGCCATAGTGTGTTTTGTAAACGTGTGACGCTGTTCTGTTTTGTAATTCAGTTCAAGTGTAGCGGTTTTTACATTCCCTCTCTAAGTGATATCTTATGATAAGTGTCTTTTTCTGTGTGACTTATTTCACTTAGAATCGTCGTACCTAAATCCTCTCATCATGCTGCTACTAGCCTTATGACGTTAATTTCATGGCTGAGTGATATGCCATTGTACATAAGGACCACAACTTCCTTATCCATTTTTCTCTTTCCTGGGATATTTAAGGTGTAACGAAGTGGAGGTTCTTGTCAACAGAGCAGCCCTAAACTTTGGGGTGCCTGTGTCTTGCTGATTTTTAGTTTTCCCAATTTATACGCCCATGAGTGGAAGTGCCTTATGCTCTCTATGCTGAGTTCTTTAGATGTTTCAGGAAACACCGTACACTTCTCCAGAGTGGCTGTTGGCAATTTACATCCCGCCCATCAGCGTAGTAAGGCTCCCGTTTCTCCATGGCCTGTCCTGCATTTCTGGTTTTGACACTTTATTCAGCATGGCCCTTTTGACCGATGGGAAGCGAGACTTCTTTGTAGCGCTGATTTGCCTTTCCAGGTTGCTTGGTTGGCCAAAAAGGGCGTATGCGTTTTTTCCTGAATATATTCAGGAAAAAACGCATACGCCCTTTTTGGCCAAGGGCATCATGGTCGAGGTTTTGCCGCTTTTCCTGTGCTTTAAAGGCGATTCGACTCTACCTCCTGAAATCTGTTTCCTGCAATTCTGCCTTGCTTTCAAATCCTCCTCGTTGCCTTCCCTCAATATATTTGTGGACGAGAGTTATCATTTATAACTCTGCAGGTTTGTGAATTGCAGTGCCCCTGAGCTCGATTTTTCAACTCGTTTTTTTGGGAGCTGGCCGCAAAAGCACAGGATTGCTTCAGGCCCTGTTCTGCTTCCGGGCGGCAGGCTGAGCCTGTGGTTAATTCTTCTTCCTGATGGGAAAATAGAGTGACCTGTGCCTGTCCCAACACCTAGAGCTAGTCTCTCACTGGTTCCCCCTCTTCCCGTTCATCCTCAGGACAATTTGCAACCTGTACGGCACAGGAGGTTGAAGGTGCTGATTCTCGAAGGAGGGAGATTGCTAGTAAAGCGGCTGTAATGGCCAACCCGAGCACAAGGAGATGAGAAATGAGGTGCGTTTTCGAAACCTTTCCCGATCACACGGTGTACCATCTTCTGGGTTTCTCATGCATGTTTTTGTTATAGGAAGATGCCCTTGAACTTGGAGATTTGGGACCCATGGGATGGGTACCACGCAGTATTACTTTAAAGGGCCTGCGTTTCCTCAACCAACCTGACCAAACCTCTCAGCCACAAGAGTGTCCACCCTTATGTCTCAATCAGCTGTGGGTCTAGAGATGGTCAATCCAGGTGGCATCACAGCCCCTGAACGAATATTGTAAGAATTTCTCTCTCTTTCACTGTCTTTGTTTCACGGGTTTTTAAAAGTAATTGATTTTTATAATGGGGTTTAGCTGCTTTTCACTGCTGTTTTTATGCTGCTTTACACCCACTTGACTCACTTACAGAGAGATATCAATACATAGCTTTGAAGATTCTTCCTAGTCAGATATATTCTTGGGCGGTGAATAGGGGGTTTTTGCGTCCAGTTCACTGAGCAAGGAGTAGGTCTTGTCTATTACATATTGGGTTTATTGAACGGTATCTGAGCTAATTTGAAACCCTTGTTTTCTGCCTCACCCGACCTCACCTTTCCCGTTAAGCAGCCATAGTGTGTTTTGTAAACGTGTGTCTCTGTTCTGTTTTGTAATTCAGTTCAAGTGTAGCGGTTTTTACATTCCCTCTATAAGTGATATCTTATGATAAGTGTCGTTTTCTGGTTGACTTATTTCACTTAGAATCGTCGTACCTAAATCCACTCATCATGCTGCTACTAGCCTTATGACGTTGATTTCCTGGCTGAGTGATATTCCATTGTACATAAGGACCACAACTTCTTTATCCATTTTTTTCTTTCCTGGGATATTTAAGGTGTAACGAAGTGGAGGTTCTTGTCAACAGAGCAGCCCTAAACTTTGGGGTGCCTGTGTCTTGCTGATTTTTACTTTTCCCAATTTATACACCCATGAGTGGAAGTGCCCTATGCTCTCTAAGCTGAGTTTTTTAGAGGTTTCAGGACACACCGTACACTTCTCCAGAGTGGCTGTTGGCAATTTACATCACGCCCATCAGCGTAGCAAGGCTCCCGTTTCTCCATGGCCTGTCCTGCATTTCTGGTTTTGACACTTTATTCAGCATGGCCCTTTTGACCGATGGGAAGCGAGACTTCTTTGTAGCGCTGATTTGCCTTTCCAGGTTGCTTGGTTGGCCAAAAAGGGCGTATGCGTTTTTTCCTGAATATATTCAGGAAAAAACGCATACGCCCTTTTTGGCCAAGGGCATCATGGTCGAGGTTTTGCCGCCTTTCCTGTGCTTTAAAGGCGATTCGAATCTACCTCCTGAAATCTGTTTCCTGCAATTCTGCCTTGCTTTCAAATCCTCTTCGTTGCCTTCCCTCAATATATTTGTGGACGAGAGTTATCATTTCTAACTCTGCAGGTTTGTGAATTGCAGTGCCCCTGAGCTCCATTTTTCAACTCGCTTTCTTCAGAGCTGGCTGCAAAAGCGCAGGATTGCTTCAGGCCCTATTCTGGTTCCGGGCGGCAGGCTGAGCCTGTGGTTAATTCTTCTTCCTGATGGGAAAATAGAGTGACCTGTGCCTGTCCCAACACCTAGAGCTAGTCTCTCATTGGTTCCCCCTCTTCCCGTTCATCCTCAGGACAAATTGCAACCTGTACGGAACAGGAGGTTAAAGGTGCTGATTCTCCACGGAGGGAGATTGCTACTAACGTGGCTGGAATGGCGAACCCGAGCACAAGGAGATGAGAAATGAGGTGCGTTTTAGAAACCTTTCCCGATCACACGGTGTACCATCTTCTGGGTTTCTCATGCATGTTTTCGATGTAGGAAGATGCCCTTGAACCTGGAGATTTGGGACCCATGGGATGGGTACCATGCAGTATTACTTTAAAGGGTCTGCGTTTGCTCACCCAACCTCACCAAACCTCTCAGCCCCAAGAGTGTCCACCCTTATGTCTCAATCAGCTGTGGGTCTAGAGATGGTCAATCCAGGTGGCATCACAGCCCCTGAACGAATTTTGTAAGAATTTCTCTCTCTTTCACTGTCTTTGTTTCACGGGATTTTAAAAGTAATTGATTTTTATAATGGGGTTTAGCTGCTTTTCACTGCTCTGTTTATGCTGCTTTACACCCACTTGACTCATTTACAGAGAGATATCAATACATAGCTTTGAAGATTCTTCCTAGTCAGGTATATTCTTGGGCGGTGAATAGGGGGTGTCGAGTCCAGTTCACTGAGCAAGGAGTAGGTCTTGTCTATTACATATTGGGTTTATTGAACGGTATCTGAGCTAATTTGAAACCCTTGTTTTCTGCCTCACCCGACCTCACCTTTCCCGTTAAGCAGCCATAGTGTGTTTTGTAAACGTGTGTCTCTGTTCTGTTTTGTAATTCAGTTCAAGTGTAGCGGTTTTTACATTCCCTCTATAAGTGATATCTTATGATAAGTGTCGTTTTCTGGTTGACTTATTTCACTTAGAATCGTCGTACCTAAATCCACTCATCATGCTGCTACTAGCCTTATGACGTTGATTTCTTGGCTGAGTGATATTCCATTGTACATAAGGACCACAACTTCTTTATCCATTTTTTTCTTTCCTGGGATATTTAAGGTGTAACGAAGTGGAGGTTCTTGTCAACAGAGCAGCCCTAAACTTTGGGGTGCCTGTGTCTTGCTGATTTTTACTTTTCCCAATTTATACACCCATGAGTGGAAGTGCCCTATGCTCTCTAAGCTGAGTTTTTTAGAGGTTTCAGGACACACCGTACACTTCTCCAGAGTGTCTGTTGGCAATTTACATCCCTCCCATCAGCGTAGCAAGGCTCCCGTTTCTCCATGGCCTGTCCTGCATTTCTGGTTTTGACACTTTATTCAGCATGGCCCTTTTGACCGATGGGAAGCGAGACTTCTTTGTAGCGCTGATTTGCCTTTCCAGGTTGCTTGGTTGGCCAAAAAGGGCGTATGCGTTTTTTCCTGAATATATTCAGGAAAAAACGCATACGCCCTTTTTGGCCAAGGGCATCATGGTCGAGGTTTTGCCGCCTTTCCTGTGCTTTAAAGGCGATTCGAATCTACCTCCTGAAATCTGTTTCCTGCAATTCTGCCTTGCTTTCAAATCCTCTTCGTTGCCTTCCCTCAATATATTTGTGGACGAGAGTTATCATTTCTAACTCTGCAGGTTTGTGAATTGCAGTGCCCCTGAGCTCCATTTTTCAACTCGCTTTCTTCGGAGCTGGCCGCAAAAGCGCAGGATTGCTTCAGGCCCTATTCTGGTTCCGGGCGGCAGGCTGAGCCTGTGGTTAATTCTTCTTCCTGATGGGAAAATAGAGTGACCTGTGCCTGTCCCAACACCTAGAGCTAGTCTCTCATTGGTTCCCCCTCTTCCCGTTCATCCTCAGGACAAATTGCAACCTGTACGGAACAGGAAGTTAAAGGTGCTGATTCTCCACGGAGGGAGATTGCTACTAACGCGGCTGGAATGGCGAACCCGAGCACAAGGAGATGAGAAATGAGGTGCGTTTTAGAAACCTTTCCCGATCACACGGTGTACCATCTTCTGGGTTTCTCATGCATGTTTTCAATGTAGGAAGATGCCCTTGAACCTGGAGATTTGGGACCCATGGGATGGGTACCATGCAGTAATACTTTAAAGGGTCTGCGTTTGCTCACCCAACCTCACCAAACCTCTCAGCCCCAAGAGTGTCCACCCTTATGTCTCAATCAGCTGTGGGTCTAGAGATGGTCAATCCAGGTGGCATCACAGCCCCTGAACGAATTTTGTAAGAATTTCTCTCTCTTTCACTGTCTTTGTTTCACGGGATTTTAAAAGTAATTGATTTTTATAATGGGGTTTAGCTGCTTTTCACTGCTCTGTTTATGCTGCTTTACACCCACTTGACTCATTTACAGAGAGATATCAATACATAGCTTTGAAGATTCTTCCTAGTCAGGTATATTCTTGGGCGGTGAATAGGGGGTGTCGAGTCCAGTTCACTGAGCAAGGAGTAGGTCTTGTCTATTACATATTGGGTTTATTGAACGGTATCTGAGCTAATTTGAAACCCTTGTTTTCTGCCTCACCTGACCTCACCTTTCCCGTTAAGCAGCCATAGTGTGTTTTGTAAACGTGTGTCTCTGTTCTGTTTTGTAATTCAGTTCAAGTGTAGCGGTTTTTACATTCCCTCTATAAGTGATATCTTATGATAAGTGTCGTTTTCTGGTTGACTTATTTCACTTAGAATCGTCGTACCTAAATCCACTCATCATGCTGCTACTAGCCTTATGACGTTGATTTCCTGGCTGAGTGATATTCCATTGTACATAAGGACCACAACTTCTTTATCCATTTTTTTCTTTCCTGGGATATTTAAGGTGTAACGAAGTGGAGGTTCTTGTCAACAGAGCAGCCCTAAACTTTGGGGTGCCTGTGTCTTGCTGATTTTTACTTTTCCCAATTTATACACCCATGAGTGGAAGTGCCCTATGCTCTCTAAGCTGAGTTTTTTAGAGGTTTCAGGACACACCGTACACTTCTCCAGAGTGGCTGTTGGCAATTTACATCACGCCCATCAGCGTAGCAAGGCTCCCGTTTCTCCATGGCCTGTCCTGCATTTCTGGTTTTGACACTTTATTCAGCATGGCCCTTTTGACCGATGGGAAGCGAGACTTCTTTGTAGCGCTGATTTGCCTTTCCAGGTTGCTTGGTTGGCCAAAAAGGGCGTATGCGTTTTTTCCTGAATATATTCAGGAAAAAACGCATACGCCCTTTTTGGCCAAGGGCATCATGGTCGAGGTTTTGCCGCCTTTCCTGTGCTTTAAAGGCGATTCGAATCTACCTCCTGAAATCTGTTTCCTGCAATTCTGCCTTGCTTTCAAATCCTCTTCGTTGCCTTCCCTCAATATATTTGTGGACGAGAGTTATCATTTCTAACTCTGCAGGTTTGTGAATTGCAGTGCCCCTGAGCTCCATTTTTCAACTCGCTTTCTTCGGAGCTGGCCGCAAAAGCGCAGGATTGCTTCAGGCCCTATTCTGGTTCCGGGCGGCAGGCTGAGCCTGTGGTTAATTCTTCTTCCTGATGGGAAAATAGAGTGACCTGTGCCTGTCCCAACACCTAGAGCTAGTCTCTCATTGGTTCCCCCTCTTCCCGTTCATCCTCAGGACAAATTGCAACCTGTACGGAACAGGAGGTTAAAGGTGCTGATTCTCCACGGAGGGAGATTGCTACTAACGCGGCTGGAATGGCGAACCCGAGCACAAGGAGATGAGAAATGAGGTGCGTTTTAGAAACCTTTCCCGATCACACGGTGTACCATCTTCTGGGTTTCTCATGCATGTTTTCGATGTAGGAAGATGCCCTTGAACCTGGAGATTTGGGACCCATGGGATGGGTACCACGCAGTATTACTTTAAAGGGTCTGCGTTTGCTCACCCAACCTCACCAAACCTCTCAGCCCCAAGAGTGTCCACCCTTATGTCTCAATCAGCTGTGGGTTTAGAGATGGTCAATCCAGGTGGCATCACAGCCCCTGAACGAATTTTGTAAGAATTTCTCTCTCTTTCACTGTCTTTGTTTCACGGGATTTTAAAAGTAATTGATTTTTATAATGGGGTTTAGCTGCTTTTCACTGCTCTGTTTATGCTGCTTTACACCCACTTGACTCATTTACAGAGAGATATCAATACATAGCTTTGAAGATTCTTCCTAGTCAGGTATATTCTTGGGCGGTGAATAGGGGGTGTCGAGTCCAGTTCACTGAGCAAGGAGTAGGTCTTGTCTATTACATATTGGGTTTATGGAACGGTATCTGAGCTAATTTGAAACCCTTGTTTTCTCCCTCACCCGACCTCACCTTTCCCGTTAAGCAGCCATAGTGTGTTTTGTAAACGTGTGACGCTGTTCTGTTTTGTAATTCAGTTCAAGTGTAGCGGTTTTTACATTCCCTCTCTAAGTGATATCTTATGATAAGTGTCTTTTTCTGTGTGACTTATTTCACTTAGAATCGTCGTACCTAAATCCTCTCATCATGCTGCTACTAGCCTTATGACGTTAATTTCATGGCTGAGTGATATGCCATTGTACATAAGGACCACAACTTCCTTATCCATTTTTCTCTTTCCTGGGATATTTAAGGTGTAACGAAGTGGAGGTTCTTGTCAACAGAGCAGCCCTAAACTTTGGGGTGCCTGTGTCTTGCTGATTTTTAGTTTTCCCAATTTATACGCCCATGAGTGGAAGTGCCTTATGCTCTCTATGCTGAGTTCTTTAGATGTTTCAGGAAACACCGTACACTTCTCCAGAGTGGCTGTTGGCAATTTACATCCCGCCCATCAGCGTAGTAAGGCTCCCGTTTCTCCATGGCCTGTCCTGCATTTCTGGTTTTGACACTTTATTCAGCATGGCCCTTTTGACCGATGGGAAGCGAGACTTCTTTGTAGCGCTGATTTGCCTTTCCAGGTTGCTTGGTTGGCCAAAAAGGGCGTATGCGTCTTTTCCTGAATATATTCAGGAAAAAACGCATACGCCCTTTTTGGCCAAGGGCATCATGGTCGAGGTTTTGCCGCTTTTCCTGTGCTTTAAAGGCGATTCGACTCTACCTCCTGAAATCTGTTTCCTGCAATTCTGCCTTGCTTTCAAATCCTCCTCGTTGCCTTCCCTCAATATATTTGTGGACGAGAGTTATCATTTATAACTCTGCAGGTTTGTGAATTGCAGTGCCCCTGAGCTCGATTTTTCAACTCGTTTTTTTGGGAGCTGGCCGCAAAAGCACAGGATTGCTTCAGGCCCTGTTCTGCTTCCGGGCGGCAGGCTGAGCCTGTGGTTAATTCTTCTTCCTGATGGGAAAATAGAGTGACCTGTGCCTGTCCCAACACCTAGAGCTAGTCTCTCACTGGTTCCCCCTCTTCCCGTTCATCCTCAGGACAATTTGCAACCTGTACGGAACAGGAGGTTGAAGGTGCTGATTCTCGAAGGAGGGAGATTGCTAGTAAAGCGGCTGTAATGGCCAACCCGAGCACAAGGAGATGAGAAATGAGGTGCGTTTTTGAAACCTTTCCCGATCACACGGTGTACCATCTTCTGGGTTTCTCATGCATGTTTTTGTTATAGGAAGATGCCCTTGAACTTGGAGATTTGGGACCCATGGGATGGGTACCACGCAGTATTACTTTAAAGGGCCTGCGTTTCCTCAACCAACCTGACCAAACCTCTCAGCCACAAGAGTGTCCACCCTTATGTCTCAATCAGCTGTGGGTCTAGAGATGGTCAATCCAGGTGGCATCACAGCCCCTGAACGAATATTGTAAGAATTTCTCTCTCTTTCACTGTCTTTGTTTCACGGGTTTTTAAAAGTAATTGATTTTTATAATGGGGTTTAGCTGCTTTTCACTGCTGTTTTTATGCTGCTTTACACCCACTTGACTCACTTACAGAGAGATATCAATACATAGCTTTGAAGATTCTTCCTAGTCAGATATATTCTTGGGCGGTGAATAGGGGGTTTTTGCGTCCAGTTCACTGAGCAAGGAGTAGGTCTTGTCTATTACATATTGGGTTTATTGAACGGTATCTGAGCTAATTTGAAACCCTTGTTTTCTGCCTCACCCGACCTCACCTTTCCCGTTAAGCAGCCATAGTGTGTTTTGTAAACGTGTGTCTCTGTTCTGTTTTGTAATTCAGTTCAAGTGTAGCGGTTTTTACATTCCCTCTATAAGTGATATCTTATGATAAGTGTCGTTTTCTGGTTGACTTATTTCACTTAGAATCGTCGTACCTAAATCCACTCATCATGCTGCTACTAGCCTTATGACGTTGATTTCCTGGCTGAGTGATATTCCATTGTACATAAGGACCACAACTTCTTTATCCATTTTTTTCTTTCCTGGGATATTTAAGGTGTAACGAAGTGGAGGTTCTTGTCAACAGAGCAGCCCTAAACTTTGGGGTGCCTGTGTCTTGCTGATTTTTACTTGTCCCAATTTATACACCCATGAGTGGAAGTGCCCTATGCTCTCTAAGCTGAGTTTTTTAGAGGTTTCAGGACACACCGTACACTTCTCCAGAGTGGCTGTTGGCAATTTACATCGCGCCCATCAGCGTAGCAAGGCTCCCGTTTCTCCATGGCCTGTCCTGCATTTCTGGTTTTGACACTTTATTCAGCATGGCCCTTTTGACCGATGGGAAGCGAGACTTCTTTGTAGCGCTGATTTGCCTTTCCAGGTTGCTTGGTTGGCCAAAAAGGGCGTATGCGTTTTTTCCTGAATATATTCAGGAAAAAACGCATACGCCCTTTTTGGCCAAGGGCATCATGGTCGAGGTTTTGCCGCCTTTCCTGTGCTTTAAAGGCGATTCGAATCTACCTCCTGAAATCTGTTTCCTGCAATTCTGCCTTGCTTTCAAATCCTCTTCGTTGCCTTCCCTCAATATATTTGTGGACGAGAGTTATCATTTCTAACTCTGCAGGTTTGTGAATTGCAGTGCCCCTGAGCTCCATTTTTCAACTCGCTTTCTTCGGAGCTGGCCGCAAAAGCGCAGGATTGCTTCAGGCCCTATTCTGGTTCCGGGCGGCAGGCTGAGCCTGTGGTTAATTCTTCTTCCTGATGGGAAAATAGAGTGACCTGTGCCTGTCCCAACACCTAGAGCTAGTCTCTCATTGGTTCCCCCTCTTCCCGTTCATCCTCAGGACAAATTGCAACCTGTACGGAACAGGAGGTTAAAGGTGCTGATTCTCCACGGAGGGAGATTGCTACTAACGCGGCTGGAATGGCGAACCCGAGCACAAGGAGATGAGAAATGAGGTGCGTTTTAGAAACCTTTCCCGATCACACGGTGTACCATCTTCTGGGTTTCTCATGCATGTTTTCGATGTAGGAAGATGCCCTTGAACTTGGAGATTTGGGACCCATGGGATGGGTACCACGCAGTATTACTTTAAAGGGCCTGCGTTTCCTCAACCAACCTGACCAAACCTCTCAGCCACAAGAGTGTCCACCCTTATGTCTCAATCAGCTGTGGGTCTAGAGATGGTCAATCCAGGTGGCATCACAGCCCCTGAACGAATTTTGTAAGAATTTCTCTCTCTTTCACTGTCTTTGTTTCACGGGTTTTTAAAAGTAATTGATTTTTATAATGGGGTTTAGCTGCTTTTCACTGCTGTTTTTATGCTGCTTTACACCCACTTGACTCACTTACAGAGAGATATCAATACATAGCTTTGAAGATTCTTCCTAGTCAGATATATTCTTGGGCGGTGAATAGGGGGTTTTTGCGTCCAGTTCACTGAGCAAGGAGTAGGTCTTGTCTATTACATATTGGGTTTATTGAACGGTATCTGAGCTAATTTGAAACCCTTGTTTCCTGGCTCACCCGACCTCACCTTTCCCGTTAAGCAGCCATAGTGTGTTTTGTAAACGTGTGTCTCTGTTCTGTTTTGTAATTCAGTTCAAGTGTAGCGGTTTTTACATTCCCTCTATAAGTGATATCTTATGATAAGTGTCGTTTTCTGGTTGACTTATTTCACTTAGAATCGTCGTACCTAAATCCACTCATCATGCTGCTACTAGCCTTATGACGTTGATTTCCTGGCTGAGTGATATTCCATTGTACATAAGGACCACAACTTCTTTATCCATTTTTTTCTTTCCTGGGATATTTAAGGTGTAACGAAGTGGAGGTTCTTGTCAACAGAGCAGCCCTAAACTTTGGGGTGCCTGTGTCTTGCTGATTTTTACTTTTCCCAATTTATACACCCATGAGTGGAAGTGCCCTATGCTCTCTAAGCTGAGTTTTTTAGAGGTTTCAGGACACACCGTACACTTCTCCAGAGTGGCTGTTGGCAATTTACATCACGCCCATCAGCGTAGCAAGGCTCCCGTTTCTCCATGGCCTGTCCTGCATTTCTGGTTTTGACACTTTATTCAGCATGGCCCTTTTGACCGATGGGAAGCGAGACTTCTTTGTAGCGCTGATTTGCCTTTCCAGGTTGCTTGGTTGGCCAAAAAGGGCGTATGCGTTTTTTCCTGAATATATTCAGGAAAAAACGCATACGCCCTTTTTGGCCAAGGGCATCATGGTCGAGGTTTTGCCGCCTTTCCTGTGCTTTAAAGGCGATTCGAATCTACCTCCTGAAATCTGTTTCCTGCAATTCTGCCTTGCTTTCAAATCCTCTTCGTTGCCTTCCCTCAATATATTTGTGGACGAGAGTTATCATTTCTAACTCTGCAGGTTTGTGAATTGCAGTGCCCCTGAGCTCCATTTTTCAACTCGCTTTCTTCGGAGCTGGCCGCAAAAGCGCAGGATTGCTTCAGGCCCTATTCTGGTTCCGGGCGGCAGGCTGAGCCTGTGGTTAATTCTTCTTCCTGATGGGAAAATAGAGTGACCTGTGCCTGTCCCAACACCTAGAGCTAGTCTCTCATTGGTTCCCCCTCTTCCCGTTCATCCTCAGGACAAATTGCAACCTGTACGGAACAGGAGGTTAAAGGTGCTGATTCTCCACGGAGGGAGATTGCTACTAACGCGGCTGGAATGGCGAACCCGAGCACAAGGAGATGAGAAATGAGGTGCGTTTTAGAAACCTTTCCCGATCACACGGTGTACCATCTTCTGGGTTTCTCATGCATGTTTTCGATGTAGGAAGATGCCCTTGAACCTGGAGATTTGGGACCCATGGGATGGGTACCACGCAGTGTTACTTTAAAGGGTCTGCGTTTGCTCACCCAACCTCACCAAAACTCTCAGCCCCAAGAGTGTCCACCCTTATGTCTCAATCAGCTGTGGGTCTAGAGATGGTCAATCCAGGTGGCATCACAGCCCCTGAACGAATTTTGTAAGAATTTCTCTCTCTTTCACTGTCTTTGTTTCACGGGATTTTAAAAGTAATTGATTTTTATAATGGGGTTTAGCTGCTTTTCACTGCTCTGTTTATGCTGCTTTACACCCACTTGACTCATTTACAGAGAGATATCAATACATAGCTTTGAAGATTCTTCCTAGTCAGGTATATTCTTGGGCGGTGAATAGGGGGTGTCGAGTCCAGTTCACTGAGCAAGGAGTAGGTCTTGTCTATTACATATTGGGTTTATGGAACGGTATCTGAGCTAATTTGAAACCCTTGTTTTCTCCCTCACCCGACCTCACCTTTCCCGTTAAGCAGCCATAGTGTGTTTTGTAAACGTGTGACGCTGTTCTGTTTTGTAATTCAGTTCAAGTGTAGCGGTTTTTACATTCCCTCTCTAAGTGATATCTTATGATAAGTGTCTTTTTCTGTGTGACTTATTTCACTTAGAATCGTCGTACCTAAATCCTCTCATCATGCTGCTACTAGCCTTATGACGTTAATTTCATGGCTGAGTGATATGCCATTGTACATAAGGACCACAACTTCCTTATCCATTTTTCTCTTTCCTGGGATATTTAAGGTGTAACGAAGTGGAGGTTCTTGTCAACAGAGCAGCCCTAAACTTTGGGGTGCCTGTGTCTTGCTGATTTTTAGTTTTCCCAATTTATACGCCCATGAGTGGAAGTGCCTTATGCTCTCTATGCTGAGTTCTTTAGATGTTTCAGGAAACACCGTACACTTCTCCAGAGTGGCTGTTGGCAATTTACATCCCGCCCATCAGCGTAGCAAGGCTCCCGTTTCTCCATGGCCTGTCCTGCATTTCTGGTTTTGACACTTTATTCAGCATGGCCCTTTTGACCGATGGGAAGCGAGACTTCTTTGTAGCGCTGATTTGCCTTTCCAGGTTGCTTGGTTGGCCAAAAAGGGCGTATGCGTTTTTTCCTGAATATATTCAGGAAAAAACGCATACGCCCTTTTTGGCCAAGGGCATCATGGTCGAGGTTTTGCCGCTTTTCCTGTGCTTTAAAGGCGATTCGACTCTACCTCCTGAAATCTGTTTCCTGCAATTCTGCCTTGCTTTCAAATCCTCCTCGTTGCCTTCCCTCAATATATTTGTGGACGAGAGTTATCATTTATAACTCTGCAGGTTTGTGAATTGCAGTGCCCCTGAGCTCGATTTTTCAACTCGTTTTTTTGGGAGCTGGCCGCAAAAGCACAGGATTGCTTCAGGCCCTGTTCTGCTTCCGGGCGGCAGGCTGAGCCTGTGGTTAATTCTTCTTCCTGATGGGAAAATAGAGTGACCTGTGCCTGTCCCAACACCTAGAGCTAGTCTCTCACTGGTTCCCCCTCTTCCCGTTCATCCTCAGGACAATTTGCAACCTGTACGGAACAGGAGGTTGAAGGTGCTGATTCTCGAAGGAGGGAGATTGCTAGTAAAGCGGCTGTAATGGCCAACCCGAGCACAAGGAGATGAGAAATGAGGTGCGTTTTCGAAACCTTTCCCGATCACACGGTGTACCATCTTCTGGGTTTCTCATGCATGTTTTTGTTATAGGAAGATGCCCTTGAACTTGGAGATTTGGGACCCATGGGATGGGTACCACGCAGTATTACTTTAAAGGGCCTGCGTTTCCTCAACCAACCTGACCAAACCTCTCAGCCACAAGAGTGTCCACCCTTATGTCTCAATCAGCTGTGGGTCTAGAGATGGTCAATCCAGGTGGCATCACAGCCCCTGAACGAATATTGTAAGAATTTCTCTCTCTTTCACTGTCTTTGTTTCACGGGTTTTTAAAAGTAATTGATTTTTATAATGGGGTTTAGCTGCTTTTCACTGCTGTTTTTATGCTGCTTTACACCCACTTGACTCACTTACAGAGAGATATCAATACATAGCTTTGAAGATTCTTCCTAGTCAGATATATTCTTGGGCGGTGAATAGGGGGTTTTTGCGTCCAGTTCACTGAGCAAGGAGTAGGTCTTGTCTATTACATATTGGGTTTATTGAACGGTATCTGAGCTAATTTGAAACCCTTGTTTTCTGCCTCACCCGACCTCACCTTTCCCGTTAAGCAGCCATAGTGTGTTTTGTAAACGTGTGTCTCTGTTCTGTTTTGTAATTCAGTTCAAGTGTAGCGGTTTTTACATTCCCTCTATAAGTGATATCTTATGATAAGTGTCGTCTTCTGGTTGACTTATTTCACTTAGAATCGTCGTACCTAAATCCACTCATCATGCTGCTACTAGCCTTATGACGTTGATTTCCTGGCTGAGTGATATTCCATTGTACATAAGGACCACAACTTCTTTATCCATTTTTTTCTTTCCTGGGATATTTAAGGTGTAACGAAGTGGAGGTTCTTGTCAACAGAGCAGCCCTAAACTTTGGGGTGCCTGTGTCTTGCTGATTTTTACTTGTCCCAATTTATACACCCATGAGTGGAAGTGCCCTATGCTCTCTAAGCTGAGTTTTTTAGAGGTTTCAGGACACACCGTACACTTCTCCAGAGTGGCTGTTGGCAATTTACATCGCGCCCATCAGCGTAGCAAGGCTCCCGTTTCTCCATGGCCTGTCCTGCATTTCTGGTTTTGACACTTTATTCAGCATGGCCCTTTTGACCGATGGGAAGCGAGACTTCTTTGTAGCGCTGATTTGCCTTTCCAGGTTGCTTGGTTGGCCAAAAAGGGCGTATGCGTTTTTTCCTGAATATATTCAGGAAAAAACGCATACGCCCTTTTTGGCCAAGGGCATCATGGTCGAGGTTTTGCCGCCTTTCCTGTGCTTTAAAGGCGATTCGAATCTACCTCCTGAAATCTGTTTCCTGCAATTCTGCCTTGCTTTCAAATCCTCTTCGTTGCCTTCCCTCAATATATTTGTGGACGAGAGTTATCATTTCTAACTCTGCAGGTTTGTGAATTGCAGTGCCCCTGAGCTCCATTTTTCAACTCGCTTTCTTCGGAGCTGGCCGCAAAAGCGCAGGATTGCTTCAGGCCCTATTCTGGTTCCGGGCGGCAGGCTGAGCCTGTGGTTAATTCTTCTTCCTGATGGGAAAATAGAGTGACCTGTGCCTGTCCCAACACCTAGAGCTAGTCTCTCATTGGTTCCCCCTCTTCCCGTTCATCCTCAGGACAAATTGCAACCTGTACGGAACAGGAGGTTAAAGGTGCTGATTCTCCACGGAGGGAGATTGCTACTAACGCGGCTGGAATGGCGAACCCGAGCACAAGGAGATGAGAAATGAGGTGCGTTTTAGAAACCTTTCCCGATCACACGGTGTACCATCTTCTGGGTTTCTCATGCATGTTTTCGATGTAGGAAGATGCCCTTGAACCTGGAGATTTGGGACCCATGGGATGGGTACCACGCAGTGTTACTTTAAAGGGTCTGCGTTTGCTCACCCAACCTCACCAAAACTCTCAGCCCCAAGAGTGTCCACCCTTATGTCTCAATCAGCTGTGGGTCTAGAGATGGTCAATCCAGGTGGCATCACAGCCCCTGAACGAATTTTGTAAGAATTTCTCTCTCTTTCACTGTCTTTGTTTCACGGGATTTTAAAAGTAATTGATTTTTATAATGGGGTTTAGCTGCTTTTCACTGCTCTGTTTATGCTGCTTTACACCCACTTGACTCATTTACAGAGAGATATCAATACATAGCTTTGAAGATTCTTCCTAGTCAGGTATATTCTTGGGCGGTGAATAGGGGGTGTCGAGTCCAGTTCACTGAGCAAGGAGTAGGTCTTGTCTATTACATATTGGGTTTATGGAACGGTATCTGAGCTAATTTGAAACCCTTGTTTTCTCCCTCACCCGACCTCACCTTTCCCGTTAAGCAGCCATAGTGTGTTTTGTAAACGTGTGACGCTGTTCTGTTTTGTAATTCAGTTCAAGTGTAGCGGTTTTTACATTCCCTCTCTAAGTGATATCTTATGATAAGTGTCTTTTTCTGTGTGACTTATTTCACTTAGAATCGTCGTACCTAAATCCTCTCATCATGCTGCTACTAGCCTTATGACGTTAATTTCATGGCTGAGTGATATGCCATTGTACATAAGGACCACAACTTCCTTATCCATTTTTCTCTTTCCTGGGATATTTAAGGTGTAACGAAGTGGAGGTTCTTGTCAACAGAGCAGCCCTAAACTTTGGGGTGCCTGTGTCTTGCTGATTTTTAGTTTTCCCAATTTATACGCCCATGAGTGGAAGTGCCTTATGCTCTCTATGCTGAGTTCTTTAGATGTTTCAGGAAACACCGTACACTTCTCCAGAGTGGCTGTTGGCAATTTACATCCCGCCCATCAGCGTAGCAAGGCTCCCGTTTCTCCATGGCCTGTCCTGCATTTCTGGTTTTGACACTTTATTCAGCATGGCCCTTTTGACCGATGGGAAGCGAGACTTCTTTGTAGCGCTGATTTGCCTTTCCAGGTTGCTTGGTTGGCCAAAAAGGGCGTATGCGTTTTTTCCTGAATATATTCAGGAAAAAACGCATACGCCCTTTTTGGCCAAGGGCATCATGGTCGAGGTTTTGCCGCTTTTCCTGTGCTTTAAAGGCGATTCGACTCTACCTCCTGAAATCTGTTTCCTGCAATTCTGCCTTGCTTTCAAATCCTCCTCGTTGCCTTCCCTCAATATATTTGTGGACGAGAGTTATCATTTATAACTCTGCAGGTTTGTGAATTGCAGTGCCCCTGAGCTCGATTTTTCAACTCGTTTTTTTGGGAGCTGGCCGCAAAAGCACAGGATTGCTTCAGGCCCTGTTCTGCTTCCGGGCGGCAGGCTGAGCCTGTGGTTAATTCTTCTTCCTGATGGGAAAATAGAGTGACCTGTGCCTGTCCCAACACCTAGAGCTAGTCTCTCACTGGTTCCCCCTCTTCCCGTTCATCCTCAGGACAATTTGCAACCTGTACGGAACAGGAGGTTGAAGGTGCTGATTCTCGAAGGAGGGAGATTGCTAGTAAAGCGGCTGTAATGGCCAACCCGAGCACAAGGAGATGAGAAATGAGGTGCGTTTTCGAAACCTTTCCCGATCACACGGTGTACCATCTTCTGGGTTTCTCATGCATGTTTTTGTTATAGGAAGATGCCCTTGAACTTGGAGATTTGGGACCCATGGGATGGGTACCACGCAGTATTACTTTAAAGGGCCTGCGTTTCCTCAACCAACCTGACCAAACCTCTCAGCCACAAGAGTGTCCACCCTTATGTCTCAATCAGCTGTGGGTCTAGAGATGGTCAATCCAGGTGGCATCACAGCCCCTGAACGAATATTGTAAGAATTTCTCTCTCTTTCACTGTCTTTGTTTCACGGGTTTTTAAAAGTAATTGATTTTTATAATGGGGTTTAGCTGCTTTTCACTGCTGTTTTTATGCTGCTTTACACCCACTTGACTCACTTACAGAGAGATATCAATACATAGCTTTGAAGATTCTTCCTAGTCAGATATATTCTTGGGCGGTGAATAGGGGGTTTTTGCGTCCAGTTCACTGAGCAAGGAGTAGGTCTTGTCTATTACATATTGGGTTTATTGAACGGTATCTGAGCTAATTTGAAACCCTTGTTTTCTGCCTCACCCGACCTCACCTTTCCCGTTAAGCAGCCATAGTGTGTTTTGTAAACGTGTGTCTCTGTTCTGTTTTGTAATTCAGTTCAAGTGTAGCGGTTTTTACATTCCCTCTATAAGTGATATCTTATGATAAGTGTCGTTTTCTGGTTGACTTATTTCACTTAGAATCGTCGTACCTAAATCCACTCATCATGCTGCTACTAGCCTTATGACGTTGATTTCCTGGCTGAGTGATATTCCATTGTACATAAGGACCACAACTTCTTTATCCATTTTTTTCTTTCCTGGGATATTTAAGGTGTAACGAAGTGGAGGTTCTTGTCAACAGAGCAGCCCTAAACTTTGGGGTGCCTGTGTCTTGCTGATTTTTACTTGTCCCAATTTATACACCCATGAGTGGAAGTGCCCTATGCTCTCTAAGCTGAGTTTTTTAGAGGTTTCAGGACACACCGTACACTTCTCCAGAGTGGCTGTTGGCAATTTACATCGCGCCCATCAGCGTAGCAAGGCTCCCGTTTCTCCATGGCCTGTCCTGCATTTCTGGTTTTGACACTTTATTCAGCATGGCCCTTTTGACCGATGGGAAGCGAGACTTCTTTGTAGCGCTGATTTGCCTTTCCAGGTTGCTTGGTTGGCCAAAAAGGGCGTATGCGTTTTTTCCTGAATATATTCAGGAAAAAACGCATACGCCCTTTTTGGCCAAGGGCATCATGGTCGAGGTTTTGCCGCCTTTCCTGTGCTTTAAAGGCGATTCGAATCTACCTCCTGAAATCTGTTTCCTGCAATTCTGCCTTGCTTTCAAATCCTCTTCGTTGCCTTCCCTCACTATATTTGTGGACGAGAGTTATCATTTCTAACTCTGCAGGTTTGTGAATTGCAGTGCCCCTGAGCTCCATTTTTCAACTCGCTTTCTTCGGAGCTGGCCGCAAAAGCGCAGGATTGCTTCAGGCCCTATTCTGGTTCCGGGCGGCAGGCTGAGCCTGTGGTTAATTCTTCTTCCTGATGGGAAAATAGAGTGACCTGTGCCTGTCCCAACACCTAGAGCTAGTCTCTCATTGGTTCCCCCTCTTCCCGTTCATCCTCAGGACAAATTGCAACCTGTACGGAACAGGAGGTTAAAGGTGCTGATTCTCCACGGAGGGAGATTGCTACTAACGCGGCTGGAATGGCGAACCCGAGCACAAGGAGATGAGAAATGAGGTGCGTTTTAGAAACCTTTCCCGATCACACGGTGTACCATCTTCTGGGTTTCTCATGCATGTTTTCGATGTAGGAAGATGCCCTTGAACTTGGAGATTTGGGACCCATGGGATGGGTACCACGCAGTATTACTTTAAAGGGCCTGCGTTTCCTCAACCAACCTGACCAAACCTCTCAGCCACAAGAGTGTCCACCCTTATGTCTCAATCAGCTGTGGGTCTAGAGATGGTCAATCCAGGTGGCATCACAGCCCCTGAACGAATATTGTAAGAATTTCTCTCTCTTTCACTGTCTTTGTTTCACGGGTTTTTAAAAGTAATTGATTTTTATAATGGGGTTTAGCTGCTTTTCACTGCTGTTTTTATGCTGCTTTACACCCACTTGACTCACTTACAGAGAGATATCAATACATAGCTTTGAAGATTCTTCCTAGTCAGATATATTCTTGGGCGGTGAATAGGGGGTTTTTGCGTCCAGTTCACTGAGCAAGGAGTAGGTCTTGTCTATTACATATTGGGTTTATTGAACGGTATCTGAGCTAATTTGAAACCCTTGTTTTCTGCCTCACCCGACCTCACCTTTCCCGTTAAGCAGCCATAGTGTGTTTTGTAAACGTGTGTCTCTGTTCTGTTTTGTAATTCAGTTCAAGTGTAGCGGTTTTTACATTCCCTCTATAAGTGATATCTTATGATAAGTGTCGTTTTCTGGTTGACTTATTTCACTTAGAATCGTCGTACCTAAATCCACTCATCATGCTGCTACTAGCCTTATGACGTTGATTTCCTGGCTGAGTGATATTCCATTGTACATAAGGACCACAACTTCTTTATCCATTTTTTTCTTTCCTGGGATATTTAAGGTGTAACGAAGTGGAGGTTCTTGTCAACAGAGCAGCCCTAAACTTTGGGGTGCCTGTGTCTTGCTGATTTTTACTTGTCCCAATTTATACACCCATGAGTGGAAGTGCCCTATGCTCTCTAAGCTGAGTTTTTTAGAGGTTTCAGGACACACCGTACACTTCTCCAGAGTGGCTGTTGGCAATTTACATCCCGCCCATCAGCGTAGCAAGGCTCCCGTTTCTCCATGGCCTGTCCTGCATTTCTGGTTTTGACACTTTATTCAGCATGGCCCTTTTGACCGATGGGAAGCGAGACTTCTTTGTAGCGCTGATTTGCCTTTCCAGGTTGCTTGGTTGGCCAAAAAGGGCGTATGCGTTTTTTCCTGAATATATTCAGGAAAAAACGCATACGCCCTTTTTGGCCAAGGGCATCATGGTCGAGGTTTTGCCGCCTTTCCTGTGCTTTAAAGGCGATTCGAATCTACCTCCTGAAATCTGTTTCCTGCAATTCTGCCTTGCTTTCAAATCCTCTTCGTTGCCTTCCCTCAATATATTTGTGGACGAGAGTTATCATTTCTAACTCTGCAGGTTTGTGAATTGCAGTGCCCCTGAGCTCCATTTTTCAACTCGCTTTCTTCGGAGCTGGCCGCAAAAGCGCAGGATTGCTTCAGGCCCTATTCTGGTTCCGGGCGGCAGGCTGAGCCTGTGGTTAATTCTTCTTCCTGATGGGAAAATAGAGTGACCTGTGCCTGTCCCAACACCTAGAGCTAGTCTCTCATTGGTTCCCCCTCTTCCCGTTCATCCTCAGGACAAATTGCAACCTGTACGGAACAGGAGGTTAAAGGTGCTGATTCTCCACGGAGGGAGATTGCTACTAACGTGGCTGGAATGGCGAACCCGAGCACAAGGAGATGAGAAATGAGGTGCGTTTTAGAAACCTTTCCCGATCACACGGTGTACCATCTTCTGGGTTTCTCATGCATGTTTTCGATGTAGGAAGATGCCCTTGAACCTGGAGATTTGGGACCCATGGGATGGGTACCATGCAGTATTACTTTAAAGGGTCTGCGTTTGCTCACCCAACCTCACCAAACCTCTCAGCCCCAAGAGTGTCCACCCTTATGTCTCAATCAGCTGTGGGTCTAGAGATGGTCAATCCAGGTGGCATCACAGCCCCTGAACGAATTTTGTAAGAATTTCTCTCTCTTTCACTGTCTTTGTTTCACGGGATTTTAAAAGTAATTGATTTTTATAATGGGGTTTAGCTGCTTTTCACTGCTCTGTTTATGCTGCTTTACACCCACTTGACTCATTTACAGAGAGATATCAATACATAGCTTTGAAGATTCTTCCTAGTCAGGTATATTCTTGGGCGGTGAATAGGGGGTGTCGAGTCCAGTTCACTGAGCAAGGAGTAGGTCTTGTCTATTACATATTGGGTTTATTGAACGGTATCTGAGCTAATTTGAAACCCTTGTTTTCTGCCTCACCCGACCTCACCTTTCCCGTTAAGCAGCCATAGTGTGTTTTGTAAACGTGTGTCTCTGTTCTGTTTTGTAATTCAGTTCAAGTGTAGCGGTTTTTACATTCCCTCTATAAGTGATATCTTATGATAAGTGTCGTTTTCTGGTTGACTTATTTCACTTAGAATCGTCGTACCTAAATCCACTCATCATGCTGCTACTAGCCTTATGACGTTGATTTCCTGGCTGAGTGATATTCCATTGTACATAAGGACCACAACTTCTTTATCCATTTTTTTCTTTCCTGGGATATTTAAGGTGTAACGAAGTGGAGGTTCTTGTCAACAGAGCAGCCCTAAACTTTGGGGTGCCTGTGTCTTGCTGATTTTTACTTTTCCCAATTTATACACCCATGAGTGGAAGTGCCCTATGCTCTCTAAGCTGAGTTTTTTAGAGGTTTCAGGACACACCGTACACTTCTCCAGAGTGGCTGTTGGCAATTTACATCCCGCCCATCAGCGTAGCAAGGCTCCCGTTTCTCCATGGCCTGTCCTGCATTTCTGGTTTTGACACTTTATTCAGCATGGCCCTTTTGACCGATGGGAAGCGAGACTTCTTTGTAGCGCTGATTTGCCTTTCCAGGTTGCTTGGTTGGCCAAAAAGGGCGTATGCGTTTTTTCCTGAATATATTCAGGAAAAAACGCATACGCCCTTTTTGGCCAAGGGCATCATGGTCGAGGTTTTGCCGCCTTTCCTGTGCTTTAAAGGCGATTCGAATCTACCTCCTGAAATCTGTTTCCTGCAATTCTGCCTTGCTTTCAAATCCTCTTCGTTGCCTTCCCTCAATATATTTGTGGACGAGAGTTATCATTTCTAACTCTGCAGGTTTGTGAATTGCAGTGCCCCTGAGCTCCATTTTTCAACTCGCTTTCTTCGGAGCTGGCCGCAAAAGCGCAGGATTGCTTCAGGCCCTATTCTGGTTCCGGGCGGCAGGCTGAGCCTGTGGTTAATTCTTCTTCCTGATGGGAAAATAGAGTGACCTGTGCCTGTCCCAACACCTAGAGCTAGTCTCTCATTGGTTCCCCCTCTTCCCGTTCATCCTCAGGACAAATTGCAACCTGTACGGAACAGGAGGTTAAAGGTGCTGATTCTCCACGGAGGGAGATTGCTACTAACGCGGCTGGAATGGCGAACCCGAGCACAAGGAGATGAGAAATGAGGTGCGTTTTAGAAACCTTTCCCGATCACACGGTGTACCATCTTCTGGGTTTCTCATGCATGTTTTCGATGTAGGAAGATGCCCTTGAACCTGGAGATTTGGGACCCATGGGATGGGTACCACGCAGTGTTACTTTAAAGGGTCTGCGTTTGCTCACCCAACCTCACCAAAACTCTCAGCCCCAAGAGTGTCCACCCTTATGTCTCAATCAGCTGTGGGTCTAGAGATGGTCAATCCAGGTGGCATCACAGCCCCTGAACGAATTTTGTAAGAATTTCTCTCTCTTTCACTGTCTTTGTTTCACGGGATTTTAAAAGTAATTGATTTTTATAATGGGGTTTAGCTGCTTTTCACTGCTCTGTTTATGCTGCTTTACACCCACTTGACTCATTTACAGAGAGATATCAATACATAGCTTTGAAGATTCTTCCTAGTCAGGTATATTCTTGGGCGGTGAATAGGGGGTGTCGAGTCCAGTTCACTGAGCAAGGAGTAGGTCTTGTCTATTACATATTGGGTTTATGGAACGGTATCTGAGCTAATTTGAAACCCTTGTTTTCTCCCTCACCCGACCTCACCTTTCCCGTTAAGCAGCCATAGTGTGTTTTGTAAACGTGTGACGCTGTTCTGTTTTGTAATTCAGTTCAAGTGTAGCGGTTTTTACATTCCCTCTCTAAGTGATATCTTATGATAAGTGTCTTTTTCTGTGTGACTTATTTCACTTAGAATCGTCGTACCTAAATCCTCTCATCATGCTGCTACTAGCCTTATGACGTTAATTTCATGGCTGAGTGATATGCCATTGTACATAAGGACCACAACTTCCTTATCCATTTTTCTCTTTCCTGGGATATTTAAGGTGTAACGAAGTGGAGGTTCTTGTCAACAGAGCAGCCCTAAACTTTGGGGTGCCTGTGTCTTGCTGATTTTTAGTTTTCCCAATTTATACGCCCATGAGTGGAAGTGCCTTATGCTCTCTATGCTGAGTTCTTTAGATGTTTCAGGACACACCGTACACTTCTCCAGAGTGGCTGTTGGCAATTTACATCCCGCCCATCAGCGTAGTAAGGCTCCCGTTTCTCCATGGCCTGTCCTGCATTTCTGGTTTTGACACTTTATTCAGCATGGCCCTTTTGACCGATGGGAAGCGAGACTTCTTTGTAGCGCTGATTTGCCTTTCCAGGTTGCTTGGTTGGCCAAAAAGGGCGTATGCGTTTTTTCCTGAATATATTCAGGAAAAAACGCATACGCCCTTTTTGGCCAAGGGCATCATGGTCGAGGTTTTGCCGCTTTTCCTGTGCTTTAAAGGCGATTCGACTCTACCTCCTGAAATCTGTTTCCTGCAATTCTGCCTTGCTTTCAAATCCTCCTCGTTGCCTTCCCTCAATATATTTGTGGACGAGAGTTATCATTTATAACTCTGCAGGTTTGTGAATTGCAGTGCCCCTGAGCTCGATTTTTCAACTCGCTTTTTTGGGAGCTGGCCGCAAAAGCACAGGATTGCTTCAGGCCCTGTTCTGCTTCCGGGCGGCAGGCTGAGCCTGTGGTTAATTCTTCTTCCTGATGGGAAAATAGAGTGACCTGTGCCTGTCCCAACACCTAGAGCTAGTCTCTCACTGGTTCCCCCTCTTCCCGTTCATCCTCAGGACAAATTGCAACCTGTACGGAACAGGAGGTTGAAGGTGCTGATTCTCGAAGGAGGGAGATTGCTAGTAAAGCGGCTGTAATGGCCAACCCGAGCACAAGGAGATGAGAAATGAGGTGCGTTTTCGAAACCTTTCCCGATCACACGGTGTACCATCTTCTGGGTTTCTCATGCATGTTTTTGTTATAGGAAGATGCCCTTGAACTTGGAGATTTGGGACCCATGGGATGGGTACCACGCAGTATTACTTTAAAGGGCCTGCGTTTCCTCAACCAACCTGACCAAACCTCTCAGCCACAAGAGTGTCCACCCTTATGTCTCAATCAGCTGTGGGTCTAGAGATGGTCAATCCAGGTGGCATCACAGCCCCTGAACGAATATTGTAAGAATTTCTCTCTCTTTCACTGTCTTTGTTTCACGGGTTTTTAAAAGTAATTGCTTTTATAATGGGGTTTAGCTGCTTTTCACTGCTGTTTTTATGCTGCTTTACACCCACTTGACTCACTTACAGAGAGATATCAATACATAGCTTTGAAGATTCTTCCTAGTCAGATATATTCTTGGGCGGTGAATAGGGGGTTTTTGCGTCCAGTTCACTGAGCAAGGAGTAGGTCTTGTCTATTACATATTGGGTTTATTGAACGGTATCTGAGCTAATTTGAAACCCTTGTTTTCTGCCTCACCCGACCTCACCTTTCCCGTTAAGCAGCCATAGTGTGTTTTGTAAACGTGTGTCTCTGTTCTGTTTTGTAATTCAGTTCAAGTGTAGCGGTTTTTACATTCCCTCTATAAGTGATATCTTATGATAAGTGTCGTTTTCTGGTTGACTTATTTCACTTAGAATCGTCGTACCTAAATCCACTCATCATGCTGCTACTAGCCTTATGACGTTGATTTCCTGGCTGAGTGATATTCCATTGTACATAAGGACCACAACTTCTTTATCCATTTTTTTCTTTCCTGGGATATTTAAGGTGTAACGAAGTGGAGGTTCTTGTCAACAGAGCAGCCCTAAACTTTGGGGTGCCTGTGTCTTGCTGATTTTTACTTTTCCCAATTTATACACCCATGAGTGGAAGTGCCCTATGCTCTCTAAGCTGAGTTTTTTAGAGGTTTCAGGACACACCGTACACTTCTCCAGAGTGGCTGTTGGCAATTTACATCACGCCCATCAGCGTAGCAAGGCTCCCGTTTCTCCATGGCCTGTCCTGCATTTCTGGTTTTGACACTTTATTCAGCATGGCCCTTTTGACCGATGGGAAGCGAGACTTCTTTGTAGCGCTGATTTGCCTTTCCAGGTTGCTTGGTTGGCCAAAAAGGGCGTATGCGTTTTTTCCTGAATATATTCAGGAAAAAACGCATACGCCCTTTTTGGCCAAGGGCATCATGGTCGAGGTTTTGCCGCCTTTCCTGTGCTTTAAAGGCGATTCGAATCTACCTCCTGAAATCTGTTTCCTGCAATTCTGCCTTGCTTTCAAATCCTCTTCGTTGCCTTCCCTCAATATATTTGTGGACGAGAGTTATCATTTCTAACTCTGCAGGTTTGTGAATTGCAGTGCCCCTGAGCTCCATTTTTCAACTCGCTTTCTTCAGAGCTGGCCGCAAAAGCGCAGGATTGCTTCAGGCCCTCTTCTGGTTCCGGGCGGCAGGCTGAGCCTGTGGTTAATTCTTCTTCCTGATGGGAAAATAGAGTGACCTGTGCCTGTCCCAACACCTAGAGCTAGTCTCTCATTGGTTCCCCCTCTTCCCGTTCATCCTCAGGACAAATTGCAACCTGTACGGAACAGGAGGTTAAAGGTGCTGATTCTCCACGGAGGGAGATTGCTACTAACGTGGCTGGAATGGCGAACCCGAGCACAAGGAGATGAGAAATGAGGTGCGTTTTAGAAACCTTTCCCGATCACACGGTGTACCATCTTCTGGGTTTCTCATGCATGTTTTCGATGTAGGAAGATGCCCTTGAACCTGGAGATTTGGGACCCATGGGATGGGTACCATGCAGTATTACTTTAAAGGGTCTGCGTTTGCTCACCCAACCTCACCAAACCTCTCAGCCCCAAGAGTGTCCACCCTTATGTCTCAATCAGCTGTGGGTCTAGAGATGGTCAATCCAGGTGGCATCACAGTCCCTGAACGAATTTTGTAAGAATTTCTCTCTCTTTCACTGTCTTTGTTTCACGGGATTTTAAAAGTAATTGATTTTTATAATGGGGTTTAGCTGCTTTTCACTGCTCTGTTTATGCTGCTTTACACCCACTTGACTCATTTACAGAGAGATATCAATACATAGCTTTGAAGATTCTTCCTAGTCAGGTATATTCTTGGGCGGTGAATAGGGGGTGTCGAGTCCAGTTCACTGAGCAAGGAGTAGGTCTTGTCTATTACATATTGGGTTTATTGAACGGTATCTGAGCTAATTTGAAACCCTTGTTTTCTGCCTCACCCGACCTCACCTTTCCCGTTAAGCAGCCATAGTGTGTTTTGTAAACGTGTGTCTCTGTTCTGTTTTGTAATTCAGTTCAAGTGTAGCGGTTTTTACATTCCCTCTCTAAGTGATATCTTATGATAAGTGTCTTTTTCTGTGTGACTTATTTCACTTAGAATCGTCGTACCTAAATCCTCTCATCATGCTGCTACTAGCCTTATGACGTTAATTTCATGGCTGAGTGATATGCCATTGTACATAAGGACCACAACTTCCTTATCCATTTTTCTCTTTCCTGGGATATTTAAGGTGTAACGAAGTGGAGGTTCTTGTCAACAGAGCAGCCCTAAACTTTGGGGTGCCTGTGTCTTGCTGATTTTTAGTTTTCCCAATTTATACGCCCATGAGTGGAAGTGCCTTATGCTCTCTATGCTGAGTTCTTTAGATGTTTCAGGAAACACCGTACACTTCTCCAGAGTGGCTGTTGGCAATTTACATCCCGCCCATCAGCGTAGTAAGGCTCCCGTTTCTCCATGGCCTGTCCTGCATTTCTGGTTTTGACACTTTATTCAGCATGGCCCTTTTGACCGATGGGAAGCGAGACTTCTTTGTAGCGCTGATTTGCCTTTCCAGGTTGCTTGGTTGGCCAAAAAGGGCGTATGCGTTTTTTCCTGAATATATTCAGGAAAAAACGCATACGCCCTTTTTGGCCAAGGGCATCATGGTCGAGGTTTTGCCGCTTTTCCTGTGCTTTAAAGGCGATTCGACTCTACCTCCTGAAATCTGTTTCCTGCAATTCTGCCTTGCTTTCAAATCCTCCTCGTTGCCTTCCCTCAATATATTTGTGGACGAGAGTTATCATTTATAACTCTGCAGGTTTGTGAATTGCAGTGCCCCTGAGCTCGATTTTTCAACTCGTTTTTTTGGGAGCTGGCCGCAAAAGCACAGGATTGCTTCAGGCCCTGTTCTGCTTCCGGGCGGCAGGCTGAGCCTGTGGTTAATTCTTCTTCCTGATGGGAAAATAGAGTGACCTGTGCCTGTCCCAACACCTAGAGCTAGTCTCTCACTGGTTCCCCCTCTTCCCGTTCATCCTCAGGACAATTTGCAACCTGTACGGAACAGGAGGTTGAAGGTGCTGATTCTCGAAGGAGGGAGATTGCTAGTAAAGCGGCTGTAATGGCCAACCCGAGCACAAGGAGATGAGAAATGAGGTGCGTTTTCGAAACCTTTCCCGATCACACGGTGTACCATCTTCTGGGTTTCTCATGCATGTTTTTGTTATAGGAAGATGCCCTTGAACTTGGAGATTTGGGACCCATGGGATGGGTACCACGCAGTATTACTTTAAAGGGCCTGCGTTTCCTCAACCAACCTGACCAAACCTCTCAGCCACAAGAGTGTCCACCCTTATGTCTCAATCAGCTGTGGGTCTAGAGATGGTCAATCCAGGTGGCATCACAGCCCCTGAACGAATATTGTAAGAATTTCTCTCTCTTTCACTGTCTTTGTTTCACGGGTTTTTAAAAGTAATTGCTTTTTATAATGGGGTTTAGCTGCTTTTCACTGCTGTTTTTATGCTGCTTTACACCCACTTGACTCACTTACAGAGAGATATCAATACATAGCTTTGAAGATTCTTCCTAGTCAGATATATTCTTGGGCGGTGAATAGGGGTTTTTTGCGTCCAGTTCACTGAGCAAGGAGTAGGTCTTGTCTATTACATATTGGGTTTATTGAACGGTATCTGAGCTAATTTGAAACCCTTGTTTTCTGCCTCACCCGACCTCACCTTTCCCGTTAAGCAGCCATAGTGTGTTTTGTAAACGTGTGTCTCTGTTCTGTTTTGTAATTCAGTTCAAGTGTAGCGGTTTTTACATTCCCTCTATAAGTGATATCTTATGATAAGTGTCGTCTTCTGGTTGACTTATTTCACTTAGAATCGTCGTACCTAAATCCACTCATCATGCTGCTACTAGCCTTATGACGTTGATTTCCTGGCTGAGTGATATTCCATTGTACATAAGGACCACAACTTCTTTATCCATTTTTTTCTTTCCTGGGATATTTAAGGTGTAACGAAGTGGAGGTTCTTGTCAACAGAGCAGCCCTAAACTTTGGGGTGCCTGTGTCTTGCTGATTTTTACTTGTCCCAATTTATACACCCATGAGTGGAAGTGCCCTATGCTCTCTAAGCTGAGTTTTTTAGAGGTTTCAGGACACACCGTACACTTCTCCAGAGTGGCTGTTGGCAATTTACATCGCGCCCATCAGCGTAGCAAGGCTCCCGTTTCTCCATGGCCTGTCCTGCATTTCTGGTTTTGACACTTTATTCAGCATGGCCCTTTTGACCGATGGGAAGCGAGACTTCTTTGTAGCGCTGATTTGCCTTTCCAGGTTGCTTGGTTGGCCAAAAAGGGCGTATGCGTTTTTTCCTGAATATATTCAGGAAAAAACGCATACGCCCTTTTTGGCCAAGGGCATCATGGTCGAGGTTTTGCCGCCTTTCCTGTGCTTTAAAGGCGATTCGAATCTACCTCCTGAAATCTGTTTCCTGCAATTCTGCCTTGCTTTCAAATCCTCTTCGTTGCCTTCCCTCACTATATTTGTGGACGAGAGTTATCATTTCTAACTCTGCAGGTTTGTGAATTGCAGTGCCCCTGAGCTCCATTTTTCAACTCGCTTTCTTCGGAGCTGGCCGCAAAAGCGCAGGATTGCTTCAGGCCCTATTCTGGTTCCGGGCGGCAGGCTGAGCCTGTGGTTAATTCTTCTTCCTGATGGGAAAATAGAGTGACCTGTGCCTGTCCCAACACCTAGAGCTAGTCTCTCATTGGTTCCCCCTCTTCCCGTTCATCCTCAGGACAAATTGCAACCTGTACGGAACAGGAGGTTAAAGGTGCTGATTCTCCACGGAGGGAGATTGCTACTAACGCGGCTGGAATGGCGAACCCGAGCACAAGGAGATGAGAAATGAGGTGCGTTTTAGAAACCTTTCCCGATCACACGGTGTACCATCTTCTGGGTTTCTCATGCATGTTTTCGATGTAGGAAGATGCCCTTGAACTTGGAGATTTGGGACCCATGGGATGGGTACCACGCAGTATTACTTTAAAGGGCCTGCGTTTCCTCAACCAACCTGACCAAACCTCTCAGCCACAAGAGTGTCCACCCTTATGTCTCAATCAGCTGTGGGTCTAGAGATGGTCAATCCAGGTGGCATCACAGCCCCTGAACGAATATTGTAAGAATTTCTCTCTCTTTCACTGTCTTTGTTTCACGGGTTTTTAAAAGTAATTGATTTTTATAATGGGGTTTAGCTGCTTTTCACTGCTGTTTTTATGCTGCTTTACACCCACTTGACTCACTTACAGAGAGATATCAATACATAGCTTTGAAGATTCTTCCTAGTCAGATATATTCTTGGGCGGTGAATAGGGGGTTTTTGCGTCCAGTTCACTGAGCAAGGAGTAGGTCTTGTCTATTACATATTGGGTTTATTGAACGGTATCTGAGCTAATTTGAAACCCTTGTTTTCTGCCTCACCCGACCTCACCTTTCCCGTTAAGCAGCCATAGTGTGTTTTGTAAACGTGTGTCTCTGTTCTGTTTTGTAATTCAGTTCAAGTGTAGCGGTTTTTACATTCCCTCTATAAGTGATATCTTATGATAAGTGTCGTTTTCTGGTTGACTTATTTCACTTAGAATCGTCGTACCTAAATCCACTCATCATGCTGCTACTAGCCTTATGACGTTGATTTCCTGGCTGAGTGATATTCCATTGTACATAAGGACCACAACTTCTTTATCCATTTTTTTCTTTCCTGGGATATTTAAGGTGTAACGAAGTGGAGGTTCTTGTCAACAGAGCAGCCCTAAACTTTGGGGTGCCTGTGTCTTGCTGATTTTTACTTGTCCCAATTTATACACCCATGAGTGGAAGTGCCCTATGCTCTCTAAGCTGAGTTTTTTAGAGGTTTCAGGACACACCGTACACTTCTCCAGAGTGGCTGTTGGCAATTTACATCCCGCCCATCAGCGTAGCAAGGCTCCCGTTTCTCCATGGCCTGTCCTGCATTTCTGGTTTTGACACTTTATTCAGCATGGCCCTTTTGACCGATGGGAAGCGAGACTTCTTTGTAGCGCTGATTTGCCTTTCCAGGTTGCTTGGTTGGCCAAAAAGGGCGTATGCGTTTTTTCCTGAATATATTCAGGAAAAAACGCATACGCCCTTTTTGGCCAAGGGCATCATGGTCGAGGTTTTGCCGCCTTTCCTGTGCTTTAAAGGCGATTCGAATCTACCTCCTGAAATCTGTTTCCTGCAATTCTGCCTTGCTTTCAAATCCTCTTCGTTGCCTTCCCTCAATATATTTGTGGACGAGAGTTATCATTTCTAACTCTGCAGGTTTGTGAATTGCAGTGCCCCTGAGCTCCATTTTTCAACTCGCTTTCTTCGGAGCTGGCCGCAAAAGCGCAGGATTGCTTCAGGCCCTATTCTGGTTCCGGGCGGCAGGCTGAGCCTGTGGTTAATTCTTCTTCCTGATGGGAAAATAGAGTGACCTGTGCCTGTCCCAACACCTAGAGCTAGTCTCTCATTGGTTCCCCCTCTTCCCGTTCATCCTCAGGACAAATTGCAACCTGTACGGAACAGGAGGTTAAAGGTGCTGATTCTCCACGGAGGGAGATTGCTCGTAAAGCGGCTGTAATGGCGAACCCGAGCACAAGGAGATGAGAAATGAGGTGCGTTGTAGAAACCTTTCCCGATCACACGGTGTACCATCTTCTGGGTTTCTCATGCATGTTTTCGATGTAGGAAGATGCCCTTGAACCTGGAGATTTGGGACCCATGGGATGGGTACCATGCAGTATTACTTTAAAGGGTCTGCGTTTGCTCACCCAACCTCACCAAACCTCTCAGCCCCAAGAGTGTCCACCCTTATGTCTCAATCAGCTGTGGGTCTAGAGATGGTCAATCCAGGTGGCATCACAGCCCCTGAACGAATTTTGTAAGAATTTCTCTCTCTTTCACTGTCTTTGTTTCACGGGATTTTAAAAGTAATTGATTTTTATAATGGGGTTTAGCTGCTTTTCACTGCTCTGTTTATGCTGCTTTACACCCACTTGACTCATTTACAGAGAGATATCAATACATAGCTTTGAAGATTCTTCCTAGTCAGGTATATTCTTGGGCGGTGAATAGGGGGTGTCGAGTCCAGTTCACTGAGCAAGGAGTAGGTCTTGTCTATTACATATTGGGTTTATTGAACGGTATCTGAGCTAATTTGAAACCCTTGTTTTCTGCCTCACCCGACCTCACCTTTCCCGTTAAGCAGCCATAGTGTGTTTTGTAAACGTGTGTCTCTGTTCTGTTTTGTAATTCAGTTCAAGTGTAGCGGTTTTTACATTCCCTCTATAAGTGATATCTTATGATAAGTGTCGTTTTCTGGTTGACTTATTTCACTTAGAATCGTCGTACCTAAATCCACTCATCATGCTGCTACTAGCCTTATGACGTTGATTTCCTGGCTGAGTGATATTCCATTGTACATAAGGACCACAACTTCTTTATCCATTTTTTTCTTTCCTGGGATATTTAAGGTGTAACGAAGTGGAGGTTCTTGTCAACAGAGCAGCCCTAAACTTTGGGGTGCCTGTGTCTTGCTGATTTTTACTTTTCCCAATTTATACACCCATGAGTGGAAGTGCCCTATGCTCTCTAAGCTGAGTTTTTTAGAGGTTTCAGGACACACCGTACACTTCTCCAGAGTGGCTGTTGGCAATTTACATCGCGCCCATCAGCGTAGCAAGGCTCCCGTTTCTCCATGGCCTGTCCTGCATTTCTGGTTTTGACACTTTATTCAGCATGGCCCTTTTGACCGATGGGAAGCGAGACTTCTTTGTAGCGCTGATTTGCCTTTCCAGGTTGCTTGGTTGGCCAAAAAGGGCGTATGCGTTTTTTCCTGAATATATTCAGGAAAAAACGCATACGCCCTTTTTGGCCAAGGGCATCATGGTCGAGGTTTTGCCGCCTTTCCTGTGCTTTAAAGGCGATTCAAATCTACCTCCTGAAATCTGTTTCCTGCAATTCTGCCTTGCTTTCAAATCCTCTTCGTTGCCTTCCCTCAATATATTTGTGGACGAGAGTTATCATTTCTAACTCTGCAGGTTTGTGAATTGCAGTGCCCCTGAGCTCCATTTTTCAACTCGCTTTCTTCGGAGCTGGCCGCAAAAGCGCAGGATTGCTTCAGGCCCTATTCTGGTTCCGGGCGGCAGGCTGAGCCTGTGGTTAATTCTTCTTCCTGATGGGAAAATAGAGTGACCTGTGCCTGTCCCAACACCTAGAGCTAGTCTCTCATTGGTTCCCCCTCTTCCCGTTCATCCTCAGGACAAATTGCAACCTGTACGGAACAGGAGGTTAAAGGTGCTGATTCTCCACGGAGGGAGATTGCTACTAACGCGGCTGGAATGGCGAACCCGAGCACAAGGAGATGAGAAATGAGGTGCGTTTTAGAAACCTTTCCCGATCACACGGTGTACCATCTTCTGGGTTTCTCATGCATGTTTTCGATGTAGGAAGATGCCCTTGAACCTGGAGATTTGGGACCCATGGGATGGGTACCACGCAGTGTTACTTTAAAGGGTCTGCGTTTGCTCACCCAACCTCACCAAAACTCTCAGCCCCAAGAGTGTCCACCCTTATGTCTCAATCAGCTGTGGGTCTAGAGATGGTCAATCCAGGTGGCATCACAGCCCCTGAACGAATTTTGTAAGAATTTCTCTCTCTTTCACTGTCTTTGTTTCACGGGATTTTAAAAGTAATTGATTTTTATAATGGGGTTTAGCTGCTTTTCACTGCTCTGTTTATGCTGCTTTACACCCACTTGACTCATTTACAGAGAGATATCAATACATAGCTTTGAAGATTCTTCCTAGTCAGGTATATTCTTGGGCGGTGAATAGGGGGTGTCGAGTCCAGTTCACTGAGCAAGGAGTAGGTCTTGTCTATTACATATTGGGTTTATGGAACGGTATCTGAGCTAATTTGAAACCCTTGTTTTCTCCCTCACCCGACCTCACCTTTCCCGTTAAGCAGCCATAGTGTGTTTTGTAAACGTGTGACGCTGTTCTGTTTTGTAATTCAGTTCAAGTGTAGCGGTTTTTACATTCCCTCTCTAAGTGATATCTTATGATAAGTGTCTTTTTCTGTGTGACTTATTTCACTTAGAATCGTCGTACCTAAATCCTCTCATCATGCTGCTACTAGCCTTATGACGTTAATTTCATGGCTGAGTGATATGCCATTGTACATAAGGACCACAACTTCCTTATCCATTTTTCTCTTTCCTGGGATATTTAAGGTGTAACGAAGTGGAGGTTCTTGTCAACAGAGCAGCCCTAAACTTTGGGGTGCCTGTGTCTTGCTGATTTTTAGTTTTCCCAATTTATACGCCCATGAGTGGAAGTGCCTTATGCTCTCTATGCTGAGTTCTTTAGATGTTTCAGGAAACACCGTACACTTCTCCAGAGTGGCTGTTGGCAATTTACATCCCGCCCATCAGCATAGTAAGGCTCCCGTTTCTCCATGGCCTGTCCTGCATTTCTGGTTTTGACACTTTATTCAGCATGGCCCTTTTGACCGATGGGAAGCGAGACTTCTTTGTAGCGCTGATTTGCCTTTCCAGGTTGCTTGGTTGGCCAAAAAGGGCGTATGCGTTTTTTCCTGAATATATTCAGGAAAAAACGCATACGCCCTTTTTGGCCAAGGGCATCATGGTCGAGGTTTTGCCGCTTTTCCTGTGCTTTAAAGGCGATTCGACTCTACCTCCTGAAATCTGTTTCCTGCAATTCTGCCTTGCTTTCAAATCCTCCTCGTTGCCTTCCCTCAATATATTTGTGGACGAGAGTTATCATTTATAACTCTGCAGGTTTGTGAATTGCAGTGCCCCTGAGCTCGATTTTTCAACTCGTTTTTTTGGGAGCTGGCCGCAAAAGCACAGGATTGCTTCAGGCCCTGTTCTGCTTCCGGGCGGCAGGCTGAGCCTGTGGTTAATTCTTCTTCCTGATGGGAAAATAGAGTGACCTGTGCCTGTCCCAACACCTAGAGCTAGTCTCTCACTGGTTCCCCCTCTTCCCGTTCATCCTCAGGACAATTTGCAACCTGTACGGCACAGGAGGTTGAAGGTGCTGATTCTCGAAGGAGGGAGATTGCTAGTAAAGCGGCTGTAATGGCCAACCCGAGCACAAGGAGATGAGAAATGAGGTGCGTTTTCGAAACCTTTCCCGATCACACGGTGTACCATCTTCTGGGTTTCTCATGCATGTTTTTGTTATAGGAAGATGCCCTTGAACTTGGAGATTTGGGACCCATGGGATGGGTACCACGCAGTATTACTTTAAAGGGCCTGCGTTTCCTCAACCAACCTGACCAAACCTCTCAGCCACAAGAGTGTCCACCCTTATGTCTCAATCAGCTGTGGGTCTAGAGATGGTCAATCCAGGTGGCATCACAGCCCCTGAACGAATATTGTAAGAATTTCTCTCTCTTTCACTGTCTTTGTTTCACGGGTTTTTAAAAGTAATTGCTTTTTATAATGGGGTTTAGCTGCTTTTCACTGCTGTTTTTATGCTGCTTTACACCCACTTGACTCACTTACAGAGAGATATCAATACATAGCTTTGAAGATTCTTCCTAGTCAGATATATTCTTGGGCGGTGAATAGGGGGTTTTTGCGTCCAGTTCACTGAGCAAGGAGTAGGTCTTGTCTATTACATATTGGGTTTATTGAACGGTATCTGAGCTAATTTGAAACCCTTGTTTTCTGCCTCACCCGACCTCACCTTTCCCGTTAAGCAGCCATAGTGTGTTTTGTAAACGTGTGTCTCTGTTCTGTTTTGTAATTCAGTTCAAGTGTAGCGGTTTTTACATTCCCTCTATAAGTGATATCTTATGATAAGTGTCGTTTTCTGGTTGACTTATTTCACTTAGAATCGTCGTACCTAAATCCACTCATCATGCTGCTACTAGCCTTATGACGTTGATTTCCTGGCTGAGTGATATTCCATTGTACATAAGGACCACAACTTCTTTATCCATTTTTTTCTTTCCTGGGATATTTAAGGTGTAACGAAGTGGAGGTTCTTGTCAACAGAGCAGCCCTAAACTTTGGGGTGCCTGTGTCTTGCTGATTTTTACTTGTCCCAATTTATACACCCATGAGTGGAAGTGCCCTATGCTCTCTAAGCTGAGTTTTTTAGAGGTTTCAGGACACACCGTACACTTCTACAGAGTGGCTGTTGGCAATTTACATCGCGCCCATCAGCGTAGCAAGGCTCCCGTTTCTCCATGGCCTGTCCTGCATTTCTGGTTTTGACACTTTATTCAGCATGGCCCTTTTGACCGATGGGAAGCGAGACTTCTTTGTAGCGCTGATTTGCCTTTCCAGGTTGCTTGGTTGGCCAAAAAGGGCGTATGCGTTTTTTCCTGAATATATTCAGGAAAAAACGCATACGCCCTTTTTGGCCAAGGGCATCATGGTCGAGGTTTTGCCGCCTTTCCTGTGCTTTAAAGGCGATTCGAATCTACCTCCTGAAATCTGTTTCCTGCAATTCTGCCTTGCTTTCAAATCCTCTTCGTTGCCTTCCCTCAATATATTTGTGGACGAGAGTTATCATTTCTAACTCTGCAGGTTTGTGAATTGCAGTGCCCCTGAGCTCCATTTTTCAACTCGCTTTCTTCGGAGCTGGCCGCAAAAGCGCAGGATTGCTTCAGGCCCTATTCTGGTTCCGGGCGGCAGGCTGAGCCTGTGGTTAATTCTTCTTCCTGATGGGAAAATAGAGTGACCTGTGCCTGTCCCAACACCTAGAGCTAGTCTCTCATTGGTTCCCCCTCTTCCCGTTCATCCTCAGGACAAATTGCAACCTGTACGGAACAGGAGGTTAAAGGTGCTGATTCTCCACGGAGGGAGATTGCTACTAACGCGGCTGGAATGGCGAACCCGAGCACAAGGAGATGAGAAATGAGGTGCGTTTTAGAAACCTTTCCCGATCACACGGTGTACCATCTTCTGGGTTTCTCATGCATGTTTTCGATGTAGGAAGATGCCCTTGAACTTGGAGATTTGGGACCCATGGGATGGGTACCACGCAGTATTACTTTAAAGGGCCTGCGTTTCCTCAACCAACCTGACCAAACCTCTCAGCCACAAGAGTGTCCACCCTTATGTCTCAATCAGCTGTGGGTCTAGAGATGGTCAATCCAGGTGGCATCACAGCCCCTGAACGAATATTGTAAGAATTTCTCTCTCTTTCACTGTCTTTGTTTCACGGGTTTTTAAAAGTAATTGATTTTTATAATGGGGTTTAGCTGCTTTTCACTGCTGTTTTTATGCTGCTTTACACCCACTTGACTCACTTACAGAGAGATATCAATACATAGCTTTGAAGATTCTTCCTAGTCAGATATATTCTTGGGCGGTGAATAGGGGGTTTTTGCGTCCAGTTCACTGAGCAAGGAGTAGGTCTTGTCTATTACATATTGGGTTTATTGAACGGTATCTGAGCTAATTTGAAACCCTTGTTTTCTGCCTCACCCGACCTCACCTTTCCCGTTAAGCAGCCATAGTGTGTTTTGTAAACGTGTGTCTCTGTTCTGTTTTGTAATTCAGTTCAAGTGTAGCGGTTTTTACATTCCCTCTATAAGTGATATCTTATGATAAGTGTCGTTTTCTGGTTGACTTATTTCACTTAGAATCGTCGTACCTAAATCCACTCATCATGCTGCTACTAGCCTTATGACGTTGATTTCCTGGCTGAGTGATATTCCATTGTACATAAGGACCACAACTTCTTTATCCATTTTTTTCTTTCCTGGGATATTTAAGGTGTAACGAAGTGGAGGTTCTTGTCAACAGAGCAGCCCTAAACTTTGGGGTGCCTGTGTCTTGCTGATTTTTACTTGTCCCAATTTATACACCCATGAGTGGAAGTGCCCTATGCTCTCTAAGCTGAGTTTTTTAGAGGTTTCAGGACACACCGTACACTTCTCCAGAGTGGCTGTTGGCAATTTACATCGCGCCCATCAGCGTAGCAAGGCTCCCGTTTCTCCATGGCCTGTCCTGCATTTCTGGTTTTGACACTTTATTCAGCATGGCCCTTTTGACCGATGGGAAGCGAGACTTCTTTGTAGCGCTGATTTGCCTTTCCAGGTTGCTTGGTTGGCCAAAAAGGGCGTATGCGTTTTTTCCTGAATATATTCAGGAAAAAACGCATACGCCCTTTTTGGCCAAGGGCATCATGGTCGAGGTTTTGCCGCCTTTCCTGTGCTTTAAAGGCGATTCGAATCTACCTCCTGAAATCTGTTTCCTGCAATTCTGCCTTGCTTTCAAATCCTCTTCGTTGCCTTCCCTCAATATATTTGTGGACGAGAGTTATCATTTCTAACTCTGCAGGTTTGTGAATTGCAGTGCCCCTGAGCTCCATTTTTCAACTCGCTTTCTTCGGAGCTGGCCGCAAAAGCGCAGGATTGCTTCAGGCCCTATTCTGGTTCCGGGCGGCAGGCTGAGCCTGTGGTTAATTCTTCTTCCTGATGGGAAAATAGAGTGACCTGTGCCTGTCCCAACACCTAGAGCTAGTCTCTCATTGGTTCCCCCTCTTCCCGTTCATCCTCAGGACAAATTGCAACCTGTACGGAACAGGAGGTTAAAGGTGCTGATTCTCCACGGAGGGAGATTCCTACTAACGTGGCTGGAATGGCGAACCCGAGCACAAGGAGATGAGAAATGAGGTGCGTTTTAGAAACCTTTCCCGATCACACGGTGTACCATCTTCTGGGTTTCTCATGCATGTTTTCGATGTAGGAAGATGCCCTTGAACCTGGAGATTTGGGACCCATGGGATGGGTACCATGCAGTATTACTTTAAAGGGTCTGCGTTTGCTCACCCAACCTCACCAAACCTCTCAGCCCCAAGAGTGTCCACCCTTATGTCTCAATCAGCTGTGGGTCTAGAGATGGTCAATCCAGGTGGCATCACAGCCCCTGAACGAATTTTGTAAGAATTTCTCTCTCTTTCACTGTCTTTGTTTCACGGGATTTTAAAAGTAATTGATTTTTATAATGGGGTTTAGCTGCTTTTCACTGCTCTGTTTATGCTGCTTTACACCCACTTGACTCATTTACAGAGAGATATCAATACATAGCTTTGAAGATTCTTCCTAGTCAGGTATATTCTTGGGCGGTGAATAGGGGGTGTCGAGTCCAGTTCACTGAGCAAGGAGTAGGTCTTGTCTATTACATATTGGGTTTATTGAACGGTATCTGAGCTAATTTGAAACCCTTGTTTTCTGCCTCACCCGACCTCACCTTTCCCGTTAAGCAGCCATAGTGTGTTTTGTAAACGTGTGTCTCTGTTCTGTTTTGTAATTCAGTTCAAGTGTAGCGGTTTTTACATTCCCTCTATAAGTGATATCTTATGATAAGTGTCGTTTTCTGGTTGACTTATTTCACTTAGAATCGTCGTACCTAAATCCACTCATCATGCTGCTACTAGCCTTATGACGTTGATTTCCTGGCTGAGTGATATTCCATTGTACATAAGGACCACAACTTCTTTATCCATTTTTTTCTTTCCTGGGATATTTAAGGTGTAACGAAGTGGAGGTTCTTGTCAACAGAGCAGCCCTAAACTTTGGGGTGCCTGTGTCTTGCTGATTTTTACTTTTCCCAATTTATACACCCATGAGTGGAAGTGCCCTATGCTCTCTAAGCTGAGTTTTTTAGAGGTTTCAGGACACACCGTACACTTCTCCAGAGTGGCTGTTGGCAATTTACATCGCGCCCATCAGCGTAGCAAGGCTCCCGTTTCTCCATGGCCTGTCCTGCATTTCTGGTTTTGACACTTTATTCAGCATGGCCCTTTTGACCGATGGGAAGCGAGACTTCTTTGTAGCGCTGATTTGCCTTTCCAGGTTGCTTGGTTGGCCAAAAAGGGCGTATGCGTTTTTTCCTGAATATATTCAGGAAAAAACGCATACGCCCTTTTTGGCCAAGGGCATCATGGTCGAGGTTTTGCCGCCTTTCCTGTGCTTTAAAGGCGATTCAAATCTACCTCCTGAAATCTGTTTCCTGCAATTCTGCCTTGCTTTCAAATCCTCTTCGTTGCCTTCCCTCAATATATTTGTGGACGAGAGTTATCATTTCTAACTCTGCAGGTTTGTGAATTGCAGTGCCCCTGAGCTCCATTTTTCAACTCGCTTTCTTCGGAGCTGGCCGCAAAAGCGCAGGATTGCTTCAGGCCCTATTCTGGTTCCGGGCGGCAGGCTGAGCCTGTGGTTAATTCTTCTTCCTGATGGGAAAATAGAGTGACCTGTGCCTGTCCCAACACCTAGAGCTAGTCTCTCATTGGTTCCCCCTCTTCCCGTTCATCCTCAGGACAAATTGCAACCTGTACGGAACAGGAGGTTAAAGGTGCTGATTCTCCACGGAGGGAGATTGCTACTAACGCGGCTGGAATGGCGAACCCGAGCACAAGGAGATGAGAAATGAGGTGCGTTTTAGAAACCTTTCCCGATCACACGGTGTACCATCTTCTGGGTTTCTCATGCATGTTTTCGATGTAGGAAGATGCCCTTGAACCTGGAGATTTGGGACCCATGGGATGGGTACCACGCAGTGTTACTTTAAAGGGTCTGCGTTTGCTCACCCAACCTCACCAAAACTCTCAGCCCCAAGAGTGTCCACCCTTATGTCTCAATCAGCTGTGGGTCTAGAGATGGTCAATCCAGGTGGCATCACAGCCCCTGAACGAATTTTGTAAGAATTTCTCTCTCTTTCACTGTCTTTGTTTCACGGGATTTTAAAAGTAATTGATTTTTATAATGGGGTTTAGCTGCTTTTCACTGCTCTGTTTATGCTGCTTTACACCCACTTGACTCATTTACAGAGAGATATCAATACATAGCTTTGAAGATTCTTCCTAGTCAGGTATATTCTTGGGCGGTGAATAGGGGGTGTCGAGTCCAGTTCACTGAGCAAGGAGTAGGTCTTGTCTATTACATATTGGGTTTATGGAACGGTATCTGAGCTAATTTGAAACCCTTGTTTTCTCCCTCACCCGACCTCACCTTTCCCGTTAAGCAGCCATAGTGTGTTTTGTAAACGTGTGACGCTGTTCTGTTTTGTAATTCAGTTCAAGTGTAGCGGTTTTTACATTCCCTCTCTAAGTGATATCTTATGATAAGTGTCTTTTTCTGTGTGACTTATTTCACTTAGAATCGTCGTACCTAAATCCTCTCATCATGCTGCTACTAGCCTTATGACGTTAATTTCATGGCTGAGTGATATGCCATTGTACATAAGGACCACAACTTCCTTATCCATTTTTCTCTTTCCTGGGATATTTAAGGTGTAACGAAGTGGAGGTTCTTGTCAACAGAGCAGCCCTAAACTTTGGGGTGCCTGTGTCTTGCTGATTTTTAGTTTTCCCAATTTATACGCCCATGAGTGGAAGTGCCTTATGCTCTCTATGCTGAGTTCTTTAGATGTTTCAGGAAACACCGTACACTTCTCCAGAGTGGCTGTTGGCAATTTACATCCCGCCCATCAGCATAGTAAGGCTCCCGTTTCTCCATGGCCTGTCCTGCATTTCTGGTTTTGACACTTTATTCAGCATGGCCCTTTTGACCGATGGGAAGCGAGACTTCTTTGTAGCGCTGATTTGCCTTTCCAGGTTGCTTGGTTGGCCAAAAAGGGCGTATGCGTTTTTTCCTGAATATATTCAGGAAAAAACGCATACGCCCTTTTTGGCCAAGGGCATCATGGTCGAGGTTTTGCCGCTTTTCCTGTGCTTTAAAGGCGATTCGACTCTACCTCCTGAAATCTGTTTCCTGCAATTCTGCCTTGCTTTCAAATCCTCCTCGTTGCCTTCCCTCAATATATTTGTGGACGAGAGTTATCATTTATAACTCTGCAGGTTTGTGAATTGCAGTGCCCCTGAGCTCGATTTTTCAACTCGTTTTTTTGGGAGCTGGCCGCAAAAGCACAGGATTGCTTCAGGCCCTGTTCTGCTTCCGGGCGGCAGGCTGAGCCTGTGGTTAATTCTTCTTCCTGATGGGAAAATAGAGTGACCTGTGCCTGTCCCAACACCTAGAGCTAGTCTCTCACTGGTTCCCCCTCTTCCCGTTCATCCTCAGGACAATTTGCAACCTGTACGGCACAGGAGGTTGAAGGTGCTGATTCTCGAAGGAGGGAGATTGCTAGTAAAGCGGCTGTAATGGCCAACCCGAGCACAAGGAGATGAGAAATGAGGTGCGTTTTCGAAACCTTTCCCGATCACACGGTGTACCATCTTCTGGGTTTCTCATGCATGTTTTTGTTATAGGAAGATGCCCTTGAACTTGGAGATTTGGGACCCATGGGATGGGTACCACGCAGTATTACTTTAAAGGGCCTGCGTTTCCTCAACCAACCTGACCAAACCTCTCAGCCACAAGAGTGTCCACCCTTATGTCTCAATCAGCTGTGGGTCTAGAGATGGTCAATCCAGGTGGCATCACAGCCCCTGAACGAATATTGTAAGAATTTCTCTCTCTTTCACTGTCTTTGTTTCACGGGTTTTTAAAAGTAATTGCTTTTTATAATGGGGTTTAGCTGCTTTTCACTGCTGTTTTTATGCTGCTTTACACCCACTTGACTCACTTACAGAGAGATATCAATACATAGCTTTGAAGATTCTTCCTAGTCAGATATATTCTTGGGCGGTGAATAGGGGGTTTTTGCGTCCAGTTCACTGAGCAAGGAGTAGGTCTTGTCTATTACATATTGGGTTTATTGAACGGTATCTGAGCTAATTTGAAACCCTTGTTTTCTGCCTCACCCGACCTCACCTTTCCCGTTAAGCAGCCATAGTGTGTTTTGTAAACGTGTGTCTCTGTTCTGTTTTGTAATTCAGTTCAAGTGTAGCGGTTTTTACATTCCCTCTATAAGTGATATCTTATGATAAGTGTCGTTTTCTGGTTGACTTATTTCACTTAGAATCGTCGTACCTAAATCCACTCATCATGCTGCTACTAGCCTTATGACGTTGATTTCCTGGCTGAGTGATATTCCATTGTACATAAGGACCACAACTTCTTTATCCATTTTTTTCTTTCCTGGGATATTTAAGGTGTAACGAAGTGGAGGTTCTTGTCAACAGAGCAGCCCTAAACTTTGGGGTGCCTGTGTCTTGCTGATTTTTACTTGTCCCAATTTATACACCCATGAGTGGAAGTGCCCTATGCTCTCTAAGCTGAGTTTTTTAGAGGTTTCAGGACACACCGTACACTTCTACAGAGTGGCTGTTGGCAATTTACATCGCGCCCATCAGCGTAGCAAGGCTCCCGTTTCTCCATGGCCTGTCCTGCATTTCTGGTTTTGACACTTTATTCAGCATGGCCCTTTTGACCGATGGGAAGCGAGACTTCTTTGTAGCGCTGATTTGCCTTTCCAGGTTGCTTGGTTGGCCAAAAAGGGCGTATGCGTTTTTTCCTGAATATATTCAGGAAAAAACGCATACGCCCTTTTTGGCCAAGGGCATCATGGTCGAGGTTTTGCCGCCTTTCCTGTGCTTTAAAGGCGATTCGAATCTACCTCCTGAAATCTGTTTCCTGCAATTCTGCCTTGCTTTCAAATCCTCTTCGTTGCCTTCCCTCAATATATTTGTGGACGAGAGTTATCATTTCTAACTCTGCAGGTTTGTGAATTGCAGTGCCCCTGAGCTCCATTTTTCAACTCGCTTTCTTCGGAGCTGGCCGCAAAAGCGCAGGATTGCTTCAGGCCCTATTCTGGTTCCGGGCGGCAGGCTGAGCCTGTGGTTAATTCTTCTTCCTGATGGGAAAATAGAGTGACCTGTGCCTGTCCCAACACCTAGAGCTAGTCTCTCATTGGTTCCCCCTCTTCCCGTTCATCCTCAGGACAAATTGCAACCTGTACGGAACAGGAGGTTAAAGGTGCTGATTCTCCACGGAGGGAGATTGCTACTAACGCGGCTGGAATGGCGAACCCGAGCACAAGGAGATGAGAAATGAGGTGCGTTTTAGAAACCTTTCCCGATCACACGGTGTACCATCTTCTGGGTTTCTCATGCATGTTTTCGATGTAGGAAGATGCCCTTGAACTTGGAGATTTGGGACCCATGGGATGGGTACCACGCAGTATTACTTTAAAGGGCCTGCGTTTCCTCAACCAACCTGACCAAACCTCTCAGCCACAAGAGTGTCCACCCTTATGTCTCAATCAGCTGTGGGTCTAGAGATGGTCAATCCAGGTGGCATCACAGCCCCTGAACGAATATTGTAAGAATTTCTCTCTCTTTCACTGTCTTTGTTTCACGGGTTTTTAAAAGTAATTGATTTTTATAATGGGGTTTAGCTGCTTTTCACTGCTGTTTTTATGCTGCTTTACACCCACTTGACTCACTTACAGAGAGATATCAATACATAGCTTTGAAGATTCTTCCTAGTCAGATATATTCTTGGGCGGTGAATAGGGGGTTTTTGCGTCCAGTTCACTGAGCAAGGAGTAGGTCTTGTCTATTACATATTGGGTTTATTGAACGGTATCTGAGCTAATTTGAAACCCTTGTTTTCTGCCTCACCCGACCTCACCTTTCCCGTTAAGCAGCCATAGTGTGTTTTGTAAACGTGTGTCTCTGTTCTGTTTTGTAATTCAGTTCAAGTGTAGCGGTTTTTACATTCCCTCTATAAGTGATATCTTATGATAAGTGTCGTTTTCTGGTTGACTTATTTCACTTAGAATCGTCGTACCTAAATCCACTCATCATGCTGCTACTAGCCTTATGACGTTGATTTCCTGGCTGAGTGATATTCCATTGTACATAAGGACCACAACTTCTTTATCCATTTTTTTCTTTCCTGGGATATTTAAGGTGTAACGAAGTGGAGGTTCTTGTCAACAGAGCAGCCCTAAACTTTGGGGTGCCTGTGTCTTGCTGATTTTTACTTGTCCCAATTTATACACCCATGAGTGGAAGTGCCCTATGCTCTCTAAGCTGAGTTTTTTAGAGGTTTCAGGACACACCGTACACTTCTCCAGAGTGGCTGTTGGCAATTTACATCGCGCCCATCAGCGTAGCAAGGCTCCCGTTTCTCCATGGCCTGTCCTGCATTTCTGGTTTTGACACTTTATTCAGCATGGCCCTTTTGACCGATGGGAAGCGAGACTTCTTTGTAGCGCTGATTTGCCTTTCCAGGTTGCTTGGTTGGCCAAAAAGGGCGTATGCGTTTTTTCCTGAATATATTCAGGAAAAAACGCATACGCCCTTTTTGGCCAAGGGCATCATGGTCGAGGTTTTGCCGCCTTTCCTGTGCTTTAAAGGCGATTCGAATCTACCTCCTGAAATCTGTTTCCTGCAATTCTGCCTTGCTTTCAAATCCTCTTCGTTGCCTTCCCTCAATATATTTGTGGACGAGAGTTATCATTTCTAACTCTGCAGGTTTGTGAATTGCAGTGCCCCTGAGCTCCATTTTTCAACTCGCTTTCTTCGGAGCTGGCCGCAAAAGCGCAGGATTGCTTCAGGCCCTATTCTGGTTCCGGGCGGCAGGCTGAGCCTGTGGTTAATTCTTCTTCCTGATGGGAAAATAGAGTGACCTGTGCCTGTCCCAACACCTAGAGCTAGTCTCTCATTGGTTCCCCCTCTTCCCGTTCATCCTCAGGACAAATTGCAACCTGTACGGAACAGGAGGTTAAAGGTGCTGATTCTCCACGGAGGGAGATTCCTACTAACGTGGCTGGAATGGCGAACCCGAGCACAAGGAGATGAGAAATGAGGTGCGTTTTAGAAACCTTTCCCGATCACACGGTGTACCATCTTCTGGGTTTCTCATGCATGTTTTCGATGTAGGAAGATGCCCTTGAACCTGGAGATTTGGGACCCATGGGATGGGTACCATGCAGTATTACTTTAAAGGGTCTGCGTTTGCTCACCCAACCTCACCAAACCTCTCAGCCCCAAGAGTGTCCACCCTTATGTCTCAATCAGCTGTGGGTCTAGAGATGGTCAATCCAGGTGGCATCACAGCCCCTGAACGAATTTTGTAAGAATTTCTCTCTCTTTCACTGTCTTTGTTTCACGGGATTTTAAAAGTAATTGATTTTTATAATGGGGTTTAGCTGCTTTTCACTGCTCTGTTTATGCTGCTTTACACCCACTTGACTCATTTACAGAGAGATATCAATACATAGCTTTGAAGATTCTTCCTAGTCAGGTATATTCTTGGGCGGTGAATAGGGGGTGTCGAGTCCAGTTCACTGAGCAAGGAGTAGGTCTTGTCTATTACATATTGGGTTTATTGAACGGTATCTGAGCTAATTTGAAACCCTTGTTTTCTGCCTCACCCGACCTCACCTTTCCCGTTAAGCAGCCATAGTGTGTTTTGTAAACGTGTGTCTCTGTTCTGTTTTGTAATTCAGTTCAAGTGTAGCGGTTTTTACATTCCCTCTATAAGTGATATCTTATGATAAGTGTCGTTTTCTGGTTGACTTATTTCACTTAGAATCGTCGTACCTAAATCCACTCATCATGCTGCTACTAGCCTTATGACGTTGATTTCCTGGCTGAGTGATATTCCATTGTACATAAGGACCACAACTTCTTTATCCATTTTTTTCTTTCCTGGGATATTTAAGGTGTAACGAAGTGGAGGTTCTTGTCAACAGAGCAGCCCTAAACTTTGGGGTGCCTGTGTCTTGCTGATTTTTACTTTTCCCAATTTATACACCCATGAGTGGAAGTGCCCTATGCTCTCTAAGCTGAGTTTTTTAGAGGTTTCAGGACACACCGTACACTTCTCCAGAGTGGCTGTTGGCAATTTACATCCCGCCCATCAGCGTAGCAAGGCTCCCGTTTCTCCATGGCCTGTCCTGCATTTCTGGTTTTGACACTTTATTCAGCATGGCCCTTTTGACCGATGGGAAGCGAGACTTCTTTGTAGCGCTGATTTGCCTTTCCAGGTTGCTTGGTTGGCCAAAAAGGGCGTATGCGTTTTTTCCTGAATATATTCAGGAAAAAACGCATACGCCCTTTTTGGCCAAGGGCATCATGGTCGAGGTTTTGCCGCCTTTCCTGTGCTTTAAAGGCGATTCGAATCTACCTCCTGAAATCTGTTTCCTGCAATTCTGCCTTGCTTTCAAATCCTCTTCGTTGCCTTCCCTCAATATATTTGTGGACGAGAGTTATCATTTCTAACTCTGCAGGTTTGTGAATTGCAGTGCCCCTGAGCTCCATTTTTCAACTCGCTTTCTTCGGAGCTGGCCGCAAAAGCGCAGGATTGCTTCAGGCCCTATTCTGGTTCCGGGCGGCAGGCTGAGCCTGTGGTTAATTCTTCTTCCTGATGGGAAAATAGAGTGACCTGTGCCTGTCCCAACACCTAGAGCTAGTCTCTCATTGGTTCCCCCTCTTCCCGTTCATCCTCAGGACAAATTGCAACCTGTACGGAACAGGAGGTTAAAGGTGCTGATTCTCCACGGAGGGAGATTGCTACTAACGCGGCTGGAATGGCGAACCCGAGCACAAGGAGATGAGAAATGAGGTGCGTTTTAGAAACCTTTCCCGATCACACGGTGTACCATCTTCTGGGTTTCTCATGCATGTTTTCGATGTAGGAAGATGCCCTTGAACCTGGAGATTTGGGACCCATGGGATGGGTACCACGCAGTGTTACTTTAAAGGGTCTGCGTTTGCTCACCCAACCTCACCAAAACTCTCAGCCCCAAGAGTGTCCACCCTTATGTCTCAATCAGCTGTGGGTCTAGAGATGGTCAATCCAGGTGGCATCACAGCCCCTGAACGAATTTTGTAAGAATTTCTCTCTCTTTCACTGTCTTTGTTTCACGGGATTTTAAAAGTAATTGATTTTTATAATGGGGTTTAGCTGCTTTTCACTGCTCTGTTTATGCTGCTTTACACCCACTTGACTCATTTACAGAGAGATATCAATACATAGCTTTGAAGATTCTTCCTAGTCAGGTATATTCTTGGGCGGTGAATAGGGGGTGTCGAGTCCAGTTCACTGAGCAAGGAGTAGGTCTTGTCTATTACATATTGGGTTTATGGAACGGTATCTGAGCTAATTTGAAACCCTTGTTTTCTCCCTCACCCGACCTCACCTTTCCCGTTAAGCAGCCATAGTGTGTTTTGTAAACGTGTGACGCTGTTCTGTTTTGTAATTCAGTTCAAGTGTAGCGGTTTTTACATTCCCTCTCTAAGTGATATCTTATGATAAGTGTCTTTTTCTGTGTGACTTATTTCACTTAGAATCGTCGTACCTAAATCCTCTCATCATGCTGCTACTAGCCTTATGACGTTAATTTCATGGCTGAGTGATATGCCATTGTACATAAGGACCACAACTTCCTTATCCATTTTTCTCTTTCCTGGGATATTTAAGGTGTAACGAAGTGGAGGTTCTTGTCAACAGAGCAGCCCTAAACTTTGGGGTGCCTGTGTCTTGCTGATTTTTAGTTTTCCCAATTTATACGCCCATGAGTGGAAGTGCCTTATGCTCTCTATGCTGAGTTCTTTAGATGTTTCAGGACACACCGTACACTTCTCCAGAGTGGCTGTTGGCAATTTACATCCCGCCCATCAGCGTAGTAAGGCTCCCGTTTCTCCATGGCCTGTCCTGCATTTCTGGTTTTGACACTTTATTCAGCATGGCCCTTTTGACCGATGGGAAGCGAGACTTCTTTGTAGCGCTGATTTGCCTTTCCAGGTTGCTTGGTTGGCCAAAAAGGGCGTATGCGTTTTTTCCTGAATATATTCAGGAAAAAACGCATACGCCCTTTTTGGCCAAGGGCATCATGGTCGAGGTTTTGCCGCTTTTCCTGTGCTTTAAAGGCGATTCGACTCTACCTCCTGAAATCTGTTTCCTGCAATTCTGCCTTGCTTTCAAATCCTCCTCGTTGCCTTCCCTCAATATATTTGTGGACGAGAGTTATCATTTATAACTCTGCAGGTTTGTGAATTGCAGTGCCCCTGAGCTCGATTTTTCAACTCGCTTTTTTGGGAGCTGGCCGCAAAAGCACAGGATTGCTTCAGGCCCTGTTCTGCTTCCGGGCGGCAGGCTGAGCCTGTGGTTAATTCTTCTTCCTGATGGGAAAATAGAGTGACCTGTGCCTGTCCCAACACCTAGAGCTAGTCTCTCACTGGTTCCCCCTCTTCCCGTTCATCCTCAGGACAAATTGCAACCTGTACGGAACAGGAGGTTGAAGGTGCTGATTCTCGAAGGAGGGAGATTGCTAGTAAAGCGGCTGTAATGGCCAACCCGAGCACAAGGAGATGAGAAATGAGGTGCGTTTTCGAAACCTTTCCCGATCACACGGTGTACCATCTTCTGGGTTTCTCATGCATGTTTTTGTTATAGGAAGATGCCCTTGAACTTGGAGATTTGGGACCCATGGGATGGGTACCACGCAGTATTACTTTAAAGGGCCTGCGTTTCCTCAACCAACCTGACCAAACCTCTCAGCCACAAGAGTGTCCACCCTTATGTCTCAATCAGCTGTGGGTCTAGAGATGGTCAATCCAGGTGGCATCACAGCCCCTGAACGAATATTGTAAGAATTTCTCTCTCTTTCACTGTCTTTGTTTCACGGGTTTTTAAAAGTAATTGATTTTTATAATGGGGTTTAGCTGCTTTTCACTGCTGTTTTTATGCTGCTTTACACCCACTTGACTCACTTACAGAGAGATATCAATACATAGCTTTGAAGATTCTTCCTAGTCAGATATATTCTTGGGCGGTGAATAGGGGGTTTTTGCGTCCAGTTCACTGAGCAAGGAGTAGGTCTTGTCTATTACATATTGGGTTTATTGAACGGTATCTGAGCTAATTTGAAACCCTTGTTTTCTGCCTCACCCGACCTCACCTTTCCCGTTAAGCAGCCATAGTGTGTTTTGTAAACGTGTGTCTCTGTTCTGTTTTGTAATTCAGTTCAAGTGTAGCGGTTTTTACATTCCCTCTATAAGTGATATCTTATGATAAGTGTCGTTTTCTGGTTGACTTATTTCACTTAGAATCGTCGTACCTAAATCCACTCATCATGCTGCTACTAGCCTTATGACGTTGATTTCCTGGCTGAGTGATATTCCATTGTACATAAGGACCACAACTTCTTTATCCATTTTTTTCTTTCCTGGGATATTTAAGGTGTAACGAAGTGGAGGTTCTTGTCAACAGAGCAGCCCTAAACTTTGGGGTGCCTGTGTCTTGCTGATTTTTACTTGTCCCAATTTATACACCCATGAGTGGAAGTGCCCTATGCTCTCTAAGCTGAGTTTTTTAGAGGTTTCAGGACACACCGTACACTTCTCCAGAGTGGCTGTTGGCAATTTACATCGCGCCCATCAGCGTAGCAAGGCTCCCGTTTCTCCATGGCCTGTCCTGCATTTCTGGTTTTGACACTTTATTCAGCATGGCCCTTTTGACCGATGGGAAGCGAGACTTCTTTGTAGCGCTGATTTGCCTTTCCAGGTTGCTTGGTTGGCCAAAAAGGGCGTATGCGTTTTTTCCTGAATATATTCAGGAAAAAACGCATACGCCCTTTTTGGCCAAGGGCATCATGGTCGAGGTTTTGCCGCCTTTCCTGTGCTTTAAAGGCGATTCGAATCTACCTCCTGAAATCTGTTTCCTGCAATTCTGCCTTGCTTTCAAATCCTCTTCGTTGCCTTCCCTCAATATATTTGTGGACGAGAGTTATCATTTCTAACTCTGCAGGTTTGTGAATTGCAGTGCCCCTGAGCTCCATTTTTCAACTCGCTTTCTTCAGAGCTGGCCGCAAAAGCGCAGGATTGCTTCAGGCCCTCTTCTGGTTCCGGGCGGCAGGCTGAGCCTGTGGTTAATTCTTCTTCCTGATGGGAAAATAGAGTGACCTGTGCCTGTCCCAACACCTAGAGCTAGTCTCTCATTGGTTCCCCCTCTTCCCGTTCATCCTCAGGACAAATTGCAACCTGTACGGAACAGGAGGTTAAAGGTGCTGATTCTCCACGGAGGGAGATTGCTACTAACGTGGCTGGAATGGCGAACCCGAGCACAAGGAGATGAGAAATGAGGTGCGTTTTAGAAACCTTTCCCGATCACACGGTGTACCATCTTCTGGGTTTCTCATGCATGTTTTCGATGTAGGAAGATGCCCTTGAACCTGGAGATTTGGGACCCATGGGATGGGTACCATGCAGTATTACTTTAAAGGGTCTGCGTTTGCTCACCCAACCTCACCAAACCTCTCAGCCCCAAGAGTGTCCACCCTTATGTCTCAATCAGCTGTGGGTCTAGAGATGGTCAATCCAGGTGGCATCACAGTCCCTGAACGAATTTTGTAAGAATTTCTCTCTCTTTCACTGTCTTTGTTTCACGGGATTTTAAAAGTAATTGATTTTTATAATGGGGTTTAGCTGCTTTTCACTGCTCTGTTTATGCTGCTTTACACCCACTTGACTCATTTACAGAGAGATATCAATACATAGCTTTGAAGATTCTTCCTAGTCAGGTATATTCTTGGGCGGTGAATAGGGGGTGTCGAGTCCAGTTCACTGAGCAAGGAGTAGGTCTTGTCTATTACATATTGGGTTTATTGAACGGTATCTGAGCTAATTTGAAACCCTTGTTTTCTGCCTCACCCGACCTCACCTTTCCCGTTAAGCAGCCATAGTGTGTTTTGTAAACGTGTGTCTCTGTTCTGTTTTGTAATTCAGTTCAAGTGTAGCGGTTTTTACATTCCCTCTCTAAGTGATATCTTATGATAAGTGTCTTTTTCTGTGTGACTTATTTCACTTAGAATCGTCGTACCTAAATCCTCTCATCATGCTGCTACTAGCCTTATGACGTTAATTTCATGGCTGAGTGATATGCCATTGTACATAAGGACCACAACTTCCTTATCCATTTTTCTCTTTCCTGGGATATTTAAGGTGTAACGAAGTGGAGGTTCTTGTCAACAGAGCAGCCCTAAACTTTGGGGTGCCTGTGTCTTGCTGATTTTTAGTTTTCCCAATTTATACGCCCATGAGTGGAAGTGCCTTATGCTCTCTATGCTGAGTTCTTTAGATGTTTCAGGAAACACCGTACACTTCTCCAGAGTGGCTGTTGGCAATTTACATCCCGCCCATCAGCGTAGTAAGGCTCCCGTTTCTCCATGGCCTGTCCTGCATTTCTGGTTTTGACACTTTATTCAGCATGGCCCTTTTGACCGATGGGAAGCGAGACTTCTTTGTAGCGCTGATTTGCCTTTCCAGGTTGCTTGGTTGGCCAAAAAGGGCGTATGCGTTTTTTCCTGAATATATTCAGGAAAAAACGCATACGCCCTTTTTGGCCAAGGGCATCATGGTCGAGGTTTTGCCGCTTTTCCTGTGCTTTAAAGGCGATTCGACTCTACCTCCTGAAATCTGTTTCCTGCAATTCTGCCTTGCTTTCAAATCCTCCTCGTTGCCTTCCCTCAATATATTTGTGGACGAGAGTTATCATTTATAACTCTGCAGGTTTGTGAATTGCAGTGCCCCTGAGCTCGATTTTTCAACTCGTTTTTTTGGGAGCTGGCCGCAAAAGCACAGGATTGCTTCAGGCCCTGTTCTGCTTCCGGGCGGCAGGCTGAGCCTGTGGTTAATTCTTCTTCCTGATGGGAAAATAGAGTGACCTGTGCCTGTCCCAACACCTAGAGCTAGTCTCTCACTGGTTCCCCCTCTTCCCGTTCATCCTCAGGACAATTTGCAACCTGTACGGAACAGGAGGTTGAAGGTGCTGATTCTCGAAGGAGGGAGATTGCTAGTAAAGCGGCTGTAATGGCCAACCCGAGCACAAGGAGATGAGAAATGAGGTGCGTTTTCGAAACCTTTCCCGATCACACGGTGTACCATCTTCTGGGTTTCTCATGCATGTTTTTGTTATAGGAAGATGCCCTTGAACTTGGAGATTTGGGACCCATGGGATGGGTACCACGCAGTATTACTTTAAAGGGCCTGCGTTTCCTCAACCAACCTGACCAAACCTCTCAGCCACAAGAGTGTCCACCCTTATGTCTCAATCAGCTGTGGGTCTAGAGATGGTCAATCCAGGTGGCATCACAGCCCCTGAACGAATATTGTAAGAATTTCTCTCTCTTTCACTGTCTTTGTTTCACGGGTTTTTAAAAGTAATTGATTTTTATAATGGGGTTTAGCTGCTTTTCACTGCTGTTTTTATGCTGCTTTACACCCACTTGACTCACTTACAGAGAGATATCAATACATAGCTTTGAAGATTCTTCCTAGTCAGATATATTCTTGGGCGGTGAATAGGGGGTTTTTGCGTCCAGTTCACTGAGCAAGGAGTAGGTCTTGTCTATTACATATTGGGTTTATTGAACGGTATCTGAGCTAATTTGAAACCCTTGTTTTCTGCCTCACCCGACCTCACCTTTCCCGTTAAGCAGCCATAGTGTGTTTTGTAAACGTGTGTCTCTGTTCTGTTTTGTAATTCAGTTCAAGTGTAGCGGTTTTTACATTCCCTCTATAAGTGATATCTTATGATAAGTGTCGTTTTCTGGTTGACTTATTTCACTTAGAATCGTCGTACCTAAATCCACTCATCATGCTGCTACTAGCCTTATGACGTTGATTTCCTGGCTGAGTGATATTCCATTGTACATAAGGACCACAACTTCTTTATCCATTTTTTTCTTTCCTGGGATATTTAAGGTGTAACGAAGTGGAGGTTCTTGTCAACAGAGCAGCCCTAAACTTTGGGGTGCCTGTGTCTTGCTGATTTTTACTTGTCCCAATTTATACACCCATGAGTGGAAGTGCCCTATGCTCTCTAAGCTGAGTTTTTTAGAGGTTTCAGGACACACCGTACACTTCTCCAGAGTGGCTGTTGGCAATTTACATCGCGCCCATCAGCGTAGCAAGGCTCCCGTTTCTCCATGGCCTGTCCTGCATTTCTGGTTTTGACACTTTATTCAGCATGGCCCTTTTGACCGATGGGAAGCGAGACTTCTTTGTAGCGCTGATTTGCCTTTCCAGGTTGCTTGGTTGGCCAAAAAGGGCGTATGCGTTTTTTCCTGAATATATTCAGGAAAAAACGCATACGCCCTTTTTGGCCAAGGGCATCATGGTCGAGGTTTTGCCGCCTTTCCTGTGCTTTAAAGGCGATTCGAATCTACCTCCTGAAATCTGTTTCCTGCAATTCTGCCTTGCTTTCAAATCCTCTTCGTTGCCTTCCCTCACTATATTTGTGGACGAGAGTTATCATTTCTAACTCTGCAGGTTTGTGAATTGCAGTGCCCCTGAGCTCCATTTTTCAACTCGCTTTCTTCGGAGCTGGCCGCAAAAGCGCAGGATTGCTTCAGGCCCTATTCTGGTTCCGGGCGGCAGGCTGAGCCTGTGGTTAATTCTTCTTCCTGATGGGAAAATAGAGTGACCTGTGCCTGTCCCAACACCTAGAGCTAGTCTCTCATTGGTTCCCCCTCTTCCCGTTCATCCTCAGGACAAATTGCAACCTGTACGGAACAGGAGGTTAAAGGTGCTGATTCTCCACGGAGGGAGATTGCTACTAACGCGGCTGGAATGGCGAACCCGAGCACAAGGAGATGAGAAATGAGGTGCGTTTTAGAAACCTTTCCCGATCACACGGTGTACCATCTTCTGGGTTTCTCATGCATGTTTTCGATGTAGGAAGATGCCCTTGAACTTGGAGATTTGGGACCCATGGGATGGGTACCACGCAGTATTACTTTAAAGGGCCTGCGTTTCCTCAACCAACCTGACCAAACCTCTCAGCCACAAGAGTGTCCACCCTTATGTCTCAATCAGCTGTGGGTCTAGAGATGGTCAATCCAGGTGGCATCACAGCCCCTGAACGAATATTGTAAGAATTTCTCTCTCTTTCACTGTCTTTGTTTCACGGGTTTTTAAAAGTAATTGATTTTTATAATGGGGTTTAGCTGCTTTTCACTGCTGTTTTTATGCTGCTTTACACCCACTTGACTCACTTACAGAGAGATATCAATACATAGCTTTGAAGATTCTTCCTAGTCAGATATATTCTTGGGCGGTGAATAGGGGGTTTTTGCGTCCAGTTCACTGAGCAAGGAGTAGGTCTTGTCTATTACATATTGGGTTTATTGAACGGTATCTGAGCTAATTTGAAACCCTTGTTTTCTGCCTCACCCGACCTCACCTTTCCCGTTAAGCAGCCATAGTGTGTTTTGTAAACGTGTGTCTCTGTTCTGTTTTGTAATTCAGTTCAAGTGTAGCGGTTTTTACATTCCCTCTATAAGTGATATCTTATGATAAGTGTCGTTTTCTGGTTGACTTATTTCACTTAGAATCGTCGTACCTAAATCCACTCATCATGCTGCTACTAGCCTTATGACGTTGATTTCCTGGCTGAGTGATATTCCATTGTACATAAGGACCACAACTTCTTTATCCATTTTTTTCTTTCCTGGGATATTTAAGGTGTAACGAAGTGGAGGTTCTTGTCAACAGAGCAGCCCTAAACTTTGGGGTGCCTGTGTCTTGCTGATTTTTACTTGTCCCAATTTATACACCCATGAGTGGAAGTGCCCTATGCTCTCTAAGCTGAGTTTTTTAGAGGTTTCAGGACACACCGTACACTTCTCCAGAGTGGCTGTTGGCAATTTACATCCCGCCCATCAGCGTAGCAAGGCTCCCGTTTCTCCATGGCCTGTCCTGCATTTCTGGTTTTGACACTTTATTCAGCATGGCCCTTTTGACCGATGGGAAGCGAGACTTCTTTGTAGCGCTGATTTGCCTTTCCAGGTTGCTTGGTTGGCCAAAAAGGGCGTATGCGTTTTTTCCTGAATATATTCAGGAAAAAACGCATACGCCCTTTTTGGCCAAGGGCATCATGGTCGAGGTTTTGCCGCCTTTCCTGTGCTTTAAAGGCGATTCGAATCTACCTCCTGAAATCTGTTTCCTGCAATTCTGCCTTGCTTTCAAATCCTCTTCGTTGCCTTCCCTCAATATATTTGTGGACGAGAGTTATCATTTCTAACTCTGCAGGTTTGTGAATTGCAGTGCCCCTGAGCTCCATTTTTCAACTCGCTTTCTTCGGAGCTGGCCGCAAAAGCGCAGGATTGCTTCAGGCCCTATTCTGGTTCCGGGCGGCAGGCTGAGCCTGTGGTTAATTCTTCTTCCTGATGGGAAAATAGAGTGACCTGTGCCTGTCCCAACACCTAGAGCTAGTCTCTCATTGGTTCCCCCTCTTCCCGTTCATCCTCAGGACAAATTGCAACCTGTACGGAACAGGAGGTTAAAGGTGCTGATTCTCCACGGAGGGAGATTGCTCGTAAAGCGGCTGTAATGGCGAACCCGAGCACAAGGAGATGAGAAATGAGGTGCGTTGTAGAAACCTTTCCCGATCACACGGTGTACCATCTTCTGGGTTTCTCATGCATGTTTTCGATGTAGGAAGATGCCCTTGAACCTGGAGATTTGGGACCCATGGGATGGGTACCATGCAGTATTACTTTAAAGGGTCTGCGTTTGCTCACCCAACCTCACCAAACCTCTCAGCCCCAAGAGTGTCCACCCTTATGTCTCAATCAGCTGTGGGTCTAGAGATGGTCAATCCAGGTGGCATCACAGCCCCTGAACGAATTTTGTAAGAATTTCTCTCTCTTTCACTGTCTTTGTTTCACGGGATTTTAAAAGTAATTGATTTTTATAATGGGGTTTAGCTGCTTTTCACTGCTCTGTTTATGCTGCTTTACACCCACTTGACTCATTTACAGAGAGATATCAATACATAGCTTTGAAGATTCTTCCTAGTCAGGTATATTCTTGGGCGGTGAATAGGGGGTGTCGAGTCCAGTTCACTGAGCAAGGAGTAGGTCTTGTCTATTACATATTGGGTTTATTGAACGGTATCTGAGCTAATTTGAAACCCTTGTTTTCTGCCTCACCCGACCTCACCTTTCCCGTTAAGCAGCCATAGTGTGTTTTGTAAACGTGTGTCTCTGTTCTGTTTTGTAATTCAGTTCAAGTGTAGCGGTTTTTACATTCCCTCTATAAGTGATATCTTATGATAAGTGTCGTTTTCTGGTTGACTTATTTCACTTAGAATCGTCGTACCTAAATCCACTCATCATGCTGCTACTAGCCTTATGACGTTGATTTCCTGGCTGAGTGATATTCCATTGTACATAAGGACCACAACTTCTTTATCCATTTTTTTCTTTCCTGGGATATTTAAGGTGTAACGAAGTGGAGGTTCTTGTCAACAGAGCAGCCCTAAACTTTGGGGTGCCTGTGTCTTGCTGATTTTTACTTTTCCCAATTTATACACCCATGAGTGGAAGTGCCCTATGCTCTCTAAGCTGAGTTTTTTAGAGGTTTCAGGACACACCGTACACTTCTCCAGAGTGGCTGTTGGCAATTTACATCGCGCCCATCAGCGTAGCAAGGCTCCCGTTTCTCCATGGCCTGTCCTGCATTTCTGGTTTTGACACTTTATTCAGCATGGCCCTTTTGACCGATGGGAAGCGAGACTTCTTTGTAGCGCTGATTTGCCTTTCCAGGTTGCTTGGTTGGCCAAAAAGGGCGTATGCGTTTTTTCCTGAATATATTCAGGAAAAAACGCATACGCCCTTTTTGGCCAAGGGCATCATGGTCGAGGTTTTGCCGCCTTTCCTGTGCTTTAAAGGCGATTCAAATCTACCTCCTGAAATCTGTTTCCTGCAATTCTGCCTTGCTTTCAAATCCTCTTCGTTGCCTTCCCTCAATATATTTGTGGACGAGAGTTATCATTTCTAACTCTGCAGGTTTGTGAATTGCAGTGCCCCTGAGCTCCATTTTTCAACTCGCTTTCTTCGGAGCTGGCCGCAAAAGCGCAGGATTGCTTCAGGCCCTATTCTGGTTCCGGGCGGCAGGCTGAGCCTGTGGTTAATTCTTCTTCCTGATGGGAAAATAGAGTGACCTGTGCCTGTCCCAACACCTAGAGCTAGTCTCTCATTGGTTCCCCCTCTTCCCGTTCATCCTCAGGACAAATTGCAACCTGTACGGAACAGGAGGTTAAAGGTGCTGATTCTCCACGGAGGGAGATTGCTACTAACGCGGCTGGAATGGCGAACCCGAGCACAAGGAGATGAGAAATGAGGTGCGTTTTAGAAACCTTTCCCGATCACACGGTGTACCATCTTCTGGGTTTCTCATGCATGTTTTCGATGTAGGAAGATGCCCTTGAACCTGGAGATTTGGGACCCATGGGATGGGTACCACGCAGTGTTACTTTAAAGGGTCTGCGTTTGCTCACCCAACCTCACCAAAACTCTCAGCCCCAAGAGTGTCCACCCTTATGTCTCAATCAGCTGTGGGTCTAGAGATGGTCAATCCAGGTGGCATCACAGCCCCTGAACGAATTTTGTAAGAATTTCTCTCTCTTTCACTGTCTTTGTTTCACGGGATTTTAAAAGTAATTGATTTTTATAATGGGGTTTAGCTGCTTTTCACTGCTCTGTTTATGCTGCTTTACACCCACTTGACTCATTTACAGAGAGATATCAATACATAGCTTTGAAGATTCTTCCTAGTCAGGTATATTCTTGGGCGGTGAATAGGGGGTGTCGAGTCCAGTTCACTGAGCAAGGAGTAGGTCTTGTCTATTACATATTGGGTTTATGGAACGGTATCTGAGCTAATTTGAAACCCTTGTTTTCTCCCTCACCCGACCTCACCTTTCCCGTTAAGCAGCCATAGTGTGTTTTGTAAACGTGTGACGCTGTTCTGTTTTGTAATTCAGTTCAAGTGTAGCGGTTTTTACATTCCCTCTCTAAGTGATATCTTATGATAAGTGTCTTTTTCTGTGTGACTTATTTCACTTAGAATCGTCGTACCTAAATCCTCTCATCATGCTGCTACTAGCCTTATGACGTTAATTTCATGGCTGAGTGATATGCCATTGTACATAAGGACCACAACTTCCTTATCCATTTTTCTCTTTCCTGGGATATTTAAGGTGTAACGAAGTGGAGGTTCTTGTCAACAGAGCAGCCCTAAACTTTGGGGTGCCTGTGTCTTGCTGATTTTTAGTTTTCCCAATTTATACGCCCATGAGTGGAAGTGCCTTATGCTCTCTATGCTGAGTTCTTTAGATGTTTCAGGAAACACCGTACACTTCTCCAGAGTGGCTGTTGGCAATTTACATCCCGCCCATCAGCGTAGTAAGGCTCCCGTTTCTCCATGGCCTGTCCTGCATTTCTGATTTTGACACTTTATTCAGCATGGCCCTTTTGACCGATGGGAAGCGAGACTTCTTTGTAGCGCTGATTTGCCTTTCCAGGTTGCTTGGTTGGCCAAAAAGGGCGTATGCGTTTTTTCCTGAATATATTCAGGAAAAAACGCATACGCCCTTTTTGGCCAAGGGCATCATGGTCGAGGTTTTGCCGCTTTTCCTGTGCTTTAAAGGCGATTCGACTCTACCTCCTGAAATCTGTTTCCTGCAATTCTGCCTTGCTTTCAAATCCTCCTCGTTGCCTTCCCTCAATATATTTGTGGACGAGAGTTATCATTTATAACTCTGCAGGTTTGTGAATTGCAGTGCCCCTGAGCTCGATTTTTCAACTCGTTTTTTTGGGAGCTGGCCGCAAAAGCACAGGATTGCTTCAGGCCCTGTTCTGCTTCCGGGCGGCAGGCTGAGCCTGTGGTTAATTCTTCTTCCTGATGGGAAAATAGAGTGACCTGTGCCTGTCCCAACACCTAGAGCTAGTCTCTCACTGGTTCCCCCTCTTCCCGTTCATCCTCAGGACAATTTGCAACCTGTACGGCACAGGAGGTTGAAGGTGCTGATTCTCGAAGGAGGGAGATTGCTAGTAAAGCGGCTGTAATGGCCAACCCGAGCACAAGGAGATGAGAAATGAGGTGCGTTTTCGAAACCTTTCCCGATCACACGGTGTACCATCTTCTGGGTTTCTCATGCATGTTTTTGTTATAGGAAGATGCCCTTGAACTTGGAGATTTGGGACCCATGGGATGGGTACCACGCAGTATTACTTTAAAGGGCCTGCGTTTCCTCAACCAACCTGACCAAACCTCTCAGCCACAAGAGTGTCCACCCTTATGTCTCAATCAGCTGTGGGTCTAGAGATGGTCAATCCAGGTGGCATCACAGCCCCTGAACGAATATTGTAAGAATTTCTCTCTCTTTCACTGTCTTTGTTTCACGGGTTTTTAAAAGTAATTGATTTTTATAATGGGGTTTAGCTGCTTTTCACTGCTGTTTTTATGCTGCTTTACACCCACTTGACTCACTTACAGAGAGATATCAATACATAGCTTTGAAGATTCTTCCTAGTCAGATATATTCTTGGGCGGTGAATAGGGGGTTTTTGCGTCCAGTTCACTGAGCAAGGAGTAGGTCTTGTCTATTACATATTGGGTTTATTGAACGGTATCTGAGCTAATTTGAAACCCTTGTTTTCTGCCTCACCCGACCTCACCTTTCCCGTTAAGCAGCCATAGTGTGTTTTGTAAACGTGTGTCTCTGTTCTGTTTTGTAATTCAGTTCAAGTGTAGCGGTTTTTACATTCCCTCTATAAGTGATATCTTATGATAAGTGTCGTTTTCTGGTTGACTTATTTCACTTAGAATCGTCGTACCTAAATCCACTCATCATGCTGCTACTAGCCTTATGACGTTGATTTCCTGGCTGAGTGATATTCCATTGTACATAAGGACCACAACTTCTTTATCCATTTTTTTCTTTCCTGGGATATTTAAGGTGTAACGAAGTGGAGGTTCTTGTCAACAGAGCAGCCCTAAACTTTGGGGTGCCTGTGTCTTGCTGATTTTTACTTGTCCCAATTTATACACCCATGAGTGGAAGTGCCCTATGCTCTCTAAGCTGAGTTTTTTAGAGGTTTCAGGACACACCGTACACTTCTACAGAGTGGCTGTTGGCAATTTACATCGCGCCCATCAGCGTAGCAAGGCTCCCGTTTCTCCATGGCCTGTCCTGCATTTCTGGTTTTGACACTTTATTCAGCATGGCCCTTTTGACCGATGGGAAGCGAGACTTCTTTGTAGCGCTGATTTGCCTTTCCAGGTTGCTTGGTTGGCCAAAAAGGGCGTATGCGTTTTTTCCTGAATATATTCAGGAAAAAACGCATACGCCCTTTTTGGCCAAGGGCATCATGGTCGAGGTTTTGCCGCCTTTCCTGTGCTTTAAAGGCGATTCGAATCTACCTCCTGAAATCTGTTTCCTGCAATTCTGCCTTGCTTTCAAATCCTCTTCGTTGCCTTCCCTCAATATATTTGTGGACGAGAGTTATCATTTCTAACTCTGCAGGTTTGTGAATTGCAGTGCCCCTGAGCTCCATTTTTCAACTCGCTTTCTTCGGAGCTGGCCGCAAAAGCGCAGGATTGCTTCAGGCCCTATTCTGGTTCCGGGCGGCAGGCTGAGCCTGTGGTTAATTCTTCTTCCTGATGGGAAAATAGAGTGACCTGTGCCTGTCCCAACACCTAGAGCTAGTCTCTCATTGGTTCCCCCTCTTCCCGTTCATCCTCAGGACAAATTGCAACCTGTACGGAACAGGAGGTTAAAGGTGCTGATTCTCCACGGAGGGAGATTGCTACTAACGCGGCTGGAATGGCGAACCCGAGCACAAGGAGATGAGAAATGAGGTGCGTTTTAGAAACCTTTCCCGATCACACGGTGTACCATCTTCTGGGTTTCTCATGCATGTTTTCGATGTAGGAAGATGCCCTTGAACTTGGAGATTTGGGACCCATGGGATGGGTACCACGCAGTATTACTTTAAAGGGCCTGCGTTTCCTCAACCAACCTGACCAAACCTCTCAGCCACAAGAGTGTCCACCCTTATGTCTCAATCAGCTGTGGGTCTAGAGATGGTCAATCCAGGTGGCATCACAGCCCCTGAACGAATATTGTAAGAATTTCTCTCTCTTTCACTGTCTTTGTTTCACGGGTTTTTAAAAGTAATTGATTTTTATAATGGGGTTTAGCTGCTTTTCACTGCTGTTTTTATGCTGCTTTACACCCACTTGACTCACTTACAGAGAGATATCAATACATAGCTTTGAAGATTCTTCCTAGTCAGATATATTCTTGGGCGGTGAATAGGGGGTTTTTGCGTCCAGTTCACTGAGCAAGGAGTAGGTCTTGTCTATTACATATTGGGTTTATTGAACGGTATCTGAGCTAATTTGAAACCCTTGTTTTCTGCCTCACCCGACCTCACCTTTCCCGTTAAGCAGCCATAGTGTGTTTTGTAAACGTGTGTCTCTGTTCTGTTTTGTAATTCAGTTCAAGTGTAGCGGTTTTTACATTCCCTCTATAAGTGATATCTTATGATAAGTGTCGTTTTCTGGTTGACTTATTTCACTTAGAATCGTCGTACCTAAATCCACTCATCATGCTGCTACTAGCCTTATGACGTTGATTTCCTGGCTGAGTGATATTCCATTGTACATAAGGACCACAACTTCTTTATCCATTTTTTTCTTTCCTGGGATATTTAAGGTGTAACGAAGTGGAGGTTCTTGTCAACAGAGCAGCCCTAAACTTTGGGGTGCCTGTGTCTTGCTGATTTTTACTTTTCCCAATTTATACACCCATGAGTGGAAGTGCCCTATGCTCTCTAAGCTGAGTTTTTTAGAGGTTTCAGGACACACCGTACACTTCTCCAGAGTGGCTGTTGGCAATTTACATCACGCCCATCAGCGTAGCAAGGCTCCCGTTTCTCCATGGCCTGTCCTGCATTTCTGGTTTTGACACTTTATTCAGCATGGCCCTTTTGACCGATGGGAAGCGAGACTTCTTTGTAGCGCTGATTTGCCTTTCCAGGTTGCTTGGTTGGCCAAAAAGGGCGTATGCGTTTTTTCCTGAATATATTCAGGAAAAAACGCATACGCCCTTTTTGGCCAAGGGCATCATGGTCGAGGTTTTGCCGCCTTTCCTGTGCTTTAAAGGCGATTCGAATCTACCTCCTGAAATCTGTTTCCTGCAATTCTGCCTTGCTTTCAAATCCTCTTCGTTGCCTTCCCTCAATATATTTGTGGACAAGAGTTATCATTTCTAACTCTGCAGGTTTGTGAATTGCAGTGCCCCTGAGCTCTATTTTTCAACTCGCTTTCTTCGGAGCTGGCCGCAAAAGCGCAGGATTGCTTCAGGCCCTATTCTGGTTCCGGGCGGCAGGCTGAGCCTGTGGTTAATTCTTCTTCCTGATGGGAAAATAGAGTGACCTGTGCCTGTCCCAACACCTAGAGCTAGTCTCTCATTGGTTCCCCCTCTTCCCGTTCATCCTCAGGACAAATTGCAACCTGTACGGAACAGGAGGTTAAAGGTGCTGATTCTCCACGGAGGGAGATTGCTACTAACGCGGCTGGAATGGCGAACCCGAGCACAAGGAGATGAGAAATGAGGTGCGTTTTAGAAACCTTTCCCGATCACACGGTGTACCATCTTCTGGGTTTCTCATGCATGTTTTCGATGTAGGAAGATGCCCTTGAACCTGGAGATTTGGGACCCATGGGATGGGTACCACGCAGTGTTACTTTAAAGGGTCTGCGTTTGCTCACCCAACCTCACCAAAACTCTCAGCCCCAAGAGTGTCCACCCTTATCTCTCAATCAGCTGTGGGTCTAGAGATGGTCAATCCAGGTGGCATCACAGCCCCTGAACGAATTTTGTAAGAATTTCTCTCTCTTTCACTGTCTTTGTTTCACGGGATTTTAAAAGTAATTGATTTTTATAATGGGGTTTAGCTGCTTTTCACTGCTCTGTTTATGCTGCTTTACACCCACTTGACTCATTTACAGAGAGATATCAATACATAGCTTTGAAGATTCTTCCTAGTCAGGTATATTCTTGGGCGGTGAATAGGGGGTGTCGAGTCCAGTTCACTGAGCAAGGAGTAGGTCTTGTCTATTACATATTGGGTTTATGGAACGGTATCTGAGCTAATTTGAAACCCTTGTTTTCTCCCTCACCCGACCTCACCTTTCCCGTTAAGCAGCCATAGTGTGTTTTGTAAACGTGTGACGCTGTTCTGTTTTGTAATTCAGTTCAAGTGTAGCGGTTTTTACATTCCCTCTCTAAGTGATATCTTATGATAAGTGTCTTTTTCTGTGTGACTTATTTCACTTAGAATCGTCGTACCTAAATCCTCTCATCATGCTGCTACTAGCCTTATGACGTTAATTTCATGGCTGAGTGATATGCCATTGTACATAAGGACCACAACTTCCTTATCCATTTTTCTCTTTCCTGGGATATTTAAGGTGTAACGAAGTGGAGGTTCTTGTCAACAGAGCAGCCCTAAACTTTGGGGTGCCTGTGTCTTGCTGATTTTTAGTTTTCCCAATTTATACGCCCATGAGTGGAAGTGCCTTATGCTCTCTATGCTGAGTTCTTTAGATGTTTCAGGAAACACCGTACACTTCTCCAGAGTGGCTGTTGGCAATTTACATCCCGCCCATCAGCGTAGTAAGGCTCCCGTTTCTCCATGGCCTGTCCTGCATTTCTGGTTTTGACACTTTATTCAGCATGGCCCTTTTGACCGATGGGAAGCGAGACTTCTTTGTAGCGCTGATTTGCCTTTCCAGGTTGCTTGGTTGGCCAAAAAGGGCGTATGCGTTTTTTCCTGAATATATTCAGGAAAAAACGCATACGCCCTTTTTGGCCAAGGGCATCATGGTCGAGGTTTTGCCGCTTTTCCTGTGCTTTAAAGGCGATTCGACTCTACCTCCTGAAATCTGTTTCCTGCAATTCTGCCTTGCTTTCAAATCCTCCTCGTTGCCTTCCCTCAATATATTTGTGGACGAGAGTTATCATTTATAACTCTGCAGGTTTGTGAATTGCAGTGCCCCTGAGCTCGATTTTTCAACTCGTTTTTTTGGGAGCTGGCCGCAAAAGCACAGGATTGCTTCAGGCCCTGTTCTGCTTCCGGGCGGCAGGCTGAGCCTGTGGTTAATTCTTCTTCCTGATGGGAAAATAGAGTGACCTGTGCCTGTCCCAACACCTAGAGCTAGTCTCTCACTGGTTCCCCCTCTTCCCGTTCATCCTCAGGACAATTTGCAACCTGTACGGCACAGGAGGTTGAAGGTGCTGATTCTCGAAGGAGGGAGATTGCTAGTAAAGCGGCTGTAATGGCCAACCCGAGCACAAGGAGATGAGAAATGAGGTGCGTTTTCGAAACCTTTCCCGATCACACGGTGTACCATCTTCTGGGTTTCTCATGCATGTTTTTGTTATAGGAAGATGCCCTTGAACTTGGAGATTTGGGACCCATGGGATGGGTACCACGCAGTATTACTTTAAAGGGCCTGCGTTTCCTCAACCAACCTGACCAAACCTCTCAGCCACAAGAGTGTCCACCCTTATGTCTCAATCAGCTGTGGGTCTAGAGATGGTCAATCCAGGTGGCATCACAGCCCCTGAACGAATATTGTAAGAATTTCTCTCTCTTTCACTGTCTTTGTTTCACGGGTTTTTAAAAGTAATTGATTTTTATAATGGGGTTTAGCTGCTTTTCACTGCTGTTTTTATGCTGCTTTACACCCACTTGACTCACTTACAGAGAGATATCAATACATAGCTTTGAAGATTCTTCCTAGTCAGATATATTCTTGGGCGGTGAATAGGGGGTTTTTGCGTCCAGTTCACTGAGCAAGGAGTAGGTCTTGTCTATTACATATTGGGTTTATTGAACGGTATCTGAGCTAATTTGAAACCCTTGTTTTCTGCCTCACCCGACCTCACCTTTCCCGTTAAGCAGCCATAGTGTGTTTTGTAAACGTGTGTCTCTGTTCTGTTTTGTAATTCAGTTCAAGTGTAGCGGTTTTTACATTCCCTCTATAAGTGATATCTTATGATAAGTGTCGTTTTCTGGTTGACTTATTTCACTTAGAATCGTCGTACCTAAATCCACTCATCATGCTGCTACTAGCCTTATGACGTTGATTTCCTGGCTGAGTGATATTCCATTGTACATAAGGACCACAACTTCTTTATCCATTTTTTTCTTTCCTGGGATATTTAAGGTGTAACGAAGTGGAGGTTCTTGTCAACAGAGCAGCCCTAAACTTTGGGGTGCCTGTGTCTTGCTGATTTTTACTTGTCCCAATTTATACACCCATGAGTGGAAGTGCCCTATGCTCTCTAAGCTGAGTTTTTTAGAGGTTTCAGGACACACCGTACACTTCTACAGAGTGGCTGTTGGCAATTTACATCGCGCCCATCAGCGTAGCAAGGCTCCCGTTTCTCCATGGCCTGTCCTGCATTTCTGGTTTTGACACTTTATTCAGCATGGCCCTTTTGACCGATGGGAAGCGAGACTTCTTTGTAGCGCTGATTTGCCTTTCCAGGTTGCTTGGTTGGCCAAAAAGGGCGTATGCGTTTTTTCCTGAATATATTCAGGAAAAAACGCATACGCCCTTTTTGGCCAAGGGCATCATGGTCGAGGTTTTGCCGCCTTTCCTGTGCTTTAAAGGCGATTCGAATCTACCTCCTGAAATCTGTTTCCTGCAATTCTGCCTTGCTTTCAAATCCTCTTCGTTGCCTTCCCTCAATATATTTGTGGACGAGAGTTATCATTTCTAACTCTGCAGGTTTGTGAATTGCAGTGCCCCTGAGCTCCATTTTTCAACTCGCTTTCTTCGGAGCTGGCCGCAAAAGCGCAGGATTGCTTCAGGCCCTATTCTGGTTCCGGGCGGCAGGCTGAGCCTGTGGTTAATTCTTCTTCCTGATGGGAAAATAGAGTGACCTGTGCCTGTCCCAACACCTAGAGCTAGTCTCTCATTGGTTCCCCCTCTTCCCGTTCATCCTCAGGACAAATTGCAACCTGTACGGAACAGGAGGTTAAAGGTGCTGATTCTCCACGGAGGGAGATTGCTACTAACGCGGCTGGAATGGCGAACCCGAGCACAAGGAGATGAGAAATGAGGTGCGTTTTAGAAACCTTTCCCGATCACACGGTGTACCATCTTCTGGGTTTCTCATGCATGTTTTCGATGTAGGAAGATGCCCTTGAACTTGGAGATTTGGGACCCATGGGATGGGTACCACGCAGTATTACTTTAAAGGGCCTGCGTTTCCTCAACCAACCTGACCAAACCTCTCAGCCACAAGAGTGTCCACCCTTATGTCTCAATCAGCTGTGGGTCTAGAGATGGTCAATCCAGGTGGCATCACAGCCCCTGAACGAATATTGTAAGAATTTCTCTCTCTTTCACTGTCTTTGTTTCACGGGTTTTTAAAAGTAATTGATTTTTATAATGGGGTTTAGCTGCTTTTCACTGCTGTTTTTATGCTGCTTTACACCCACTTGACTCACTTACAGAGAGATATCAATACATAGCTTTGAAGATTCTTCCTAGTCAGATATATTCTTGGGCGGTGAATAGGGGGTTTTTGCGTCCAGTTCACTGAGCAAGGAGTAGGTCTTGTCTATTACATATTGGGTTTATTGAACGGTATCTGAGCTAATTTGAAACCCTTGTTTTCTGCCTCACCCGACCTCACCTTTCCCGTTAAGCAGCCATAGTGTGTTTTGTAAACGTGTGTCTCTGTTCTCTTTTGTAATTCAGTTCAAGTGTAGCGGTTTTTACATTCCCTCTATAAGTGATATCTTATGATAAGTGTCGTTTTCTGGTTGACTGATTTCACTTAGAATCGTCGTACCTAAATCCACTCATCATGCTGCTACTAGCCTTATGACGTTGATTTCCTGGCTGAGTGATATTCCATTGTACATAAGGACCACAACTTCTTTATCCATTTTTTTCTTTCCTGGGATATTTAAGGTGTAATGAAGTGGAGGTTCTTGTCAACAGAGCAGCCCTAAACTTTGGGGTGCCTGTGTCTTGCTGATTTTTACTTGTCCCAATTTATACACCCATGAGTGGAAGTGCCCTATGCTCTCTAAGCTGAGTTTTTTAGAGGTTTCAGGACACACCGTACACTTCTCCAGAGTGGCTGTTGGCAATTTACATCGCGCCCATCAGCGTAGCAAGGCTCCCGTTTCTCCATGGCCTGTCCTGCATTTCTGGTTTTGACACTTTATTCAGCATGGCCCTTTTGACCGATGGGAAGCGAGACTTCTTTGTAGCGCTGATTTGCCTTTCCAGGTTGCTTGGTTGGCCAAAAAGGGCGTATGCGTTTTTTCCTGAATATATTCAGGAAAAAACGCATAAGCCCTTTTTGGCCAAGGGCATCATGGTCGAGGTTTTGCCGCCTTTCCTGTGCTTTAAAGGCGATTCGAATCTACCTCCTGAAATCTGTTTCCTGCAATTCTGCCTTGCTTTCAAATCCTCTTCGTTGCCTTCCCTCAATATATTTGTGGACGAGAGTTATCATTTCTAACTCTGCAGGTTTGTGAATTGCAGTGCCCCTGAGCTTCATTTTTTAACTCGCTTTCTTCAGAGCTGGCCGCAAAAGCGCAGGATTGCTTCAGGCCCTATTCTGGTTCCGGGCGGCAGGCTGAGCCTGTGGTTAATTCTTCTTCCTGATGGGAAAATAGAGTGACCTGTGCCTGTCCCAACACCTAGAGCTAGTCTCTCATTGGTTCCCCCTCTTCCCGTTCATCCTCAGGACAAATTGCAACCTGTACGGAACAGGAGGTTAAAGGTGCTGATTCTCCACGGAGGGAGATTGCTACTAACGCGGCTGGAATGGCGAACCCGAGCACAAGGAGATGAGAAATGAGGTGCGTTTTAGAAACCTTTCCCGATCACACGGTGTACCATCTTCTGGGTTTCTCATGCATGTTTTCGATGTAGGAAGATGCCCTTGAACCTGGAGATTTGGGACCCATGGGATGGGTACCACGCAGTGTTACTTTAAAGGGTCTGCGTTTGCTCACCCAACCTCACCAAAACTCTCAGCCCCAAGAGTGTCCACCCTTATGTCTCAATCAGCTGTGGGTCTAGAGATGGTCAATCCAGGTGGCATCACAGCCCCTGAACGAATTTTGTAAGAATTTCTCTCTCTTTCACTGTCTTTGTTTCACGGGATTTTAAAAGTAATTGATTTTTATAATGGGGTTTAGCTGCTTTTCACTGCTCTGTTTATGCTGCTTTACACCCACTTGACTCATTTACAGAGAGATATCAATACATAGCTTTGAAGATTCTTCCTAGTCAGGTATATTCTTGGGCGGTGAATAGGGGGTGTCGAGTCCAGTTCACTGAGCAAGGAGTAGGTCTTGTCTATTACATATTGGGTTTATGGAACGGTATCTGAGCTAATTTGAAACCCTTGTTTTCTCCCTCACCCGACCTCACCTTTCCCGTTAAGCAGCCATAGTGTGTTTTGTAAACGTGTGACGCTGTTCTGTTTTGTAATTCAGTTCAAGTGTAGCGGTTTTTACATTCCCTCTCTAAGTGATATCTTATGATAAGTGTCTTTTTCTGTGTGACTTATTTCACTTAGAATCGTCTTACCTAAATCCTCTCATCATGCTGCTACTAGCCTTATGACGTTAATTTCATGGCTGAGTGATATGCCATTGTACATAAGGACCACAACTTCCTTATCCATTTTTCTCTTTCCTGGGATATTTAAGGTGTAACGAAGTGGAGGTTCTTGTCAACAGAGCAGCCCTAAACTTTGGGGTGCCTGTGTCTTGCTGATTTTTAGTTTTCCCAATTTATACGCCCATGAGTGGAAGTGCCTTATGCTCTCTATGCTGAGTTCTTTAGATGTTTCAGGACACACCGTACACTTCTCCAGAGTGGCTGTTGGCAATTTACATCCCGCCCATCAGCGTAGTAAGGCTCCCGTTTCTCCATGGCCTGTCCTGCATTTCTGGTTTTGACACTTTATTCAGCATGGCCCTTTTGTCCGATGGGAAGCGAGACTTCTTTGTAGCGCTGATTTGCCTTTCCAGGTTGCTTGGTTGGCCAAAAAGGGCGTATGCGTTTTTTCCTGAATATATTCAGGAAAAAACGCATACGCCCTTTTTGGCCAAGGGCATCATGGTCGAGGTTTTGCCGCTTTTCCTGTGCTTTAAAGGCGATTCGACTCTACCTCCTGAAATCTGTTTCCTGCAATTCTGCCTTGCTTTCAAATCCTCCTCGTTGCCTTCCCTCAATATATTTGTGGACGAGAGTTATCATTTCTAACTCTGCAGGTTTGTGAATTGCAGTGCCCCTGAGCTCGATTTTTCAACTCGTTTTTTTGGGAGCTGGCCGCAAAAGCACAGGATTGCTTCAGGCCCTGTTCTGCTTCCGGGCGGCAGGCTGAGCCTGTGGTTAATTCTTCTTCCTGATGGGAAAATAGAGTGACCTGTGCCTGTCCCAACACCTAGAGCTAGTCTCTCACTGGTTCCCCCTCTTCCCGTTCATCCTCAGGACAATTTGCAACCTGTACGGCACAGGAGGTTGAAGGTGCTGATTCTCGAAGGAGGGAGATTGCTAGTAAAGCGGCTGTAATGGCCAACCCGAGCACAAGGAGATGAGAAATGAGGTGCGTTTTCGAAACCTTTCCCGATCACACGGTGTACCATCTTCTGGGTTTCTCATGCATGTTTTTGTTATAGGAAGATGCCCTTGAACTTGGAGATTTGGGACCCATGGGATGGGTACCACGCAGTATTACTTTAAAGGGCCTGCGTTTCCTCAACCAACCTGACCAAACCTCTCAGCCACAAGAGTGTCCACCCTTATGTCTCAATCAGCTGTGGGTCTAGAGATGGTCAATCCAGGTGGCATCACAGCCCCTGAACGAATATTGTAAGAATTTCTCTCTCTTTCACTGTCTTTGTTTCACGGGTTTTTAAAAGTAATTGATTTTTATAATGGGGTTTAGCTGCTTTTCACTGCTGTTTTTATGCTGCTTTACACCCACTTGACTCACTTACAGAGAGATATCAATACATAGCTTTGAAGATTCTTCCTAGTCAGATATATTCTTGGGCGGTGAATAGGGGGTTTTTGCGTCCAGTTCACTGAGCAAGGAGTAGGTCTTGTCTATTACATATTGGGTTTATTGAACGGTATCTGAGCTAATTTGAAACCCTTGTTTTCTGCCTCACCCGACCTCACCTTTCCCGTTAAGCAGCCATAGTGTGTTTTGTAAACGTGTGTCTCTGTTCTGTTTTGTAATTCAGTTCAAGTGTAGCGGTTTTTACATTCCCTCTATAAGTGATATCTTATGATAAGTGTCGTTTTCTGGTTGACTTATTTCACTTAGAATCGTCGTACCTAAATCCACTCATCATGCTGCTACTAGCCTTATGACGTTGATTTCCTGGCTGAGTGATATTCCATTGTACATAAGGACCACAACTTCTTTATCCATTTTTTTCTTTCCTGGGATATTTAAGGTGTAACGAAGTGGAGGTTCTTGTCAACAGAGCAGCCCTAAACTTTGGGGTGCCTGTGTCTTGCTGATTTTTACTTGTCCCAATTTATACACCCATGAGTGGAAGTGCCCTATGCTCTCTAAGCTGAGTTTTTTAGAGGTTTCAGGACACACCGTACACTTCTACAGAGTGGCTGTTGGCAATTTACATCGCGCCCATCAGCGTAGCAAGGCTCCCGTTTCTCCATGGCCTGTCCTGCATTTCTGGTTTTGACACTTTATTCAGCATGGCCCTTTTGACCGATGGGAAGCGAGACTTCTTTGTAGCGCTGATTTGCCTTTCCAGGTTGCTTGGTTGGCCAAAAAGGGCGTATGCGTTTTTTCCTGAATATATTCAGGAAAAAACGCATACGCCCTTTTTGGCCAAGGGCATCATGGTCGAGGTTTTGCCGCCTTTCCTGTGCTTTAAAGGCGATTCGAATCTACCTCCTGAAATCTGTTTCCTGCAATTCTGCCTTGCTTTCAAATCCTCTTCGTTGCCTTCCCTCAATATATTTGTGGACGAGAGTTATCATTTCTAACTCTGCAGGTTTGTGAATTGCAGTGCCCCTGAGCTCCATTTTTCAACTCGCTTTCTTCGGAGCTGGCCGCAAAAGCGCAGGATTGCTTCAGGCCCTATTCTGGTTCCGGGCGGCAGGCTGAGCCTGTGGTTAATTCTTCTTCCTGATGGGAAAATAGAGTGACCTGTGCCTGTCCCAACACCTAGAGCTAGTCTCTCATTGGTTCCCCCTCTTCCCGTTCATCCTCAGGACAAATTGCAACCTGTACGGAACAGGAGGTTAAAGGTGCTGATTCTCCACGGAGGGAGATTGCTACTAACGCGGCTGGAATGGCGAACCCGAGCACAAGGAGATGAGAAATGAGGTGCGTTTTAGAAACCTTTCCCGATCACACGGTGTACCATCTTCTGGGTTTCTCATGCATGTTTTCGATGTAGGAAGATGCCCTTGAACTTGGAGATTTGGGACCCATGGGATGGGTACCACGCAGTATTACTTTAAAGGGCCTGCGTTTCCTCAACCAACCTGACCAAACCTCTCAGCCACAAGAGTGTCCACCCTTATGTCTCAATCAGCTGTGGGTCTAGAGATGGTCAATCCAGGTGGCATCACAGCCCCTGAACGAATATTGTAAGAATTTCTCTCTCTTTCACTGTCTTTGTTTCACGGGTTTTTAAAAGTAATTGCTTTTTATAATGGGGTTTAGCTGCTTTTCACTGCTGTTTTTATGCTGCTTTACACCCACTTGACTCACTTACAGAGAGATATCAATACATAGCTTTGAAGATTCTTCCTAGTCAGATATATTCTTGGGCGGTGAATAGGGGGTTTTTGCGTCCAGTTCACTGAGCAAGGAGTAGGTCTTGTCTATTACATATTGGGTTTATTGAACGGTATCTGAGCTAATTTGAAACCCTTGTTTTCTGCCTCACCCGACCTCACCTTTCCCGTTAAGCAGCCATAGTGTGTTTTGTAAACGTGTGTCTCTGTTCTCTTTTGTAATTCAGTTCAAGTGTAGCGGTTTTTACATTCCCTCTATAAGTGATATCTTATGATAAGTGTCGTTTTCTGGTTGACTTATTTCACTTAGAATCGTCGTACCTAAATCCACTCATCATGCTGCTACTAGCCTTATGACGTTGATTTCCTGGCTGAGTGATATTCCATTGTACATAAGGACCACAACTTCTTTATCCATTTTTTTCTTTCCTGGGATATTTAAGGTGTAACGAAGTGGAGGTTCTTGTCAACAGAGCAGCCCTAAACTTTGGGGTGCCTGTGTCTTGCTGATTTTTACTTGTCCCAATTTATACACCCATGAGTGGAAGTGCCCTATGCTCTCTAAGCTGAGTTTTTTAGAGGTTTCAGGACACACCGTACACTTCTACAGAGTGGCTGTTGGCAATTTACATCGCGCCCATCAGCGTAGCAAGGCTCCCGTTTCTCCATGGCCTGTCCTGCATTTCTGGTTTTGACACTTTATTCAGCATGGCCCTTTTGACCGATGGGAAGCGAGACTTCTTTGTAGCGCTGATTTGCCTTTCCAGGTTGCTTGGTTGGCCAAAAAGGGCGTATGCGTTTTTTCCTGAATATATTCAGGAAAAAACGCATACGCCCTTTTTGGCCAAGGGCATCATGGTCGAGGTTTTGCCGCCTTTCCTGTGCTTTAAAGGCGATTCGAATCTACCTCCTGAAATCTGTTTCCTGCAATTCTGCCTTGCTTTCAAATCCTCTTCGTTGCCTTCCCTCAATATATTTGTGGACGAGAGTTATCATTTCTAACTCTGCAGGTTTGTGAATTGCAGTGCCCCTGAGCTCCATTTTTCAACTCGCTTTCTTCGGAGCTGGCCGCAAAAGCGCAGGATTGCTTCAGGCCCTATTCTGGTTCCGGGCGGCAGGCTGAGCCTGTGGTTAATTCTTCTTCCTGATGGGAAAATAGAGTGACCTGTGCCTGTCCCAACACCTAGAGCTAGTCTCTCATTGGTTCCCCCTCTTCCCGTTCATCCTCAGGACAAATTGCAACCTGTACGGAACAGGAGGTTAAAGGTGCTGATTCTCCACGGAGGGAGATTGCTACTAACGCGGCTGGAATGGCGAACCCGAGCACAAGGAGATGAGAAATGAGGTGCGTTTTAGAAACCTTTCCCGATCACACGGTGTACCATCTTCTGGGTTTCTCATGCATGTTTTCGATGTAGGAAGATGCCCTTGAACTTGGAGATTTGGGACCCATGGGATGGGTACCACGCAGTATTACTTTAAAGGGCCTGCGTTTCCTCAACCAACCTGACCAAACCTCTCAGCCACAAGAGTGTCCACCCTTATGTCTCAATCAGCTGTGGGTCTAGAGATGGTCAATCCAGGTGGCATCACAGCCCCTGAACGAATATTGTAAGAATTTCTCTCTCTTTCACTGTCTTTGTTTCACGGGTTTTTAAAAGTAATTGATTTTTATAATGGGGTTTAGCTGCTTTTCACTGCTGTTTTTATGCTGCTTTACACCCACTTGACTCACTTACAGAGAGATATCAATACATAGCTTTGAAGATTCTTCCTAGTCAGATATATTCTTGGGCGGTGAATAGGGGGTTTTTGCGTCCAGTTCACTGAGCAAGGAGTAGGTCTTGTCTATTACATATTGGGTTTATTGAACGGTATCTGAGCTAATTTGAAACCCTTGTTTTCTGCCTCACCCGACCTCACCTTTCCCGTTAAGCAGCCATAGTGTGTTTTGTAAACGTGTGTCTCTGTTCTCTTTTGTAATTCAGTTCAAGTGTAGCGGTTTTTACATTCCCTCTATAAGTGATATCTTATGATAAGTGTCGTTTTCTGGTTGACTTATTTCACTTAGAATCGTCGTACCTAAATCCACTCATCATGCTGCTACTAGCCTTATGACGTTGATTTCCTGGCTGAGTGATATTCCATTGTACATAAGGACCACAACTTCTTTATCCATTTTTTTCTTTCCTGGGATATTTAAGGTGTAACGAAGTGGAGGTTCTTGTCAACAGAGCAGCCCTAAACTTTGGGGTGCCTGTGTCTTGCTGATTTTTACTTTTCCCAATTTATACACCCATGAGTGGAAGTGCCCTATGCTCTCTAAGCTGAGTTTTTTAGAGGTTTCAGGACACACCGTACACTTCTCCAGAGTGGCTGTTGGCAATTTACATCGCGCCCATCAGCGTAGCAAGGCTCCCGTTTCTCCATGGCCTGTCCTGCATTTCTGGTTTTGACACTTTATTCAGCATGGCCCTTTTGACCGATGGGAAGCGAGACTTCTTTGTAGCGCTGATTTGCCTTTCCAGGTTGCTTGGTTGGCCAAAAAGGGCGTATGCGTTTTTTCCTGAATATATTCAGGAAAAAACGCATAAGCCCTTTTTGGCCAAGGGCATCATGGTCGAGGTTTTGCCGCCTTTCCTGTGCTTTAAAGGCGATTCGAATCTACCTCCTGAAATCTGTTTCCTGCAATTCTGCCTTGCTTTCAAATCCTCTTCGTTGCCTTCCCTCAATATATTTGTGGACGAGAGTTATCATTTCTAACTCTGCAGGTTTGTGAATTGCAGTGCCCCTGAGCTCCATTTTTCAACTCGCTTTCTTCAGAGCTGGCCGCAAAAGCGCAGGATTGCTTCAGGCCCTATTCTGGTTCCGGGCGGCAGGCTGAGCCTGTGGTTAATTCTTCTTCCTGATGGGAAAATAGAGTGACCTGTGCCTGTCCCAACACCTAGAGCTAGTCTCTCATTGGTTCCCCCTCTTCCCGTTCATCCTCAGGACAAATTGCAACCTGTACGGAACAGGAGGTTAAAGGTGCTGATTCTCCACGGAGGGAGATTGCTACTAACGCGGCTGGAATGGCGAACCCGAGCACAAGGAGATGAGAAATGAGGTGCGTTTTAGAAACCTTTCCCGATCACACGGTGTACCATCTTCTGGGTTTCTCATGCATGTTTTCGATGTAGGAAGATGCCCTTGAACCTGGAGATTTGGGACCCATGGGATGGGTACCACGCAGTGTTACTTTAAAGGGTCTGCGTTTGCTCACCCAACCTCACCAAAACTCTCAGCCCCAAGAGTGTCCACCCTTATGTCTCAATCAGCTGTGGGTCTAGAGATGGTCAATCCAGGTGGCATCACAGCCCCTGAACGAATTTTGTAAGAATTTCTCTCTCTTTCACTGTCTTTGTTTCACGGGATTTTAAAAGTAATTGATTTTTATAATGGGGTTTAGCTGCTTTTCACTGCTCTGTTTATGCTGCTTTACACCCACTTGACTCATTTACAGAGAGATATCAATACATAGCTTTGAAGATTCTTCCTAGTCAGGTATATTCTTGGGCGGTGAATAGGGGGTGTCGAGTCCAGTTCACTGAGCAAGGAGTAGGTCTTGTCTATTACATATTGGGTTTATGGAACGGTATCTGAGCTAATTTGAAACCCTTGTTTTCTCCCTCACCCGACCTCACCTTTCCCGTTAAGCAGCCATAGTGTGTTTTGTAAACGTGTGACGCTGTTCTGTTTTGTAATTCAGTTCAAGTGTAGCGGTTTTTACATTCCCTCTCTAAGTGATATCTTATGATAAGTGTCGTTTTCTGGTTGACTTATTTCACTTAGAATCGTCGTACCTAAATCCTCTCATCATGCTGCTACTAGCCTTATGACGTTAATTTCATGGCTGAGTGATATGCCATTGTACATAAGGACCACAACTTCCTTATCCATTTTTCTCTTTCCTGGGATATTTAAGGTGTAACGAAGTGGAGGTTCTTGTCAACAGAGCAGCCCTAAACTTTGGGGTGCCTGTGTCTTGCTGATTTTTAGTTTTCCCAATTTATACGCCCATGAGTGGAAGTGCCTTATGCTCTCTATGCTGAGTTCTTTAGATGTTTCAGGACACACCGTACACTTCTCCAGAGTGGCTGTTGGCAATTTACATCCCGCCCATCAGCGTAGTAAGGCTCCCGTTTCTCCATGGCCTGTCCTGCATTTCTGGTTTTGACACTTTATTCAGCATGGCCCTTTTGTCCGATGGGAAGCGAGACTTCTTTGTAGCGCTGATTTGCCTTTCCAGGTTGCTTGGTTGGCCAAAAAGGGCGTATGCGTTTTTTCCTGAATATATTCAGGAAAAAACGCATACGCCCTTTTTGGCCAAGGGCATCATGGTCGAGGTTTTGCCGCTTTTCCTGTGCTTTAAAGGCGATTCGACTCTACCTCCTGAAATCTGTTTCCTGCAATTCTGCCTTGCTTTCAAATCCTCCTCGTTGCCTTCCCTCAATATATTTGTGGACGAGAGTTATCATTTATAACTCTGCAGGTTTGTGAATTGCAGTGCCCCTGAGCTCGATTTTTCAACTCGTTTTTTTGGGAGCTGGCCGCAAAAGCACAGGATTGCTTCAGGCCCTGTTCTGCTTCCGGGCGGCAGGCTGAGCCTGTGGTTAATTCTTCTTCCTGATGGGAAAATAGAGTGACCTGTGCCTGTCCCAACACCTAGAGCTAGTCTCTCACTGGTTCCCCCTCTTCCCGTTCATCCTCAGGACAATTTGCAACCTGTACGGCACAGGAGGTTGAAGGTGCTGATTCTCGAAGGAGGGAGATTGCTAGTAAAGCGGCTGTAATGGCCAACCCGAGCACAAGGAGATGAGAAATGAGGTGCGTTTTCGAAACCTTTCCCGATCACACGGTGTACCATCTTCTGGGTTTCTCATGCATGTTTTTGTTATAGGAAGATGCCCTTGAACTTGGAGATTTGGGACCCATGGGATGGGTACCACGCAGTATTACTTTAAAGGGCCTGCGTTTCCTCAACCAACCTGACCAAACCTCTCAGCCACAAGAGTGTCCACCCTTATGTCTCAATCAGCTGTGGGTCTAGAGATGGTCAATCCAGGTGGCATCACAGCCCCTGAACGAATATTGTAAGAATTTCTCTCTCTTTCACTGTCTTTGTTTCACGGGTTTTTAAAAGTAATTGATTTTTATAATGGGGTTTAGCTGCTTTTCACTGCTGTTTTTATGCTGCTTTACACCCACTTGACTCACTTACAGAGAGATATCAATACATAGCTTTGAAGATTCTTCCTAGTCAGATATATTCTTGGGCGGTGAATAGGGGGTTTTTGCGTCCAGTTCACTGAGCAAGGAGTAGGTCTTGTCTATTACATATTGGGCTTATTGAACGGTATCTGAGCTAATTTGAAACCCTTGTTTTCTGCCTCACCCGACCTCACCTTTCCCGTTAAGCAGCCATAGTGTGTTTTGTAAACGTGTGTCTCTGTTCTGTTTTGTAATTCAGTTCAAGTGTAGCGGTTTTTACATTCCCTCTATAAGTGATATCTTATGATAAGTGTCGTTTTCTGGTTGACTTATTTCACTTAGAATCGTCGTACCTAAATCCACTCATCATGCTGCTACTAGCCTTATGACGTTGATTTCCTGGCTGAGTGATATTCCATTGTACATAAGGACCACAACTTCTTTATCCATTTTTTTCTTTCCTGGGATATTTAAGGTGTAACGAAGTGGAGGTTCTTGTCAACAGAGCAGCCCTAAACTTTGGGGTGCCTGTGTCTTGCTGATTTTTACTTTTCCCAATTTATACACCCATGAGTGGAAGTGCCCTATGCTCTCTAAGCTGAGTTTTTTAGAGGTTTCAGGACACACCGTACACTTCTCCAGAGTGGCTGTTGGCAATTTACATCACGCCCATCAGCGTAGCAAGGCTCCCGTTTCTCCATGGCCTGTCCTGCATTTCTGGTTTTGACACTTTATTCAGCATGGCCCTTTTGACCGATGGGAAGCGAGACTTCTTTGTAGCGCTGATTTGCCTTTCCAGGTTGCTTGGTTGGCCAAAAAGGGCGTATGCGTTTTTTCCTGAATATATTCAGGAAAAAACGCATACGCCCTTTTTGGCCAAGGGCATCATGGTCGAGGTTTTGCCGCCTTTCCTGTGCTTTAAAGGCGATTCGAATCTACCTCCTGAAATCTGTTTCCTGCAATTCTGCCTTGCTTTCAAATCCTCTTCGTTGCCTTCCCTCAATATATTTGTGGACGAGAGTTATCATTTCTAACTCTGCAGGTTTGTGAATTGCAGTGCCCCTGAGCTCCATTTTTCAACTCGCTTTCTTCAGAGCTGGCCGCAAAAGCGCAGGATTGCTTCAGGCCCTATTCTGGTTCCGGGCGGCAGGCTGAGCCTGTGGTTAATTCTTCTTCCTGATGGGAAAATAGAGTGACCTGTGCCTGTCCCAACACCTAGAGCTAGTCTCTCATTGGTTCCCCCTCTTCCCGTTCATCCTCAGGACAAATTGCAACCTGTACGGAACAGGAGGTTAAAGGTGCTGATTCTCCACGGAGGGAGATTGCTACTAACGTGGCTGGAATGGCGAACCCGAGCACAAGGCGATGAGAAATGAGGTGCGTTTTAGAAACCTTTCCCGATCACACGGTGTACCATCTTCTGGGTTTCTCATGCATGTTTTCGATGTAGGAAGATGCCCTTGAACCTGGAGATTTGGGACCCATGGGATGGGTACCATGCAGTATTACTTTAAAGGGTCTGCGTTTGCTCACCCAACCTCACCAAACCTCTCAGCCCCAAGAGTGTCCACCCTTATGTCTCAATCAGCTGTGGGTCTAGAGATGGTCAATCCAGGTGGCATCACAGCCCCTGAACGAATTTTGTAAGAATTTCTCTCTCTTTCACTGTCTTTGTTTCACGGGATTTTAAAAGTAATTGATTTTTATAATGGGGTTTAGCTGCTTTTCACTGCTCTGTTTATGCTGCTTTACACCCACTTGACTCATTTACAGAGAGATATCAATACATAGCTTTGAAGATTCTTCCTAGTCAGGTATATTCTTGGGCGGTGAATAGGGGGTGTCGAGTCCAGTTCACTGAGCAAGGAGTAGGTCTTGTCTATTACATATTGGGTTTATTGAACGGTATCTGAGCTAATTTGAAACCCTTGTTTTCTGCCTCACCCGACCTCACCTTTCCCGTTAAGCAGCCATAGTGTGTTTTGTAAACGTGTGTCTCTGTTCTGTTTTGTAATTCAGTTCAAGTGTAGCGGTTTTTACATTCCCTCTATAAGTGATATCTTATGATAAGTGTCGTTTTCTGGTTGACTTATTTCACTTAGAATCGTCGTACCTAAATCCACTCATCATGCTGCTACTAGCCTTATGACGTTGATTTCTTGGCTGAGTGATATTCCATTGTACATAAGGACCACAACTTCTTTATCCATTTTTTTCTTTCCTGGGATATTTAAGGTGTAACGAAGTGGAGGTTCTTGTCAACAGAGCAGCCCTAAACTTTGGGGTGCCTGTGTCTTGCTGATTTTTACTTTTCCCAATTTATACACCCATGAGTGGAAGTGCCCTATGCTCTCTAAGCTGAGTTTTTTAGAGGTTTCAGGACACACCGTACACTTCTCCAGAGTGTCTGTTGGCAATTTACATCCCGCCCATCAGCGTAGCAAGGCTCCCGTTTCTCCATGGCCTGTCCTGCATTTCTGGTTTTGACACTTTATTCAGCATGGCCCTTTTGACCGATGGGAAGCGAGACTTCTTTGTAGCGCTGATTTGCCTTTCCAGGTTGCTTGGTTGGCCAAAAAGGGCGTATGCGTTTTTTCCTGAATATATTCAGGAAAAAACGCATACGCCCTTTTTGGCCAAGGGCATCATGGTCGAGGTTTTGCCGCCTTTCCTGTGCTTTAAAGGCGATTCGAATCTACCTCCTGAAATCTGTTTCCTGCAATTCTGCCTTGCTTTCAAATCCTCTTCGTTGCCTTCCCTCAATGTATTTGTGGACAAGAGTTATCATTTCTAACTCTGCAGGTTTGTGAATTGCAGTGCCCCTGAGCTCCATTTTTCAACTCGCTTTCTTCGGAGCTGGCCGCAAAAGCGCAGGATTGCTTCAGGCCCTATTCTGGTTCCGGGCGGCAGGCTGAGCCTGTGGTTAATTCTTCTTCCTGATGGGAAAATAGAGTGACCTGTGCCTGTCCCAACACCTAGAGCTAGTCTCTCATTGGTTCCCCCTCTTCCCGTTCATCCTCAGGACAAATTGCAACCTGTACGGAACAGGAGGTTAAAGGTGCTGATTCTCCATGGAGGGAGATTGCTACTAACGCGGCTGGAATGGCGAACCCGAGCACAAGGAGATGAGAAATGAGGTGCGTTTTAGAAACCTTTCCCGATCACACGGTGTACCATCTTCTGGGTTTCTCATGCATGTTTTCGATGTAGGAAGATGCCCTTGAACCTGGAGATTTGGGACCCATGGGATGGGTACCACGCAGTGTTACTTTAAAGGGTCTGCGTTTGCTCACCCAACCTCACCAAACCTCTCAGCCCCAAGAGTGTCCACCCTTATGTCTCAATCAGCTGTGGGTCTAGAGATGGTCAATCCAGGTGGCATCACAGCCCCTGAACGAATTTTGTAAGAATTTCTCTCTCTTTCACTGTCTTTGTTTCACGGGATTTTAAAAGTAATTGATTTTTATAATGGGGTTTAGCTGCTTTTCACTGCTCTGTTTATGCTGCTTTACACCCACTTGACTCATTTACAGAGAGATATCAATACATAGCTTTGAAGATTCTTCCTAGTCAGGTATATTCTTGGGCGGTGAATAGGGGGTGTCGAGTCCAGTTCACTGAGCAAGGAGTAGGTCTTGTCTATTACATATTGGGTTTATGGAACGGTATCTGAGCTAATTTGAAACCCTTGTTTTCTCCCTCACCCGACCTCACCTTTCCCGTTAAGCAGCCATAGTGTGTTTTGTAAACGTGTGACGCTGTTCTGTTTTGTAATTCAGTTCAAGTGTAGCGGTTTTTACATTCCCTCTCTAAGTGATATCTTATGATAAGTGTCTTTTTCTGTGTGACTTATTTCACTTAGAATCGTCGTACCTAAATCCTCTCATCATGCTGCTACTAGCCTTATGACGTTAATTTCATGGCTGAGTGATATGCCATTGTACATAAGGACCACAACTTCCTTATCCATTTTTCTCTTTCCTGGGATATTTAAGGTGTAACGAAGTGGAGGTTCTTGTCAACAGAGCAGCCCTAAACTTTGGGGTGCCTGTGTCTTGCTGATTTTTAGTTTTCCCAATTTATACGCCCATGAGTGGAAGTGCCTTATGCTCTCTATGCTGAGTTCTTTAGATGTTTCAGGACACACCGTACACTTCTCCAGAGTGGCTGTTGGCAATTTACATCCCACCCATCAGCGTAGTAAGGCTCCCGTTTCTCCATGGCCTGTCCTGCATTTCTGGTTTTGACACTTTATTCAGCATGGCCCTTTTGACCGATGGGAAGCGAGACTTCTTTGTAGCGCTGATTTGCCTTTCCAGGTTGCTTGGTTGGCCAAAAAGGGCGTATGCGTTTTTTCCTGAATATATTCAGGAAAAAACGCATACGCCCTTTTTGGCCAAGGGCATCATGGTCGAGGTTTTGCCGCTTTTCCTGTGCTTTAAAGGCGATTCGACTCTACCTCCTGAAATCTGTTTCCTGCAATTCTGCCTTGCTTTCAAATCCTCCTCGTTGCCTTCCCTCAATATATTTGTGGACGAGAGTTATCATTTCTAACTCTGCAGGTTTGTGAATTGCAGTGCCCCTGAGCTCGATTTTTCAACTCGTTTTTTTGGGAGCTGGCCGCAAAAGCACAGGATTGCTTCAGGCCCTGTTCTGCTTCCGGGCGGCAGGCTGAGCCTGTGGTTAATTCTTCTTCCTGATGGGAAAATAGAGTGACCTGTGCCTGTCCCAACACCTAGAGCTAGTCTCTCACTGGTTCCCCCTCTTCCCGTTCATCCTCAGGACAATTTGCAACCTGTACGGAACAGGAGGTTGAAGGTGCTGATTCTCGAAGGAGGGAGATTGCTAGTAAAGCGGCTGTAATGGCCAACCCGAGCACAAGGAGATGAGAAATGAGGTGCGTTTTCGAAACCTTTCCCGATCACACGGTGTACCATCTTCTGGGTTTCTCATGCATGTTTTTGTTATAGGAAGATGCCCTTGAACTTGGAGATTTGGGACCCATGGGATGGGTACCACGCAGTATTACTTTAAAGGGCCTGCGTTTCCTCAACCAACCTGACCAAACCTCTCAGCCCCAAGAGTGTCCACCCTTATGTCTCAATCAGCTGTGGGTCTAGAGATGGTCAATCCAGGTGGCATCACAGCCCCTGAACGAATATTGTAAGAATTTCTCTCTCTTTCACTGTCTTTGTTTCACGGGTTTTTAAAAGTAATTGATTTTTATAATGGGGTTTAGCTGCTTTTCACTGCTGTTTTTATGCTGCTTTACACCCACTTGACTCACTTACAGAGAGATATCAATACATAGCTTTGAAGATTCTTCCTAGTCAGATATATTCTTGGGCGGTGAATAGGGGGTTTTTGCGTCCAGTTCACTGAGCAAGGAGTAGGTCTTGTCTATTACATATTGGGTTTATTGAACGGTATCTGAGCTAATTTGAAACCCTTGTTTTCTGCCTCACCCGACCTCACCTTTCCCGTTAAGCAGCCATAGTGTGTTTTGTAAACGTGTGTCTCTGTTCTGTTTTGTAATTCAGTTCAAGTGTAGCGGTTTTTACATTCCCTCTATAAGTGATATCTTATGATAAGTGTCGTTTTCTGGTTGACTTATTTCACTTAGAATCGTCGTACCTAAATCCACTCATCATGCTGCTACTAGCCTTATGACGTTGATTTCCTGGCTGAGTGATATTCCATTGTACATAAGGACCACAACTTCTTTATCCATTTTTTTCTTTCCTGGGATATTTAAGGTGTAACGAAGTGGAGGTTCTTGTCAACAGAGCAGCCCTAAACTTTGGGGTGCCTGTGTCTTGCTGATTTTTACTTTTCCCAATTTATACACCCATGAGTGGAAGTGCCCTATGCTCTCTAAGCTGAGTTTTTTAGAGGTTTCAGGACACACCGTACACTTCTCCAGAGTGGCTGTTGGCAATTTACATCCCGCCCATCAGCGTAGCAAGGCTCCCGTTTCTCCATGGCCTGTCCTGCATTTCTGGTTTTGACACTTTATTCAGCATGGCCCTTTTGACCAATGGGAAGCGAGACTTCTTTGTAGCGCTGATTTGCCTTTCCAGGTTGCTTGGTTGGCCAAAAAGGGCGTATGCGTTTTTTCCTGAATATATTCAGGAAAAAACGCATACGCCCTTTTTGGCCAAGGGCATCATGGTCGAGGTTTTGCCGCCTTTCCTGTGCTTTAAAGGCGATTCGAATCTACCTCCTGAAATCTGTTTCCTGCAATTCTGCCTTGCTTTCAAATCCTCTTCGTTGCCTTCCCTCAATATATTTGTGGACGAGAGTTATCATTTCTAACTCTGCAGGTTTGTGAATTGCAGTGCCCCTGAGCTCCATTTTTCAACTCGCTTTCTTCGGAGCTGGCCGCAAAAGCGCAGGATTGCTTCAGGCCCTATTCTGGTTCCGGGCGGCAGGCTGAGCCTGTGGTTAATTCTTCTTCCTGATGGGAAAATAGAGTGACCTGTGCCTGTCCCAACACCTAGAGCTAGTCTCTCATTGGTTCCCCCTCTTCCCGTTCATCCTCAGGACAAATTGCAACCTGTACGGAACAGGAGGTTAAAGGTGCTGATTCTCCACGGAGGGAGATTGCTACTAACGCGGCTGGAATGGCGAACCCGAGCACAAGGAGATGAGAAATGAGGTGCGTTTTAGAAACCTTTCCCGATCACACGGTGTACCATCTTCTGGGTTTCTCATGCATGTTTTCGATGTAGGAAGATGCCCTTGAACCTGGAGATTTGGGACCCATGGGATGGGTACCACGCAGTGTTACTTTAAAGGGTCTGCGTTTGCTCACCCAACCTCACCAAAACTCTCAGCCCCAAGAGTGTCCACCCTTATGTCTCAATCAGCTGTGGGTCTAGAGATGGTCAATCCAGGTGGCATCACAGCCCCTGAACGAATTTTGTAAGAATTTCTCTCTCTTTCACTGTCTTTGTTTCACGGGATTTTAAAAGTAATTGATTTTTATAATGGGGTTTAGCTGCTTTTCACTGCTCTGTTTATGCTGCTTTACACCCACTTGACTCATTTACAGAGAGATATCAATACATAGCTTTGAAGATTCTTCCTAGTCAGGTATATTCTTGGGCGGTGAATAGGGGGTGTCGAGTCCAGTTCACTGAGCAAGGAGTAGGTCTTGTCTATTACATATTGGGTTTATGGAACGGTATCTGAGCTAATTTGAAACCCTTGTTTTCTCCCTCACCCGACCTCACCTTTCCCGTTAAGCAGCCATAGTGTGTTTTGTAAACGTGTGACGCTGTTCTGTTTTGTAATTCAGTTCAAGTGTAGCGGTTTTTACATTCCCTCTCTAAGTGATATCTTATGATAAGTGTCTTTTTCTGTGTGACTTATTTCACTTAGAATCGTCGTACCTAAATCCTCTCATCATGCTGCTACTAGCCTTATGACGTTAATTTCATGGCTGAGTGATATGCCATTGTACATAAGGACCACAACTTCCTTATCCATTTTTCTCTTTCCTGGGATATTTAAGGTGTAACGAAGTGGAAGTTCTTGTCAACAGAGCAGCCCTAAACTTTGGGGTGCCTGTGTCTTGCTGATTTTTAGTTTTCCCAATTTATACGCCCATGAGTGGAAGTGCCTTATGCTCTCTATGCTGAGTTCTTTAGATGTTTCAGGAAACACCGTACACTTCTCCAGAGTGGCTGTTGGCAATTTACATCCCGCCCATCAGCGTAGTAAGGCTCCCGTTTCTCCATGGCCTGTCCTGCATTTCTGGTTTTGACACTTTATTCAGCATGGCCCTTTTGACCGATGGGAAGCGAGACTTCTTTGTAGCGCTGATTTGCCTTTCCAGGTTGCTTGGTTGGCCAAAAAGGGCGTATGCGTTTTTTCCTGAATATATTCAGGAAAAAACGCATACGCCCTTTTTGGCCAAGGGCATCATGGTCGAGGTTTTGCCGCTTTTCCTGTGCTTTAAAGGCGATTCGACTCTACCTCCTGAAATCTGTTTCCTGCAATTCTGCCTTGCTTTCAAATCCTCCTCGTTGCCTTCCCTCAATATATTTGTGGACGAGAGTTATCATTTATAACTCTGCAGGTTTGTGAATTGCAGTGCCCCTGAGCTCGATTTTTCAACTCGCTTTTTTGGGAGCTGGCCGCAAAAGCACAGGATTGCTTCAGGCCCTGTTCTGCTTCCGGGCGACAGGCTGAGCCTGTGGTTAATTCTTCTTCCTGATGGGAAAATAGAGTGACCTGTGCCTGTCCCAACACCTAGAGCTAGTCTCTCACTGGTTCCCCCTCTTCCCGTTCATCCTCAGGACAATTTGCAACCTGTACGGAACAGGAGGTTGAAGGTGCTGATTCTCGAAGGAGGGAGATTGCTAGTAAAGCGGCTGTAATGGCCAACCCGAGCACAAGGAGATGAGAAATGAGGTGCGTTTTCGAAACCTTTCCCGATCACACGGTGTACCATCTTCTGGGTTTCTCATGCATGTTTTTGTTATAGGAAGATGCCCTTGAACTTGGAGATTTGGGACCCATGGGATGGGTACCACGCAGTATTACTTTAAAGGGCCTGCGTTTCCTCAACCAACCTGACCAAACCTCTCAGCCACAAGAGTGTCCACCCTTATGTCTCAATCAGCTGTGGGTCTAGAGATGGTCAATCCAGGTGGCATCACAGCCCCTGAACGAATATTGTAAGAATTTCTCTCTCTTTCACTGTCTTTGTTTCACGGGTTTTTAAAAGTAATTGATTTTTATAATGGGGTTTAGCTGCTTTTCACTGCTGTTTTTATGCTGCTTTACACCCACTTGACTCACTTACAGAGAGATATCAATACATAGCTTTGAAGATTCTTCCTAGTCAGATATATTCTTGGGCGGTGAATAGGGGGTTTTTGCGTCCAGTTCACTGAGCAAGGAGTAGGTCTTGTCTATTACATATTGGGTTTATTGAACGGTATCTGAGCTAATTTGAAACCCTTGTTTTCTGCCTCACCCGACCTCACCTTTCCCGTTAAGCAGCCATAGTGTGTTTTGTAAACGTGTGTCTCTGTTCTGTTTTGTAATTCAGTTCAAGTGTAGCGGTTTTTACATTCCCTCTATAAGTGATATCTTATGATAAGTGTCGTTTTCTGGTTGACTTATTTCACTTAGAATCGTCGTACCTAAATCCACTCATCATGCTGCTACTAGCCTTATGACGTTGATTTCCTGGCTGAGTGATATTCCATTGTACATAAGGACCACAACTTCTTTATCCATTTTTTTCTTTCCTGGGATATTTAAGGTGTAACGAAGTGGAGGTTCTTGTCAACAGAGCAGCCCTAAACTTTGGGGTGCCTGTGTCTTGCTGATTTTTACTTTTCCCAATTTATACACCCATGAGTGGAAGTGCCCTATGCTCTCTAAGCTGAGTTTTTTAGAGGTTTCAGGACACACCGTACACTTCTCCAGAGTGGCTGTTGGCAATTTACATCCCGCCCATCAGCGTAGCAAGGCTCCCGTTTCTCCATGGCCTGTCCTGCATTTCTGGTTTTGACACTTTATTCAGCATGGCCCTTTTGACCAATGGGAAGCGAGACTTCTTTGTAGCGCTGATTTGCCTTTCCAGGTTGCTTGGTTGGCCAAAAAGGGCGTATGCGTTTTTTCCTGAATATATTCAGGAAAAAACGCATACGCCCTTTTTGGCCAAGGGCATCATGGTCGAGGTTTTGCCGCCTTTCCTGTGCTTTAAAGGCGATTCGAATCTACCTCCTGAAATCTGTTTCCTGCAATTCTGCCTTGCTTTCAAATCCTCTTCGTTGCCTTCCCTCAATATATTTGTGGACGAGAGTTATCATTTCTAACTCTGCAGGTTTGTGAATTGCAGTGCCCCTGAGCTCCATTTTTCAACTCGCTTTCTTCGGAGCTGGCCGCAAAAGCGCAGGATTGCTTCAGGCCCTATTCTGGTTCCGGGCGGCAGGCTGAGCCTGTGGTTAATTCTTCTTCCTGATGGGAAAATAGAGTGACCTGTGCCTGTCCCAACACCTAGAGCTAGTCTCTCATTGGTTCCCCCTCTTCCCGTTCATCCTCAGGACAAATTGCAACCTGTACGGAACAGGAGGTTAAAGGTGCTGATTCTCCACGGAGGGAGATTGCTACTAACGCGGCTGGAATGGCGAACCCGAGCACAAGGAGATGAGAAATGAGGTGCGTTTTAGAAACCTTTCCCGATCACACGGTGTACCATCTTCTGGGTTTCTCATGCATGTTTTCGATGTAGGAAGATGCCCTTGAACCTGGAGATTTGGGACCCATGGGATGGGTACCACGCAGTGTTACTTTAAAGGGTCTGCGTTTGCTCACCCAACCTCACCAAACCTCTCAGCCCCAAGAGTGTCCACCCTTATGTCTCAATCAGCTGTGGGTCTAGAGATGGTCAATCCAGGTGGCATCACAGCCCCTGAACGAATTTTGTAAGAATTTCTCTCTCTTTCACTGTCTTTGTTTCACGGGATTTTAAAAGTAATTGATTTTTATAATGGGGTTTAGCTGCTTTTCACTGCTCTGTTTATGCTGCTTTACACCCACTTGACTCATTTACAGAGAGATATCAATACATAGCTTTGAAGATTCTTCCTAGTCAGGTATATTCTTGGGCGGTGAATAGGGGGTGTCGAGTCCAGTTCACTGAGCAAGGAGTAGGTCTTGTCTATTACATATTGGGTTTATGGAACGGTATCTGAGCTAATTTGAAACCCTTGTTTTCTCCCTCACCCGACCTCACCTTTCCCGTTAAGCAGCCATAGTGTGTTTTGTAAACGTGTGACGCTGTTCTGTTTTGTAATTCAGTTCAAGTGTAGCGGTTTTTACATTCCCTCTCTAAGTGATATCTTATGATAAGTGTCTTTTTCTGTGTGACTTATTTCACTTAGAATCGTCGTACCTAAATCCTCTCATCATGCTGCTACTAGCCTTATGACGTTAATTTCATGGCTGAGTGATATGCCATTGTACATAAGGACCACAACTTCCTTATCCATTTTTCTCTTTCCTGGGATATTTAAGGTGTAACGAAGTGGAAGTTCTTGTCAACAGAGCAGCCCTAAACTTTGGGGTGCCTGTGTCTTGCTGATTTTTAGTTTTCCCAATTTATACGCCCATGAGTGGAAGTGCCTTATGCTCTCTATGCTGAGTTCTTTAGATGTTTCAGGAAACACCGTACACTTCTCCAGAGTGGCTGTTGGCAATTTACATCCCGCCCATCAGCGTAGTAAGGCTCCCGTTTCTCCATGGCCTGTCCTGCATTTCTGGTTTTGACACTTTATTCAGCATGGCCCTTTTGACCGATGGGAAGCGAGACTTCTTTGTAGCGCTGATTTGCCTTTCCAGGTTGCTTGGTTGGCCAAAAAGGGCGTATGCGTTTTTTCCTGAATATATTCAGGAAAAAACGCATACGCCCTTTTTGGCCAAGGGCATCATGGTCGAGGTTTTGCCGCTTTTCCTGTGCTTTAAAGGCGATTCGACTCTACCTCCTGAAATCTGTTTCCTGCAATTCTGCCTTGCTTTCAAATCCTCCTCGTTGCCTTCCCTCAATATATTTGTGGACGAGAGTTATCATTTATAACTCTGCAGGTTTGTGAATTGCAGTGCCCCTGAGCTCGATTTTTCAACTCGCTTTTTTGGGAGCTGGCCGCAAAAGCACAGGATTGCTTCAGGCCCTGTTCTGCTTCCGGGCGACAGGCTGAGCCTGTGGTTAATTCTTCTTCCTGATGGGAAAATAGAGTGACCTGTGCCTGTCCCAACACCTAGAGCTAGTCTCTCACTGGTTCCCCCTCTTCCCGTTCATCCTCAGGACAATTTGCAACCTGTACGGAACAGGAGGTTGAAGGTGCTGATTCTCGAAGGAGGGAGATTGCTAGTAAAGCGGCTGTAATGGCCAACCCGAGCACAAGGAGATGAGAAATGAGGTGCGTTTTCGAAACCTTTCCCGATCACACGGTGTACCATCTTCTGGGTTTCTCATGCATGTTTTTGTTATAGGAAGATGCCCTTGAACTTGGAGATTTGGGACCCATGGGATGGGTACCACGCAGTATTACTTTAAAGGGCCTGCGTTTCCTCAACCAACCTGACCAAACCTCTCAGCCACAAGAGTGTCCACCCTTATGTCTCAATCAGCTGTGGGTCTAGAGATGGTCAATCCAGGTGGCATCACAGCCCCTGAACGAATATTGTAAGAATTTCTCTCTCTTTCACTGTCTTTGTTTCACGGGTTTTTAAAAGTAATTGATTTTTATAATGGGGTTTAGCTGCTTTTCACTGCTGTTTTTATGCTGCTTTACACCCACTTGACTCACTTACAGAGAGATATCAATACATAGCTTTGAAGATTCTTCCTAGTCAGATATATTCTTGGGCGGTGAATAGGGGGTTTTTGCGTCCAGTTCACTGAGCAAGGAGTAGGTCTTGTCTATTACATATTGGGTTTATTGAACGGTATCTGAGCTAATTTGAAACCCTTGTTTTCTGCCTCACCCGACCTCACCTTTCCCGTTAAGCAGCCATAGTGTGTTTTGTAAACGTGTGTCTCTGTTCTGTTTTGTAATTCAGTTCAAGTGTAGCGGTTTTTACATTCCCTCTATAAGTGATATCTTATGATAAGTGTCGTTTTCTGGTTGACTTATTTCACTTAGAATCGTCGTACCTAAATCCACTCATCATGCTGCTACTAGCCTTATGACGTTGATTTCCTGGCTGAGTGATATTCCATTGTACATAAGGACCACAACTTCTTTATCCATTTTTTTCTTTCCTGGGATATTTAAGGTGTAACGAAGTGGAGGTTCTTGTCAACAGAGCAGCCCTAAACTTTGGGGTGCCTGTGTCTTGCTGATTTTTACTTTTCCCAATTTATACACCCATGAGTGGAAGTGCCCTATGCTCTCTAAGCTGAGTTTTTTAGAGGTTTCAGGACACACCGTACACTTCTCCAGAGTGGCTGTTGGCAATTTACATCCCGCCCATCAGCGTAGCAAGGCTCCCGTTTCTCCATGGCCTGTCCTGCATTTCTGGTTTTGACACTTTATTCAGCATGGCCCTTTTGACCAATGGGAAGCGAGACTTCTTTGTAGCGCTGATTTGCCTTTCCAGGTTGCTTGGTTGGCCAAAAAGGGCGTATGCGTTTTTTCCTGAATATATTCAGGAAAAAACGCATACGCCCTTTTTGGCCAAGGGCATCATGGTCGAGGTTTTGCCGCCTTTCCTGTGCTTTAAAGGCGATTCGAATCTACCTCCTGAAATCTGTTTCCTGCAATTCTGCCTTGCTTTCAAATCCTCTTCGTTGCCTTCCCTCAATATATTTGTGGACGAGAGTTATCATTTCTAACTCTGCAGGTTTGTGAATTGCAGTGCCCCTGAGCTCCATTTTTCAACTCGCTTTCTTCGGAGCTGGCCGCAAAAGCGCAGGATTGCTTCAGGCCCTATTCTGGTTCCGGGCGGCAGGCTGAGCCTGTGGTTAATTCTTCTTCCTGATGGGAAAATAGAGTGACCTGTGCCTGTCCCAACACCTAGAGCTAGTCTCTCATTGGTTCCCCCTCTTCCCGTTCATCCTCAGGACAAATTGCAACCTGTACGGAACAGGAGGTTAAAGGTGCTGATTCTCCACGGAGGGAGATTGCTACTAACGCGGCTGGAATGGCGAACCCGAGCACAAGGAGATGAGAAATGAGGTGCGTTTTAGAAACCTTTCCCGATCACACGGTGTACCATCTTCTGGGTTTCTCATGCATGTTTTCGATGTAGGAAGATGCCCTTGAACCTGGAGATTTGGGACCCATGGGATGGGTACCACGCAGTGTTACTTTAAAGGGTCTGCGTTTGCTCACCCAACCTCACCAAAACTCTCAGCCCCAAGAGTGTCCACCCTTATGTCTCAATCAGCTGTGGGTCTAGAGATGGTCAATCCAGGTGGCATCACAGCCCCTGAACGAATTTTGTAAGAATTTCTCTCTCTTTCACTGTCTTTGTTTCACGGGATTTTAAAAGTAATTGATTTTTATAATGGGGTTTAGCTGCTTTTCACTGCTCTGTTTATGCTGCTTTACACCCACTTGACTCATTTACAGAGAGATATCAATACATAGCTTTGAAGATTCTTCCTAGTCAGGTATATTCTTGGGCGGTGAATAGGGGGTGTCGAGTCCAGTTCACTGAGCAAGGAGTAGGTCTTGTCTATTACATATTGGGTTTATGGAACGGTATCTGAGCTAATTTGAAACCCTTGTTTTCTCCCTCACCCGACCTCACCTTTCCCGTTAAGCAGCCATAGTGTGTTTTGTAAACGTGTGACGCTGTTCTGTTTTGTAATTCAGTTCAAGTGTAGCGGTTTTTACATTCCCTCTCTAAGTGATATCTTATGATAAGTGTCTTTTTCTGTGTGACTTATTTCACTTAGAATCGTCGTACCTAAATCCTCTCATCATGCTGCTACTAGCCTTATGACGTTAATTTCATGGCTGAGTGATATGCCATTGTACATAAGGACCACAACTTCCTTATCCATTTTTCTCTTTCCTGGGATATTTAAGGTGTAACGAAGTGGAAGTTCTTGTCAACAGAGCAGCCCTAAACTTTGGGGTGCCTGTGTCTTGCTGATTTTTAGTTTTCCCAATTTATACGCCCATGAGTGGAAGTGCCTTATGCTCTCTATGCTGAGTTCTTTAGATGTTTCAGGAAACACCGTACACTTCTCCAGAGTGGCTGTTGGCAATTTACATCCCGCCCATCAGCGTAGTAAGGCTCCCGTTTCTCCATGGCCTGTCCTGCATTTCTGGTTTTGACACTTTATTCAGCATGGCCCTTTTGACCGATGGGAAGCGAGACTTCTTTGTAGCGCTGATTTGCCTTTCCAGGTTGCTTGGTTGGCCAAAAAGGGCGTATGCGTTTTTTCCTGAATATATTCAGGAAAAAACGCATACGCCCTTTTTGGCCAAGGGCATCATGGTCGAGGTTTTGCCGCTTTTCCTGTGCTTTAAAGGCGATTCGACTCTACCTCCTGAAATCTGTTTCCTGCAATTCTGCCTTGCTTTCAAATCCTCCTCGTTGCCTTCCCTCAATATATTTGTGGACGAGAGTTATCATTTATAACTCTGCAGGTTTGTGAATTGCAGTGCCCCTGAGCTCGATTTTTCAACTCGCTTTTTTGGGAGCTGGCCGCAAAAGCACAGGATTGCTTCAGGCCCTGTTCTGCTTCCGGGCGACAGGCTGAGCCTGTGGTTAATTCTTCTTCCTGATGGGAAAATAGAGTGACCTGTGCCTGTCCCAACACCTAGAGCTAGTCTCTCACTGGTTCCCCCTCTTCCCGTTCATCCTCAGGACAATTTGCAACCTGTACGGAACAGGAGGTTGAAGGTGCTGATTCTCGAAGGAGGGAGATTGCTAGTAAAGCGGCTGTAATGGCCAACCCGAGCACAAGGAGATGAGAAATGAGGTGCGTTTTCGAAACCTTTCCCGATCACACGGTGTACCATCTTCTGGGTTTCTCATGCATGTTTTTGTTATAGGAAGATGCCCTTGAACTTGGAGATTTGGGACCCATGGGATGGGTACCACGCAGTATTACTTTAAAGGGCCTGCGTTTCCTCAACCAACCTGACCAAACCTCTCAGCCACAAGAGTGTCCACCCTTATGTCTCAATCAGCTGTGGGTCTAGAGATGGTCAATCCAGGTGGCATCACAGCCCCTGAACGAATATTGTAAGAATTTCTCTCTCTTTCACTGTCTTTGTTTCACGGGTTTTTAAAAGTAATTGATTTTTATAATGGGGTTTAGCTGCTTTTCACTGCTGTTTTTATGCTGCTTTACACCCACTTGACTCACTTACAGAGAGATATCAATACATAGCTTTGAAGATTCTTCCTAGTCAGATATATTCTTGGGCGGTGAATAGGGGGTTTTTGCGTCCAGTTCACTGAGCAAGGAGTAGGTCTTGTCTATTACATATTGGGTTTATTGAACGGTATCTGAGCTAATTTGAAACCCTTGTTTTCTGCCTCACCCGACCTCACCTTTCCCGTTAAGCAGCCATAGTGTGTTTTGTAAACGTGTGTCTCTGTTCTGTTTTGTAATTCAGTTCAAGTGTAGCGGTTTTTACATTCCCTCTATAAGTGATATCTTATGATAAGTGTCGTTTTCTGGTTGACTTATTTCACTTAGAATCGTCGTACCTAAATCCACTCATCATGCTGCTACTAGCCTTATGACGTTGATTTCCTGGCTGAGTGATATTCCATTGTACATAAGGACCACAACTTCTTTATCCATTTTTTTCTTTCCTGGGATATTTAAGGTGTAACGAAGTGGAGGTTCTTGTCAACAGAGCAGCCCTAAACTTTGGGGTGCCTGTGTCTTGCTGATTTTTACTTTTCCCAATTTATACACCCATGAGTGGAAGTGCCCTATGCTCTCTAAGCTGAGTTTTTTAGAGGTTTCAGGACACACCGTACACTTCTCCAGAGTGTCTGTTGGCAATTTACATCACGCCCATCAGCGTAGCAAGGCTCCCGTTTCTCCATGGCCTGTCCTGCATTTCTGGTTTTGACACTTTATTCAGCATGGCCCTTTTGACCGATGGGAAGCGAGACTTCTTTGTAGCGCTGATTTGCCTTTCCAGGTTGCTTGGTTGGCCAAAAAGGGCGTATGCGTTTTTTCCTGAATATATTCAGGAAAAAACGCATACGCCCTTTTTGGCCAAGGGCATCATGGTCGAGGTTTTGCCGCCTTTCCTGTGCTTTAAAGGCGATTCGAATCTACCTCCTGAAATCTGTTTCCTGCAATTCTGCCTTGCTTTCAAATCCTCTTCGTTGCCTTCCCTCAATATATTTGTGGACGAGAGTTATCATTTCTAACTCTGCAGGTTTGTGAATTGCAGTGCCCCTGAGCTCCATTTTTCAACTCGCTTTCTTCGGAGCTGGCCGCAAAAGCGCAGGATTGCTTCAGGCCCTATTCTGGTTCCGGGCGGCAGGCTGAGCCTGTGGTTAATTCTTCTTCCTGATGGGAAAATAGAGTGACCTGTGCCTGTCCCAACACCTAGAGCTAGTCTCTCACTGGTTCCCCCTCTTCCCGTTCATCCTCAGGACAATTTGCAACCTGTACGGCACAGGAGGTTGAAGGTGCTGATTCTCGAAGGAGGGAGATTGCTAGTAAAGCGGCTGTAATGGCCAACCCGAGCACAAGGAGATGAGAAATGAGGTGCGTTTTCGAAACCTTTCCCGATCACACGGTGTACCATCTTCTGGGTTTCTCATGCATGTTTTTGTTATAGGAAGATGCCCTTGAACTTGGAGATTTGGGACCCATGGGATGGGTACCACGCAGTATTACTTTAAAGGGCCTGCGTTTCCTCAACCAACCTGACCAAACCTCTCAGCCACAAGAGTGTCCACCCTTATGTCTCAATCAGCTGTGGGTCTAGAGATGGTCAATCCAGGTGGCATCACAGCCCCTGAACGAATATTGTAAGAATTTCTCTCTCTTTCACTGTCTTTGTTTCACGGGTTTTTAAAAGTAATTGATTTTTATAATGGGGTTTAGCTGCTTTTCACTGCTGTTTTTATGCTGCTTTACACCCACTTGACTCACTTACAGAGAGATATCAATACATAGCTTTGAAGATTCTTCCTAGTCAGATATATTCTTGGGCGGTGAATAGGGGGTTTTTGCGTCCAGTTCACTGAGCAAGGAGTAGGTCTTGTCTATTACATATTGGGTTTATTGAACGGTATCTGAGCTAATTTGAAACCCTTGTTTTCTGCCTCACCCGACCTCACCTTTCCCGTTAAGCAGCCATAGTGTGTTTTGTAAACGTGTGTCTCTGTTCTGTTTTGTAATTCAGTTCAAGTGTAGCGGTTTTTACATTCCCTCTATAAGTGATATCTTATGATAAGTGTCGTTTTCTGGTTGACTTATTTCACTTAGAATCATCGTACCTAAATCCACTCATCATGCTGCTACTAGCCTTATGACGTTGATTTCCTGGCTGAGTGATATTCCATTGTACATAAGGACCACAACTTCTTTATCCATTTTTTTCTTTCCTGGGATATTTAAGGTGTAACGAAGTGGAGGTTCTTGTCAACAGAGCAGCCCTAAACTTTGGGGTGCCTGTGTCTTGCTGATTTTTACTTTTCCCAATTTATACACCCATGAGTGGAAGTGCCCTATGCTCTCTAAGCTGAGTTTTTTAGAGGTTTCAGGACACACCGTACACTTCTCCAGAGTGGCTGTTGGCAATTTACATCACGCCCATCAGCGTAGCAAGGCTCCCGTTTCTCCATGGCCTGTCCTGCATTTCTGGTTTTGACACTTTATTCAGCATGGCCCTTTTGACCGATGGGAAGCGAGACTTCTTTGTAGCGCTGATTTGCCTTTCCAGGTTGCTTGGTTGGCCAAAAAGGGCGTATGCGTTTTTTCCTGAATATATTCAGGAAAAAACGCATACGCCCTTTTTGGCCAAGGGCATCATGGTCGAGGTTTTGCCGCCTTTCCTGTGCTTTAAAGGCGATTCGAATCTACCTCCTGAAATCTGTTTCCTGCAATTCTGCCTTGCTTTCAAATCCTCTTCGTTGCCTTCCCTCAATATATTTGTGGACGAGAGTTATCATTTCTAACTCTGCAGGTTTGTGAATTGCAGTGCCCCTGAGCTCCATTTTTCAACTCGCTTTCTTCAGAGCTGGCTGCAAAAGCGCAGGATTGCTTCAGGCCCTATTCTGGTTCCGGGCGGCAGGCTGAGCCTGTGGTTAATTCTTCTTCCTGATGGGAAAATAGAGTGACCTGTGCCTGTCCCAACACCTAGAGCTAGTCTCTCATTGGTTCCCCCTCTTCCCGTTCATCCTCAGGACAAATTGCAACCTGTACGGAACAGGAGGTTAAAGGTGCTGATTCTCCACGGAGGGAGATTGCTACTAACGTGGCTGGAATGGCGAACCCGAGCACAAGGAGATGAGAAATGAGGTGCGTTTTAGAAACCTTTCCCGATCACACGGTGTACCATCTTCTGGGTTTCTCATGCATGTTTTCGATGTAGGAAGATGCCCTTGAACCTGGAGATTTGGGACCCATGGGATGGGTACCATGCAGTATTACTTTAAAGGGTCTGCGTTTGCTCACCCAACCTCACCAAACCTCTCAGCCCCAAGAGTGTCCACCCTTATGTCTCAATCAGCTGTGGGTCTAGAGATGGTCAATCCAGGTGGCATCACAGCCCCTGAACGAATTTTGTAAGAATTTCTCTCTCTTTCACTGTCTTTGTTTCACGGGATTTTAAAAGTAATTGATTTTTATAATGGGGTTTAGCTGCTTTTCACTGCTCTGTTTATGCTGCTTTACACCCACTTGACTCATTTACAGAGAGATATCAATACATAGCTTTGAAGATTCTTCCTAGTCAGGTATATTCTTGGGCGGTGAATAGGGGGTGTCGAGTCCAGTTCACTGAGCAAGGAGTAGGTCTTGTCTATTACATATTGGGTTTATTGAACGGTATCTGAGCTAATTTGAAACCCTTGTTTTCTGCCTCACCCGACCTCACCTTTCCCGTTAAGCAGCCATAGTGTGTTTTGTAAACGTGTGTCTCTGTTCTGTTTTGTAATTCAGTTCAAGTGTAGCGGTTTTTACATTCCCTCTATAAGTGATATCTTATGATAAGTGTCGTTTTCTGGTTGACTTATTTCACTTAGAATCGTCGTACCTAAATCCACTCATCATGCTGCTACTAGCCTTATGACGTTGATTTCTTGGCTGAGTGATATTCCATTGTACATAAGGACCACAACTTCTTTATCCATTTTTTTCTTTCCTGGGATATTTAAGGTGTAACGAAGTGGAGGTTCTTGTCAACAGAGCAGCCCTAAACTTTGGGGTGCCTGTGTCTTGCTGATTTTTACTTTTCCCAATTTATACACCCATGAGTGGAAGTGCCCTATGCTCTCTAAGCTGAGTTTTTTAGAGGTTTCAGGACACACCGTACACTTCTCCAGAGTGTCTGTTGGCAATTTACATCCCGCCCATCAGCGTAGCAAGGCTCCCGTTTCTCCATGGCCTGTCCTGCATTTCTGGTTTTGACACTTTATTCAGCATGGCCCTTTTGACCGATGGGAAGCGAGACTTCTTTGTAGCGCTGATTTGCCTTTCCAGGTTGCTTGGTTGGCCAAAAAGGGCGTATGCGTTTTTTCCTGAATATATTCAGGAAAAAACGCATACGCCCTTTTTGGCCAAGGGCATCATGGTCGAGGTTTTGCCGCCTTTCCTGTGCTTTAAAGGCGATTCGAATCTACCTCCTGAAATCTGTTTCCTGCAATTCTGCCTTGCTTTCAAATCCTCTTCGTTGCCTTCCCTCAATATATTTGTGGACAAGAGTTATCATTTCTAACTCTGCAGGTTTGTGAATTGCAGTGCCCCTGAGCTCCATTTTTCAACTCGCTTTCTTCGGAGCTGGCCGCAAAAGCGCAGGATTGCTTCAGGCCCTATTCTGGTTCCGGGCGGCAGGCTGAGCCTGTGGTTAATTCTTCTTCCTGATGGGAAAATAGAGTGACCTGTGCCTGTCCCAACACCTAGAGCTAGTCTCTCATTGGTTCCCCCTCTTCCCGTTCATCCTCAGGACAAATTGCAACCTGTACGGAACAGGAGGTTAAAGGTGCTGATTCTCCACGGAGGGAGATTGCTACTAACGCGGCTGGAATGGCGAACCCGAGCACAAGGAGATGAGAAATGAGGTGCGTTTTAGAAACCTTTCCCGATCACACGGTGTACCATCTTCTGGGTTTCTCATGCATGTTTTCGATGTAGGAAGATGCCCTTGAACCTGGAGATTTGGGACCCATGGGATGGGTACCACGCAGTGTTACTTTAAAGGGTCTGCGTTTGCTCACCCAACCTCACCAAACCTCTCAGCCCCAAGAGTGTCCACCCTTATGTCTCAATCAGCTGTGGGTCTAGAGATGGTCAATCCAGGTGGCATCACAGCCCCTGAACGAATTTTGTAAGAATTTCTCTCTCTTTCACTGTCTTTGTTTCACGGGATTTTAAAAGTAATTGATTTTTATAATGGGGTTTAGCTGCTTTTCACTGCTCTGTTTATGCTGCTTTACACCCACTTGACTCATTTACAGAGAGATATCAATACATAGCTTTGAAGATTCTTCCTAGTCAGGTATATTCTTGGGCGGTGAATAGGGGGTGTCGAGTCCAGTTCACTGAGCAAGGAGTAGGTCTTGTCTATTACATATTGGGTTTATGGAACGGTATCTGAGCTAATTTGAAACCCTTGTTTTCTCCCTCACCCGACCTCACCTTTCTCGTTAAGCAGCCATAGTGTGTTTTGTAAACGTGTGACGCTGTTCTGTTTTGTAATTCAGTTCAAGTGTAGCGGTTTTTACATTCCCTCTCTAAGTGATATCTTATGATAAGTGTCTTTTTCTGTGTGACTTATTTCACTTAGAATCGTCGTACCTAAATCCTCTCATCATGCTGCTACTAGCCTTATGACGTTAATTTCATGGCTGAGTGATATGCCATTGTACATAAGGACCACAACTTCCTTATCCATTTTTCTCTTTCCTGGGATATTTAAGGTGTAACGAAGTGGAGGTTCTTGTCAACAGAGCAGCCCTAAACTTTGGGGTGCCTGTGTCTTGCTGATTTTTAGTTTTCCCAATTTATACGCCCATGAGTGGAAGTGCCTTATGCTCTCTATGCTGAGTTCTTTAGATGTTTCAGGAAACACCGTACACTTCTCCAGAGTGGCTGTTGGCAATTTACATCCCACCCATCAGCGTAGTAAGGCTCCCGTTTCTCCATGGCCTGTCCTGCATTTCTGGTTTTGACACTTTATTCAGCATGGCCCTTTTGACCGATGGGAAGCGAGACTTCTTTGTAGCGCTGATTTGCCTTTCCAGGTTGCTTGGTTGGCCAAAAAGGGCGTATGCGTTTTTTCCTGAATATATTCAGGAAAAAACGCATACGCCCTTTTTGGCCAAGGGCATCATGGTCGAGGTTTTGCCGCTTTTCCTGTGCTTTAAAGGCGATTCGACTCTACCTCCTGAAATCTGTTTCCTGCAATTCTGCCTTGCTTTCAAATCCTCCTCGTTGCCTTCCCTCAATATATTTGTGGACGAGAGTTATCATTTCTAACTCTGCAGGTTTGTGAATTGCAGTGCCCCTGAGCTCGATTTTTCAACTCGTTTTTTTGGGAGCTGGCCGCAAAAGCACAGGATTGCTTCAGGCCCTGTTCTGCTTCCGGGCGGCAGGCTGAGCCTGTGGTTAATTCTTCTTCCTGATGGGAAAATAGAGTGACCTGTGCCTGTCCCAACACCTAGAGCTAGTCTCTCACTGGTTCCCCCTCTTCCCGTTCATCCTCAGGACAATTTGCAACCTGTACGGAACAGGAGGTTGAAGGTGCTGATTCTCGAAGGAGGGAGATTGCTAGTAAAGCGGCTGTAATGGCCAACCCGAGCACAAGGAGATGAGAAATGAGGTGCGTTTTCGAAACCTTTCCTGATCACACGGTGTACCATCTTCTGGGTTTCTCATGCATGTTTTTGTTATAGGAAGATGCCCTTGAACTTGGAGATTTGGGACCCATGGGATGGGTACCACGCAGTATTACTTTAAAGGGCCTGCGTTTCCTCAACCAACCTGACCAAACCTCTCAGCCCCAAGAGTGTCCACCCTTATGTCTCAATCAGCTGTGGGTCTAGAGATGGTCAATCCAGGTGGCATCACAGCCCCTGAACGAATATTGTAAGAATTTCTCTCTCTTTCACTGTCTTTGTTTCACGGGTTTTTAAAAGTAATTGATTTTTATAATGGGGTTTAGCTGCTTTTCACTGCTGTTTTTATGCTGCTTTACACCCACTTGACTCACTTACAGAGAGATATCAATACATAGCTTTGAAGATTCTTCCTAGTCAGATATATTCTTGGGCGGTGAATAGGGGGTTTTTGCGTCCAGTTCACTGAGCAAGGAGTAGGTCTTGTCTATTACATATTGGGTTTATTGAACGGTATCTGAGCTAATTTGAAACCCTTGTTTTCTGCCTCACCCGACCTCACCTTTCCCGTTAAGCAGCCATAGTGTGTTTTGTAAACGTGTGTCTCTGTTCTGTTTTGTAATTCAGTTCAAGTGTAGCGGTTTTTACATTCCCTCTATAAGTGATATCTTATGATAAGTGTCGTTTTCTGGTTGACTTATTTCACTTAGAATCGTCGTACCTAAATCCACTCATCATGCTGCTACTAGCCTTATGACGTTGATTTCCTGGCTGAGTGATATTCCATTGTACATAAGGACCACAACTTCTTTATCCATTTTTTTCTTTCCTGGGATATTTAAGGTGTAACGAAGTGGAGGTTCTTGTCAACAGAGCAGCCCTAAACTTTGGGGTGCCTGTGTCTTGCTGATTTTTACTTTTCCCAATTTATACACCCATGAGTGGAAGTGCCCTATGCTCTCTAAGCTGAGTTTTTTAGAGGTTTCAGGACACACCGTACACTTCTCCAGAGTGGCTGTTGGCAATTTACATCCCGCCCATCAGCGTAGCAAGGCTCCCGTTTCTCCATGGCCTGTCCTGCATTTCTGGTTTTGACACTTTATTCAGCATGGCCCTTTTGACCAATGGGAAGCGAGACTTCTTTGTAGCGCTGATTTGCCTTTCCAGGTTGCTTGGTTGGCCAAAAAGGGCGTATGCGTTTTTTCCTGAATATATTCAGGAAAAAACGCATACGCCCTTTTTGGCCAAGGGCATCATGGTCGAGGTTTTGCCGCCTTTCCTGTGCTTTAAAGGCGATTCGAATCTACCTCCTGAAATCTGTTTCCTGCAATTCTGCCTTGCTTTCAAATCCTCTTCGTTGCCTTCCCTCAATATATTTGTGGACGAGAGTTATCATTTCTAACTCTGCAGGTTTGTGAATTGCAGTGCCCCTGAGCTCCATTTTTCAACTCGCTTTCTTCGGAGCTGGCCGCAAAAGCGCAGGATTGCTTCAGGCCCTATTCTGGTTCCGGGCGGCAGGCTGAGCCTGTGGTTAATTCTTCTTCCTGATGGGAAAATAGAGTGACCTGTGCCTGTCCCAACACCTAGAGCTAGTCTCTCATTGGTTCCCCCTCTTCCCGTTCATCCTCAGGACAAATTGCAACCTGTACGGAACAGGAGGTTAAAGGTGCTGATTCTCCACGGAGGGAGATTGCTACTAACGCGGCTGGAATGGCGAACCCGAGCACAAGGAGATGAGAAATGAGGTGCGTTTTAGAAACCTTTCCCGATCACACGGTGTACCATCTTCTGGGTTTCTCATGCATGTTTTCGATGTAGGAAGATGCCCTTGAACCTGGAGATTTGGGACCCATGGGATGGGTACCACGCAGTGTTACTTTAAAGGGTCTGCGTTTGCTCACCCAACCTCACCAAAACTCTCAGCCCCAAGAGTGTCCACCCTTATGTCTCAATCAGCTGTGGGTCTAGAGATGGTCAATCCAGGTGGCATCACAGCCCCTGAACGAATTTTGTAAGAATTTCTCTCTCTTTCACTGTCTTTGTTTCACGGGATTTTAAAAGTAATTGATTTTTATAATGGGGTTTAGCTGCTTTTCACTGCTCTGTTTATGCTGCTTTACACCCACTTGACTCATTTACAGAGAGATATCAATACATAGCTTTGAAGATTCTTCCTAGTCAGGTATATTCTTGGGCGGTGAATAGGGGGTGTCGAGTCCAGTTCACTGAGCAAGGAGTAGGTCTTGTCTATTACATATTGGGTTTATGGAACGGTATCTGAGCTAATTTGAAACCCTTGTTTTCTCCCTCACCCGACCTCACCTTTCCCGTTAAGCAGCCATAGTGTGTTTTGTAAACGTGTGACGCTGTTCTGTTTTGTAATTCAGTTCAAGTGTAGCGGTTTTTACATTCCCTCTCTAAGTGATATCTTATGATAAGTGTCTTTTTCTGTGTGACTTATTTCACTTAGAATCGTCGTACCTAAATCCTCTCATCATGCTGCTACTAGCCTTATGACGTTAATTTCATGGCTGAGTGATATGCCATTGTACATAAGGACCACAACTTCCTTATCCATTTTTCTCTTTCCTGGGATATTTAAGGTGTAACGAAGTGGAAGTTCTTGTCAACAGAGCAGCCCTAAACTTTGGGGTGCCTGTGTCTTGCTGATTTTTAGTTTTCCCAATTTATACGCCCATGAGTGGAAGTGCCTTATGCTCTCTATGCTGAGTTCTTTAGATGTTTCAGGAAACACCGTACACTTCTCCAGAGTGGCTGTTGGCAATTTACATCCCGCCCATCAGCGTAGTAAGGCTCCCGTTTCTCCATGGCCTGTCCTGCATTTCTGGTTTTGACACTTTATTCAGCATGGCCCTTTTGACCGATGGGAAGCGAGACTTCTTTGTAGCGCTGATTTGCCTTTCCAGGTTGCTTGGTTGGCCAAAAAGGGCGTATGCGTTTTTTCCTGAATATATTCAGGAAAAAACGCATACGCCCTTTTTGGCCAAGGGCATCATGGTCGAGGTTTTGCCGCTTTTCCTGTGCTTTAAAGGCGATTCGACTCTACCTCCTGAAATCTGTTTCCTGCAATTCTGCCTTGCTTTCAAATCCTCCTCGTTGCCTTCCCTCAATATATTTGTGGACGAGAGTTATCATTTATAACTCTGCAGGTTTGTGAATTGCAGTGCCCCTGAGCTCGATTTTTCAACTCGCTTTTTTGGGAGCTGGCCGCAAAAGCACAGGATTGCTTCAGGCCCTGTTCTGCTTCCGGGCGACAGGCTGAGCCTGTGGTTAATTCTTCTTCCTGATGGGAAAATAGAGTGACCTGTGCCTGTCCCAACACCTAGAGCTAGTCTCTCACTGGTTCCCCCTCTTCCCGTTCATCCTCAGGACAATTTGCAACCTGTACGGAACAGGAGGTTGAAGGTGCTGATTCTCGAAGGAGGGAGATTGCTAGTAAAGCGGCTGTAATGGCCAACCCGAGCACAAGGAGATGAGAAATGAGGTGCGTTTTCGAAACCTTTCCCGATCACACGGTGTACCATCTTCTGGGTTTCTCATGCATGTTTTTGTTATAGGAAGATGCCCTTGAACTTGGAGATTTGGGACCCATGGGATGGGTACCACGCAGTATTACTTTAAAGGGCCTGCGTTTCCTCAACCAACCTGACCAAACCTCTCAGCCACAAGAGTGTCCACCCTTATGTCTCAATCAGCTGTGGGTCTAGAGATGGTCAATCCAGGTGGCATCACAGCCCCTGAACGAATATTGTAAGAATTTCTCTCTCTTTCACTGTCTTTGTTTCACGGGTTTTTAAAAGTAATTGATTTTTATAATGGGGTTTAGCTGCTTTTCACTGCTGTTTTTATGCTGCTTTACACCCACTTGACTCACTTACAGAGAGATATCAATACATAGCTTTGAAGATTCTTCCTAGTCAGATATATTCTTGGGCGGTGAATAGGGGGTTTTTGCGTCCAGTTCACTGAGCAAGGAGTAGGTCTTGTCTATTACATATTGGGCTTATTGAACGGTATCTGAGCTAATTTGAAACCCTTGTTTTCTGCCTCACCCGACCTCACCTTTCCCGTTAAGCAGCCATAGTGTGTTTTGTAAACGTGTGTCTCTGTTCTGTTTTGTAATTCAGTTCAAGTGTAGCGGTTTTTACATTCCCTCTATAAGTGATATCTTATGATAAGTGTCGTTTTCTGGTTGACTTATTTCACTTAGAATCGTCGTACCTAAATCCACTCATCATGCTGCTACTAGCCTTATGACGTTGATTTCCTGGCTGAGTGATATTCCATTGTACATAAGGACCACAACTTCTTTATCCATTTTTTTCTTTCCTGGGATATTTAAGGTGTAACGAAGTGGAGGTTCTTGTCAACAGAGCAGCCCTAAACTTTGGGGTGCCTGTGTCTTGCTGATTTTTACTTTTCCCAATTTATACACCCATGAGTGGAAGTGCCCTATGCTCTCTAAGCTGAGTTTTTTAGAGGTTTCAGGACACACCGTACACTTCTCCAGAGTGGCTGTTGGCAATTTACATCACGCCCATCAGCGTAGCAAGGCTCCCGTTTCTCCATGGCCTGTCCTGCATTTCTGGTTTTGACACTTTATTCAGCATGGCCCTTTTGACCGATGGGAAGCGAGACTTCTTTGTAGCGCTGATTTGCCTTTCCAGGTTGCTTGGTTGGCCAAAAAGGGCGTATGCGTTTTTTCCTGAATATATTCAGGAAAAAACGCATACGCCCTTTTTGGCCAAGGGCATCATGGTCGAGGTTTTGCCGCCTTTCCTGTGCTTTAAAGGCGATTCGAATCTACCTCCTGAAATCTGTTTCCTGCAATTCTGCCTTGCTTTCAAATCCTCTTCGTTGCCTTCCCTCAATATATTTGTGGACGAGAGTTATCATTTCTAACTCTGCAGGTTTGTGAATTGCAGTGCCCCTGAGCTCCATTTTTCAACTCGCTTTCTTCAGAGCTGGCCGCAAAAGCGCAGGATTGCTTCAGGCCCTATTCTGGTTCCGGGCGGCAGGCTGAGCCTGTGGTTAATTCTTCTTCCTGATGGGAAAATAGAGTGACCTGTGCCTGTCCCAACACCTAGAGCTAGTCTCTCATTGGTTCCCCCTCTTCCCGTTCATCCTCAGGACAAATTGCAACCTGTACGGAACAGGAGGTTAAAGGTGCTGATTCTCCACGGAGGGAGATTGCTACTAACGTGGCTGGAATGGCGAACCCGAGCACAAGGCGATGAGAAATGAGGTGCGTTTTAGAAACCTTTCCCGATCACACGGTGTACCATCTTCTGGGTTTCTCATGCATGTTTTCGATGTAGGAAGATGCCCTTGAACCTGGAGATTTGGGACCCATGGGATGGGTACCATGCAGTATTACTTTAAAGGGTCTGCGTTTGCTCACCCAACCTCACCAAACCTCTCAGCCCCAAGAGTGTCCACCCTTATGTCTCAATCAGCTGTGGGTCTAGAGATGGTCAATCCAGGTGGCATCACAGCCCCTGAACGAATTTTGTAAGAATTTCTCTCTCTTTCACTGTCTTTGTTTCACGGGATTTTAAAAGTAATTGATTTTTATAATGGGGTTTAGCTGCTTTTCACTGCTCTGTTTATGCTGCTTTACACCCACTTGACTCATTTACAGAGAGATATCAATACATAGCTTTGAAGATTCTTCCTAGTCAGGTATATTCTTGGGCGGTGAATAGGGGGTGTCGAGTCCAGTTCACTGAGCAAGGAGTAGGTCTTGTCTATTACATATTGGGTTTATTGAACGGTATCTGAGCTAATTTGAAACCCTTGTTTTCTGCCTCACCCGACCTCACCTTTCCCGTTAAGCAGCCATAGTGTGTTTTGTAAACGTGTGTCTCTGTTCTGTTTTGTAATTCAGTTCAAGTGTAGCGGTTTTTACATTCCCTCTATAAGTGATATCTTATGATAAGTGTCGTTTTCTGGTTGACTTATTTCACTTAGAATCGTCGTACCTAAATCCACTCATCATGCTGCTACTAGCCTTATGACGTTGATTTCTTGGCTGAGTGATATTCCATTGTACATAAGGACCACAACTTCTTTATCCATTTTTTTCTTTCCTGGGATATTTAAGGTGTAACGAAGTGGAGGTTCTTGTCAACAGAGCAGCCCTAAACTTTGGGGTGCCTGTGTCTTGCTGATTTTTACTTTTCCCAATTTATACACCCATGAGTGGAAGTGCCCTATGCTCTCTAAGCTGAGTTTTTTAGAGGTTTCAGGACACACCGTACACTTCTCCAGAGTGTCTGTTGGCAATTTACATCCCGCCCATCAGCGTAGCAAGGCTCCCGTTTCTCCATGGCCTGTCCTGCATTTCTGGTTTTGACACTTTATTCAGCATGGCCCTTTTGACCGATGGGAAGCGAGACTTCTTTGTAGCGCTGATTTGCCTTTCCAGGTTGCTTGGTTGGCCAAAAAGGGCGTATGCGTTTTTTCCTGAATATATTCAGGAAAAAACGCATACGCCCTTTTTGGCCAAGGGCATCATGGTCGAGGTTTTGCCGCCTTTCCTGTGCTTTAAAGGCGATTCGAATCTACCTCCTGAAATCTGTTTCCTGCAATTCTGCCTTGCTTTCAAATCCTCTTCGTTGCCTTCCCTCAATGTATTTGTGGACAAGAGTTATCATTTCTAACTCTGCAGGTTTGTGAATTGCAGTGCCCCTGAGCTCCATTTTTCAACTCGCTTTCTTCGGAGCTGGCCGCAAAAGCGCAGGATTGCTTCAGGCCCTATTCTGGTTCCGGGCGGCAGGCTGAGCCTGTGGTTAATTCTTCTTCCTGATGGGAAAATAGAGTGACCTGTGCCTGTCCCAACACCTAGAGCTAGTCTCTCATTGGTTCCCCCTCTTCCCGTTCATCCTCAGGACAAATTGCAACCTGTACGGAACAGGAGGTTAAAGGTGCTGATTCTCCACGGAGGGAGATTGCTACTAACGCGGCTGGAATGGCGAACCCGAGCACAAGGAGATGAGAAATGAGGTGCGTTTTAGAAACCTTTCCCGATCACACGGTGTACCATCTTCTGGGTTTCTCATGCATGTTTTCGATGTAGGAAGATGCCCTTGAACCTGGAGATTTGGGACCCATGGGATGGGTACCACGCAGTGTTACTTTAAAGGGTCTGCGTTTGCTCACCCAACCTCACCAAACCTCTCAGCCCCAAGAGTGTCCACCCTTATGTCTCAATCAGCTGTGGGTCTAGAGATGGTCAATCCAGGTGGCATCACAGC